>NC_135713.1:199529163-199890974 GCF_964656455.1 Halichoerus grypus | reverse complement strand
ATGATTGCTTCATTAATTCTTCCCCTAAAGCTTCTTTTCTTAGATGTCATTTTTTTTTCTAGGATATGAGGATCAGACTTCCCTATATGATCCAAGCCTTATGGTTTTTTTTTGGTGATTAATCCAATGCACTAGATAATCCCACCCTGAAATTTTCTTCTGTGTTGGGTATTGGGATAGGAAGAAAAAGAGACATTGACTGAGAAGCACCAGGCTTGTTCCCTTGTTAAGTATAATACAGATCTCACTACCCTATGCAGACAATCAATGCCCTTTTTTATTTGTTTTTCCTTTTGCTTCATTTCTCTGTGGTGGTTTGTCAAATGAAACAACCTTGACCTACCACCACACTGAGGTCCTCTGTATAGAGAATACCATTATTCATACTAAACACTAGATTTTTCATTTTTATTACCAAAATAGAAATGATGGCTATTCTTTTCTCTTTTTTGTTTTACTGATGTAGACAATATTTCTGAAAAATTCAATTAGGTTTTCTTTTGCTGTTTATTCTGGTGAAGCAGATTGATCAGGGCCCCAGAGTCTGAAGACAATTCTAGGATCTAATCGCCACACCCAGCTTGTTTCTCCTCTCCTTTCAGGAAGACAACTGAACACACAGATAATGTTGCAGTTCAGCTCTTGGATTTGTTCTGTTCTTCACTTTCTATGTTTTCACACCAAAATGACTAATCATTGTATTTGACTAAAGGAAAGCAGAATGCCTTAGAAGAATTTGGGTGCCAGCTCTTAAGAATATGAACCCAGACAAATAAATTCTTGTTAATGAATTCACAGAACTGTTCATTGTATTGTTATTATTATTGTTATTATTTGCTTCATTGTGTTTTCACTATTTTTACTTTCCAGCCATTTGTAACAGGAGTGATGAACCAACTATTGTAGTTCTAAGCTGAGAGGTGGGGGAGAAAGTTCAGCTGAATTGTATATATGAGTATAGACAATACCTATCACTATATTTCTAAATTTTGCTGCAGCAGAGTCTTGAACCAGTTGGTGTAAAACAAAGATTTAAATGTTAAAAACAAAAAAACAAAAAAACAAAAAACCGTAACCTTTTTTTTTTTTAATGCAATTTATATTTTTTCTTAGCTCCTCTGATTCTTTGTGATGATTTGAAACCTATGTAATTGACTTGGAATCATCTTGGTGCAATTTAAAAGCAACACTCTGCAGTTACAGAATACAAAAAGAAAGAAAGAGGAATTGAAAAGGAGTGTATTTATAACCTTGGTCATAGGTATCCTCAGAGTGTTTCTGTTTTAATAATTAATTAGCTTATCAGTTCAGAAATGTTGAAATGACTTTTGGAATCCCATGCTTTAAGGCTGTTGGCACCGTACATGTTTCCTGACTGTGTTTCCTTAACTTTCCATTTAATTTTTTTTTCCCCTTGAAACTAAAATCATTTAATGAAATCGGACACTTCAAGGCCACTGACTGATCTTCTGAGCAGGAGGTATGCAAAGGTGGCCAATTCCGTTAAATTACAGCCCCCGTCCAGGTCGGGAGACATCATTTTAAAGCAGACAAAGGGCAATGCAGTCAGGAATGCTAAGAGACATAACTAATAACAAGAAGGGGGGGGGAAAAGAATAATATGAAAAAATCTGAAGGGAAAATAAATTCAAAACGCAAAAGAGAGAAGATCAGGAGGAGGGGAAGGAAAAGGCACATGTGCGATTTTTTTCCCCACTTATTCTATTTCCTTTATGTTCCCTAGTTCAGGGCCGCTAGTAGAAGATTGATACATTTATTAATTCTCCATGCAGAAAGACAAACAGTGGACTCAGTCCAGTGGGATGGAAACGTCTGGCCCCAGGTGTCCCTATGGGATCTTCCAAGGTTGCCTAATGGTCTTTGACCACACAGATCCAGTTAAGGAATACGGTATCCATTCTCTAAAATCTCATTTAGACTCATACATAAAATAAAATCATCCTGTCATAATGCACTGGTTTTCTCTGGTTCTTCTTTTTATTTCTCTTGGTTAATTTAAAATGCAGGGCTAAGGGGAAAAAAAAAACAATTTAAAGGATGTTCAAGATAGTCTTTGGAATATGAATTTTCTTTTTAAATTGCAAGAACATAGTAAAATAAATCATGTCTTTCTGCATAAAGTGATATTTAGAAACTACTTAAGCAAATATCCATGGAGAGATATTTTCATCTAATTTACATGTTTATTAACTTAAGATTTGACTTTGAGGAAATGACAAATTATGAGATCTATTTAATTAGGATTAATACTGGCTTTTTTATTTTAAGCAGTGTTCAAATTATTCTTTATTGGTGTAGTATTTTTTTTCCTTTTTTCTCTCCTTTATTTTGGAGTGGAGCCTTGCTGTTTTCCATTTTTAGAACACATGTTGGATCTTAGACACTTAATGAGTATTAACAAATTTCTACATATTAAAAGTATAAGTGGAATCATATTCATTTAGCAGCCTTTCTCTTCTCTCTCGGTCCGAGTATGCTGACAGCAGCAGCTAAAAGAAAGAAAAATCATATGGTCTAAGGTTATTCTGATTTTAACTTTGGTTTTCAAAGTAAGTCAACTTAGTTGAATTGATTGAGGCTCCTTTACATACATTTCTGAAATTTTCTCAGCACAAGATGAGATTAACTGCTACCTTTATATTATAGAGCACCCAGGTTTTGTGCAAGTAAATATATTAGGAAATTATTATAAATGAAAAAATCACCACTTGAAAATCAATTTACGTATAAACCTGAAAAATAAAGTGATTTAAGTTTGTGTTCTGGATAATGAACTGGAAAGGGTATTATTTTACAAATGTGTTCAGTTATGTCTGTTTATGTTATTAAGTAGGATGAGATAAAGTATATATTCAAAATTTTTTAAAGGACAGAATACATCATTTTAAGTAATTAGGTCCATTTATCTTAAGTTTATGTTTCTTGGGGTTGGTTCCTGAAATAGACCATGAAACCAACCTATTTAAAAGATCTGTTTAAAAAAAGAGAGAGATTTTCAAAATTTGTTGAACACAGAATATCTAACATAAAATTTCAGTTAACTACATTAAATACAAAATGTTAAAACTCTAATTTTATGTGTAAATTTATTTTACTGTTTGTAATATTCTAAGATTCAGATTTTGGTAAAAGAAAAATATCAGTTCAAGGCAAATTAAAGTATTTGGTGCGTAGATAAACTATATATATGTATATAATCCTAATATTAAATATAATTATGTATATGCTTATACGTATATATACTTTTATAGGTGTAGTTTTATGTGTATATACATTACCTACATGGTTATATTTGCTAGATGTGAAATACGTATTCATAAAAACACTTCATGATGTTATCCACCCTAAAATACAGCTCTGTGAGAGAGTACTGTACCGGTTGTGAGCCCCTAGACTTTAAGGATAACTATTTTAAAAGTAAATAAATACAAAAATGTTTTAAAGCTTGAATTCCAACCTTGCTCTATGTATCAAGTAGTTAAATGTAAATATAGAGATTTTAATGGAATAAAAACAAATATAGGTGATGTTTTAAAATAAATTTTAAGTGGAAAGTTCTTTTTAAGAATATCATTAAGTCAAATAACAGAAAAGGGAATATTTATTATTCTAATTGAATTAAAACCTAACACTTTGTATAACAAAAAACAAGCAAATAAACAAAGACCAAAAATCAGGGTGACTCTTGAAAGACAAGCCAGCAAAAATATTTCCAACAGATGTGGTAATAAATTATTAATGTCTCTAAGTGTATGAAAATCAACCAGAAAGACAGTTGGAAATCAGTCTGCATTCCAATAATAAAATTACATTAAGATATGAATAAGCAATTCACAGAAAAATACACACTGCTAATAAAATTTTTCAAAAGAATCAAACTTGCAGTAAAGGATATACCTGAATATAACAATGAGATATCATATTTTATTCATCCAATTAGAAAGACCACAAAGAGTCATACCCAGTTGGACAACTTTAGAAAAAAAACAGTCATTTACTTTTAAACTATCAGTAGAAATTTAAAGTATCAAAATTCTGGTGAACAACTGACTTATATCTATCAAATTATATAATGCACCTACATAGCAGATCTTTCTAACTCTAGTAACATTTAGAAACATAAAACCAAAAAGATATGTATACAAATGTTTATTCCATCCTTGTTTTTAAAAATAGTAAACTCGAAATGTTGCAGAGAGGGCAACTCTAAGTAATAGAGTACAATGCAGTCATTAAAAAGAATGAGTTAGTTTCATCTACGATAAAATAGAAAGTTGTATACTGTATGTTATAACATGCAGTGTGATAAGCCGAAGTGCATTATATGCTGTGTTATACCATGTTATATTTTTCAAATGTAGGATTTAAAATTTTGGTAAAGCATGTGCTGAGTCGTTTATATATGTTACCTATTATTGATGGGCTTATGGATAGAATTTCTGTATATTTTTAAATGTATTTATTTTACAGAGAGAGAGAGAGGGCGTGCGAGTGCTGGGGGAGGGTCAGAGGCAGAGAGAGAAAGAGACTCTCCAGCAAAACTCACCACTGAGCAGGGAGCCGGACGACGTGGGGTTCGATCCCAGGACCCTGAGATCATGACCTGAGTTGAAACTGAGAGTCCGATGCTTAACCAACTGAGCCACCCAGGCGCCCCTAGAATTTCTGTATATTTTTAATAGTATGCAACGAGCATGTTTTGCATTTACAGTGGTATTTCATATATGAAAACAAGTTTTGCATAGGGATTTTCATGTGTATTCTCCTCTTGGTAATATGGGTTGGACACCAGTGCTGAGCAGGTGCCCTGTGCTAACCAGTCTGCCAATGTCCCCAGAATCTGATGCAGAAGTCTCAGGGTGCTTCTTAGTTCAACTGCTATTCACAGTTCAGTCCTGTTCAAAGGGCAGGGGCTGGGGTTGAGGGTCCATGGGTGACCCTGAATATTTAATTCACTTTCTTATTTTTGTCTTTCTCTGTGTGTGTCTCTAAGTCTGCATGCTTACAAAATGGGGATGGGTCTATAAATAATTTGATACATTCTGTTCTTAACTCTACTGCAGAGGGTAATTTGGTCTTGTGGACTTAGATGCTGAGGAGATGCTCCAACCATACTGCTTAAGAATGCCGCCCCTGGGTGCCTGGGTGGCTCAGTTGCTTAAGCGTCTGCCTTTGGCTCAGATCATGATCCCAGGGTCCTGTGATGGAGCCCCGAGTCGGGCTCCCTGCTCAGTGGGGAGCCTGCTTCTCCCTCTCCTTCTCCCCTGCCTCTCCCCTTGTTTGAGCTCTCTCTCTCTCTCCTTCTCTCTCTCTCTCTCTCTCAAATAAATAAATAAATAAAATCTTGGCGAGGGGGGAAAGAACGCCCTGCCCAGGGCTCCCAGCCACATTCAAGGAGAATATGCTCTGCTATCAGAGAACTTCCTCTGGTGCAATTAATAGCATTAAAAATATCAAAGTTTTCGGAAAAGTGGGAGAATCCAGGCAGAAACATAAAGAATGTAAGAAAGACCGTAACCGTGCAAAAATGGATTTCAAGGACTTGGAGGACACATGGACTTCTGTGTTAGCTCTGCTAGTTATTAGCTCTCAGCTCTGCTAGTTATTAGCTCTAACAGAACTAAATGAAGAGATATTATTGTCTCTGGTCCTCAAATAATAATTCATGAATATCACCATGTTACTTAATACAAGTTTGCAAAGGTGACCTCGCATGGATGTAAGGGACCTAGCCTCTCTTACATCCGGGTAGGAGGAGCTGACCCTATCCTGGTGTCCTGCTGTTCCTTGCCTCAGGCTTCTGCTTTGTGTTAAAAGGCAGAGAAGATTTTTAAGTTGGGATATCACAGAGGTGGTGGTGTATTGTAAGGAAAGAACTAGACAAAAATCCCGATTACTCTATCAGCCAAGATGAAGTAACTCAGCTTTGAGAACATGGATGTACAGAAGTGCAAACAGCACAGATTTTCAAATCAGATCAATCTGATTACATATGATAAGCAGTGTGGTCTTGACTTGCTTCAAAGTCATTCTCTTCATTTGTGAAGAGACCTGCCTCCAAGAGCAGTGACAAATGATAACCAAGATAATGTAGCTTAATTTTTGAAACAGCAGAATCTTAGAAATACTTGTTTCTCTCCTCCCTTTTTATGCACGATGTGTTATCAATGTGTAGTTTTTGGCCCATCAGGTTCATATGGATATGCTAACAGACCAAAACCAAAACCAAAAAAAAAAAAACAGAACAAAACAAAAAACAGGTTTCTAGGTCAAGCAAGTCAATCTGTAAGTAAGTCTATCAAAACCTTATCAGGAAAGAAAGGATCAAGATGGATCATGGGTTTATAAACCTAAGAAAAAAACTAATGGGTGCTGCCAATTTGGCAAAGTCTTCATTCTTCACAGAGAGCTGTTGTCTAGAGATGCTGAGAGAAGCTTAGACAAGACGGATTTGGTTATGGTGTGGAACTCGGTGCCTCAAAGAACTTTCCTTACGTATGGCATAAACCTGAGTAATGAACTCAATAGACATTTATTGACATCTGCTGTGAAGGATAGATTAAAGGCTCACACATTCTCACTCTTGGCCAAGGGAAAGTGTTGCTACTGAATTAAGAAGGGAGACTGTGTGATCCGTTACCTTTTAGTATCTAATTCTCAACTGAAATGTTATAGGGAGTATTAATTTTCTCCAGTTCTTAGGGCACCAGCAGGGCTATCTGTCTCTGGCATTTCCCTCAGGCCTCCCTGCTCTGCCAGCAGGCTAGCCTGGCTACTCACTCACTCCCAACTTCAAACCTATCTCACTTCCGTCACGTACAGAAAACCAGCACCTTCCTTCTTTGTGCTTCGGGATATGTACATTCAAACTATGATGAAGATCTGTCAGTTCTTCTGGCATCTTTGCATATACGAGCTTGCTTTAAATTAATGCAGTAAATGTCTGTTAAGCTCTTTGGTATTCACGGTGCCATTCTATCCACATAGCTGGAACAGCTTGAGGGTTCCTTTTTGCTGAGACTCCCCTTTCTCTGCTGACTGTAACACAGAAAGCACCTCACCGTGCTCCTTGGCCTTGGGAGCCTCATGCCATTTTCTGAGTCACAGCACATTGACCACCTTTCAGGTACATTCACCACCAGCATGGTCACCGCCTACCGGCTGTGTCCACTCGGCTGCCACACTAGCCCCTTCCTGGTCCTCAGACACTGTGGTCTTTTCACAGGCTATTCAAATGCTATTTGTGCAGGCGATTTCCTCCGACCAGAGAGCTTTCCCCAGACGTCATCACTCACATTCTTCAAGTCCACGTGTTAAAGTCATGTTGGAAGTAAGACCTTCATAACCACCTCATTTAAAGTTACAAACCCGTTTCTCTCCTTTTTGTGTGTTTTGCTGCACGTCAGTTACCATGTTGTAACATGTTCTATAATTGGATCGTTTTATTTATTTTCTGCCTCTCCCCACTGGAATGGAAGGTGCATGTGGGCAGGATTTTGTCTTTATTGTACAAGGTTATGTTTCCAGTGCCTAGAGGTGTGCTTGGTACGGAGGTAGTTCATTGAGTACTTGTTGACTAATGAATAAACCCTCATCAATCTCCTCTCAGAAACATCATACATTAGGATATGTAAGCTGGCTCCTGGAGTCCTAATATGAGTTGAAATAATTTTTATGAGGTTTGACAGTGACTATCGAAGATATTAAAGGCTCTATTCTGAAGCCATTTTTCTAACTTTAGGCATCAGGATAAAATCTACATTTGAAAAGAATAGGTAAATCCTGGAGATAAAATTCTCTGGGATTGGCCATTGATATATTGAAGAATATTCATAGAGACACTGCAAAATTATCTAAATTAAAAAAAAAAATAGAATAGTATCTTGACATCTTCAAACCTCAAGATTTAGCAAAGGAATAAAAATAATATTTTAAAAAGTTGAAAATCAGGGCCATTTTAAAGTTCCAAAAGTGTTGGGAAGCAGAAATCAATGAAGACCCTCAAACACCATGCTGTTTCAAGCATGCTAATGTAAGTTTCCATGTTTTAGAACTTGGCAGGGAAATCCTTACAAAAATAAAAGTGACTCACTGTATGTTCACTGCAACTAGAGCCTCTATAAGTTATGTTCTTGTCTCTAGGCCAGATCAGGGTGGCAATGAAAATATTTGCAGCCAGTCCTGGCACACAATTTTTGACATTTAGGTAAAATTCACTGGGAAAAGAGTCATTTTAGGTTAACCTGAATCTGAAGCCTCATTATATTAGAGACATAAGCATTCATTTTTGCAGTCCTGCATTTGGTCTTCCAGCCAAATGTAGATGTAGACTGGGGTCCTCCACTGGCGGGTAGGATGTGCTGGAGAGAAAATGAGAGGCCTCATGTTGACTTTAACCATCATGCCTAGAATGATGGTCTCCTTTTGCTGCTCTAAACTCTTGACTCAAAAAAAAAAAACCAAACATATATATATTTTATATATATGTAAAATCAGGGCTTTTCCATTGGACTATATTTATATAGTCCAATGGAAAAGCATTGGACTATACAAATTAATTTATATAGTCCAGTGCTTTTCCATTTTTCTACCAAAGGGCTTCAATTCACACCACATTTAAAAATGTGAGGATGTGTATGTACCTTTGTGTGTGTGTGTGTTTTCCTGGAGTTCACAATTATTCTTCCACATTTTCCAAACTACAGATATCCCATCAATGGGGAGGTGGGGCCAAGATGATGGTGGCAAAATCCTTCTGGCAGCTAAAAGGTGGGCAAATGTCCTTAGCCCTGCTAGTTGGATGTCCCTACCAAAGGCTTTGCACATTTGGTCACTCTCTTGAGATAGAGATGCGGTTTTGGGCAGAACTTATTCCCAAGGGCTGCAGTGTAATTAAGACCCCACAGTTGGCCATGGTGTTAAGAGCAGTGGTGACAACCAAGTTGGCAAGGGCCCTAGGATGATGGTTCTGGTGAAAGCATACAAATCATGTTCTCCCTCAGGATTCTGGTTGTGATTTGCCTCCCTCTGTCTGCCTGAAACTCTTTCTTCAATCTCCCTGTCAATTAGGAGAGCTGCCTAAAACCCTTGCCATGAATTCCATGTCTGCTTAAGTTAATCAGAGCTGGACTGTGTTTGTAGCAAATATTCAGGTGAGTACCATATAATATGAATGTAACTTTCTCTGTGATTGATGAGGATAAACTGTTTATATTGTCTCTGTTAGGAAAAGAAAATACATGAAATTTGGTAAGCCCTTTTTCTTTCTTCCTGACAACCTTCCAACTTTCATATTCTTTGACCAACTACTTGTACATTTTCTTGGTGTTATAATGACATTAACAATTACTCATACTATTATATTTTAGTGGTCTCACTGTTCATCACCATTTTTCTTCTATCGTATCTTTCCCAGCATCGGATTATTTATTTTTATTTATGTTCAGTTGGCCAGAGTGTTTCTTTCAGGAAGGGTAAGGTGGGTGTTCTACATTCTGAACCCTTGCATTTCTGAAAGTGTTTAAAGGTTTCTATGATACCTAAGCAATAGTTTAACCAACACACCTGTATGTTTATAGGATTTTTCCCCATCTATTTTTGAAATTTATAAATACATATATTTGTTTTATATGTCATATAACTTTCTATTATTTTTTCTTAGAATTTGATGTAACCCCTTTGATATGAAGGATACCATTCATTTTCAGCTTAGAGATTTGCTTTCTTATTTATTTATTTATTTTTTGATTTGGGTATTGCTTTCGCTTTGCACATTCTCTATTTCCCTTTCCACAATTTCTGTTATTAGATCTTGTTAATCTTTTCTCTCATTTTTATTTTCTGGTCTTCATCTCTTCGTTCTTTTTCAAACTCTAAGGGGGGGATGTTCTTAGCTTCTTTGGGCTTCATTTCTCTGCAGAATCTATTCTTGATATGCTAACTGAGCTATTAGTTCCTGTCCTGTTTCTCAGAAGCCTACTTTCAGCTCAATATTTCTTTCCCTGACTGCTCTCTTTAGTCTAGGAGATACAATATCATCCTGAATTTTTGTGAAAAGGTGAATTTAACATTTTATGAAATTTGCTTTTATTCTTCAGATGAGTCCTTTTTTTCTTTTCTTTTCTACACGGAAACATCTTTTCTCATGTAAATGGCTGTTCCATATTGGGTGATGAGATGATGTCATAAATCATCTTGAATCTCTGTCCATAATGTTCAACCCAGGTAAAGGAGGAAAGGAAAAAACATTAATTATTGACCCTAGCTTTGTTTTGCCAAAATTGCAAGGAGAATTGGGAGGAAGCAAGATGGGGGGGGGGGGTCATCCAAAGAAGTAAGCTGCTTTTTGTTGTAAAAAAGATTTGTTTTCATTATTATGTGGGCAACCTGGAGTTAGCTGGGGGAGAACTCCCCTTCTCTAATGGACGTTTCATTAGGCATCAGGTCCAGCAGACTCTGCAAATCACTTCCAAGCACATCTGTGGGACGGGGGTCAGAGGCAGGGCCAGAAAACTCTGGTGACTCCCCAGGAACACGGAAATACAAATGTCCAATATAAAAATTTCAGTTGAGAATTAATTATAAAATAAGGAAATCCCATGTGTTATATCCTCAATTCAGTAGCCAGGGCTTTCCTTTGGGCAATGGAGTGAATATATTAGCACTGATCAATATCCATAAGGGGATATCTTCAGGTGCATAAAAAAAGAGATACCTGTTCAGATGATTCTGACTCTGTTCAACCTTGTTTTTGTTTTTTTAATAAACAAGTAAATAGAATTATTTTTTTGCCTTAAATCTAAATAAAAGTGTTCCTTCCCCCCCTCACTTATTTGGCAGGTACAATTGCTGTTGGAAGTTTACCGAATAGACCGTTAGCAGAGGGAATGTGTGAAACTGAGAGCTTCCAAACTCCACCTTTTCAAGTCAGAGCCGTATAAAATACAACCTAGGAAAGTGCTAATATAGGCTCCAGGGTATAATCTTTTCACAATCAGATTAGTGATGAAGTGAAGCAAAGGCATTTCAGAAAGAGGGGGCAATGTAGCAAAGCCTGGAGCTTGAAATCTCCATTGCGCTAACAAACATGGAGAACAGACAACCATATCCTCTGACGTAGCTCGGAATTGGGGATGTCACAACCAAAATATGCTGACAAAGCCCCATCATTCGGTAAGGCCTGGAAAAGGTCGACATTGGGACATGTTGTTCAAGAAACAGAAAATATCTACCAAAGAGAAATTTAACTCTAAGGGGCTTATGGAAATTTGGGAAAGACGCCACCACTGGTCTGGTGTTTAGACACCTGCATGATGCATTGTTTTGATCTGGAATTTATAAAGATGGATCCAGGGTACAAGAATGAGTTTCCCGATCTCTTTTTTTTTTTATTATGTTATGTTAATCACCATATATTACATCATTAGCTTTTGATGTAGTGTTCCATGATTCATTGTTTGCGTATAACACCCAGCGATCTCTTTCTATCATGTTCATCTCCAGAAACACCACTATCAGCTCATTCACTTGTTCCACTCCTCATAGCCACCCGGGCTCCTGCCAATCTAGACCCAAGGAAGGACCAAGGACCCAGGACCATGGGACCTAAAATTGGGACCAGAATTTTGAAGCACACAGCATTTCTGCACCTTAAAAAGAAACATTTATTTCAACTCAAAACTATTTTAAGTGAAGAGAGCACAATCTTTTTGTCTTCAAAAATAAAATTATTTTAATAAAAAAGAATTTAGTAACTGAATTTATTAGAACACCACCTAATTTATAGCAATAAAGGACCAAGGGTTTTTCTATTGCGTTAAGCCTGAGTCCGTTAGAATGCTAGGAACCACAATTTTAGAAATGTCAAGGCTGCAACTTTAACTAAAGTTTACTAAGTTAAGTTGTTAGTCTCTAAACATCAGATCCCCATCATCTTATCAGCTGTGACATTTTTCTTGTTCCTCATCCTGAACCAGGGACTTAGGGAACTATTTGATTTGCATAGTCCCTGTAACTGCCTCCCATCCGTGTCACTGATTGCAAAATTAACTTCCAGGAATAAATGGTTGCATGTGTTCTAACGTATTACTATAATGAGGAAATAAATTCATTAAAAATCTCAGTTTTAAGATTAGCTACTCAATTATTTCTTTTAAATTGGAACTCCAAGGCTATTTTGTTGAATTATCTAAAATACTAACTTACCTTTAAGCATTACAAGACCTGCAGATACCAGTACAGAATCCCACAACGTGGGATAGTACCTATCTATACCCCTTCACAACATTTTCATAATTAAAAGTGAACAATTGGCCAATACTGTATGATCTCTTATATATGTGGAATCTAAAACAAAAACAAAAACCAAGCTCATAGATACAGAACACAGATTGTTGGCCAGAGGTGGGGGGGGGTGGGTAAGGGGGCAGGAAGAAATGGGTAAAAGGGGATCAAAAGGTAAAAAACAAAAAAAAGAAGTAAAAATTAAATAGTGATTGATCATTAACAGAAACAACTATATCATTTTGGGAATGTTGGAGATGTTGCCTTACCCTTCTGAAGGTCCTTAACTGACAGCAAAGATTCGATTTGCAAGGTAATTATTCACCTGATACTCCCTGGAAACTTGAGCTCATTATTAGATTCATCATGGAGTTTTAGATTCCAAGAGTGCGTCCCCAGGATGAGTTGATCTTGTGATACAAAGTCCCAGAATCAAAGTTAAACCACTAACCAACTGCATTTCATCTTTTTATTTGAATCTACACAATTTTTTTAATTGCTTGGTTAAATGCTAACTCCTATTTGCTACTTGATTCCGTCCGAATTATTTTCTTAGCCTTCTTGACATCTGGCCCGTGCTCTTGTCAATACTGAACCATTGAAATTTGCCTATATTGCTCGTCTTTGTCTGGTTTTATGAGTCTTACTAATGACATTTGTTTCAGAGTCTCCTAAATCACCACCATGTTTTATTTCTTTGAAAAATATGGTCAGAAGAGATTGCTTTCAAAATGGGACTTACAGGAAAATCTCCATAGGAGATACGCTATAAATGAATGATTAGCAAGTGAACCCCAAAGCAACAGAATCTGGTGTTCAGCTTTCAGCTACTTAAATTCCTTTTAACCTCAATTACTTATATGGAAAGTGATGTTGTATCCAACCCCAAAACCACCAAACCACAGGTGTTTAAGTAAGTCATGAACTTCTATTATTTTCCTATTCAAATAGATTCTTTGGGGTACTAGGAAAATACTAGGAAAAACATATAGCATGTCACCAGTATTTAGGTGGGTCATTTTAGCGTTGGCAGCTCTTCTTCTACATAAATCAATTTAAATTCTTGCTGGGAATGTACATGCTAAATGTTCTTCATCACGGAAACCTTGAATCATTAATGCATGCTAAACACATGCTCATCTTTCTCTGGCCTTCCTACGTGGGTACCCATCTGAGCTATTCTAATTCTGTGATCGTGTAGCCAGGACCTTTTCACGATTGTTCGGTCTCTTGCTCACCCCAGCACACTTCTTCCAGTCCACAGAAGGGTTTTCTTATTCCACCACTCTCTCCTTTAGAGCCATCAGACCTGATCAGTGTTGAGTTCAAACTGACAGACTCCCCAGACACGATAGGCTTCAGCCAGCGCCAAGTTTATGTCGTTTTAAGAAGGTAGAGACAAGCCGCAATGGAGCATGCACAGAGAAAGCACAACAGTGGTGGTGTGGCTCCCAGGCACCATTTCCATTGTCTCAGGCATCCTACACTGAGGATAGGTGTGATTGAAGAGGCCATACTGGGGGACGGGGATCTCTTTTGTTCAGGGAAGCCGTACGCTCTAGGCCCCTTCAACTTTCAATTACTTTTAAGTCCTGCAGCTCCCTCAGGCTCAGGGGTACCTAGCTCGTCCCATTCTCTGTGCAGCTGCATGTCATCAATATCTGCCACTTGTTACTTGATAAACAGCCTTGACAAGGAACGAGAAGAGCTTCATCTGGAACATAGTAATTGTAGCTCCTTAATCTTGGAAACTTGAGTTAATGTGGCAAGGAGGATTTAATCAAGGGTCAAATTCTCAGGAATCTACTGATTAATCCTTTTCTTCCAGAAACATTCCTCAGGGGACTCTTTATCCCAATTCCTAAAAATGGATACAATTTGTAGATGAATCTGTCTTCTGTTCTATCTCTCCTTGTTGTGGTTTTCCTTTTAATCTCCTCAAGTATTCTTGTTTCCACATTTGCCTCCAAATTTTGTTTGTCCACTTGTTTGTTTTTTAATCTCTTCAATTTCTTCTCTTTGATCCTCCTTTTTAAGAACTACAGGTACATGGATTTTTACAAAGGCGCCTCAAGAAGGAGTTTATCCATCATCTCTGTTTTTACTCCCCCTATCTTTTCACCTCATACGGGGATTTGGATGACCACTCATAGGTGATATTTGGATGACCACTCATAGGTGTCCATACATGAGTCCCTTCAAAGTTAGGCCATGTGACCCTTTGATACTTACAGGGGTGTTTCTCTCACTTTTGGGGCAGGTCAAACCTTGTGCTGCTTCCTGAAGGCTGTGGTCCCAAGATAACTGACATTTACCTTGCTTATTTTTCCCTGTTAAGCAAAGGGAAAGAGTAAATACTCTCAATGTAAGATGAAGCTCAAAGCAGAAGTTTACAAGCACAGGGCAAGTAGGGTGAATGGTGTCCTCTAGACTCTCACCATTCCATGAGATGTCTATTACCAATGAATGCATCTAGACTCATCAAGGGTTGTTCTGTTGAGTGAGGTCACTAAATCCCTGCCTTCTTGCATGTGTCTAGAGGATTTGGGAAGGAACAAGGACCATCTGATGGATTTGGAAGATCTCAAGTTTATGTTTTCAGATGTGCTAGAATGAGAAACATGATATGCTTGGATGCCAAATGTGGGCGAATTTGTATATTAGCAGCCTTGCAGCCTTCCTGGGTGAGCTAGCTCATCGACTGGGCCGCATATAGGAGGGCCGTTCAGGTCAACACCCTAAGGTGCTCATCGTGGAAAATGTGCTACACTCTCCAGGCATCCCACCACCATCATAAAGACCCACAATCCTAGTCCCTGGTGAGTGCTGCCTTCTACATATCCTGGCAGCCAAACCGAATATAATTTAACCTGTATGCTCTGTGAGCAGGAAGTGGAAAAACCCACAATTGCTCTCCAGAAACTCTATTAATTGTTGAACAATTTAATACTTTAATGGTTGCATTTTCAGAATGATACAAAACAGTGGCAAAATACTTCTGCAGGTAAGGAAGATTTGGTCCTGGATCAGATTGTATCTCATGCTAAGGTGGAAATTTGAAATTTAATTATAGCAACGGCCACCCAGAATTGTTACCTGCCTTTGAAAATTAAGTATTTATGTCCCAATTAACTAATATTCCATGAAACACTGGAATAGACTTTGCTAATGTTTCCTGTTTCCTTGTTCCCTTTCAACTCATGTGTTTAGTAAGTTCTGCTTATGCATATTAAAAAAGCAAACGTAGTAAGTTTGCCATAAGACTTATTGGTCTGATTCCTTTCCTATTCAGCCTATTTTATTTTATTTTTTTTAAAGATTTACTTATTTATTTGAGAGAGACAGCGAGGACAAGCAGGAGCAGAGGGATAGAAATCTTCAAGCAGAACCCCCCCACCCCACCAAGTGGGATCCCCATGCAGTGTTCGATCCCAGGACCTTGAGATCATGACCTGAGCAGAAATCAAGAGTCGACTGTTCAACCAACTGAGCCACCCAGGCGGCCCCTATTCAGCACATTTCAAAGTTTCCAAGTTGCTTCTACCTACGTTATATTTTTGTGTCTTCCCAACTTTCCTAAGAGCCAAAGCAAGGTAACCACTGTTTCCACCGTGCAAGTGAGAAAAGTAATATCCTGAAGGGACAGACTTAGGAGCCAGAACTAAATAGTTACAAGTGCCAGGACCAAGACGCCGTCCAGATCTGCACATGCTCTCTCTGGTAGAGCGTTCGAACATAGCACAGCTTCCTCCTGAAAAGAAAACGAGGAAAGACAAATGACCGGAATTTCCAATTTCTAAAGAGAAACACCAGTGATTAGAAGAATTCCAGCAAATACGAGGGATGGCCAAGAGACCCAGACCTGGTCTCAGAAACAGGAAAAAGAGAAAGGAAGTTCTGCAGGGCAGTAAGGTTTACTCTGTGCTGTACTCAAGTTTTGCCATTGTTTAATTGTTTTAGTCAAAACCATTCATCTTCCATGGGCATCAAATAAGCTGGGTGGTAAAATGAGGGATGTGTGATTCATGGGGACCCAGGGAGCGATGTTACGAGGTGAAGGGGGGAGAGCTGGGAAATTCAGGCTTGTGAGACTTGCTACCTCGATCTTAGCACCGGACTCAGGGGAAAATATTGTTTTTCGTACAAAGTGAAAAAGAGGAACACAGGTTTCCCCCTAAACAGTGCTGGGCACGAGGGATTCCACGTATGAAAACTGATCCCATTTTTACCCCAAGAACCATATCGGTTTCAAAGCTAGATATTTTTCTTCTCCTCCCAGGATAACAGATACTGTAGGTCTAGTGAATGATCGATATCTGCTTCTAGAAGCCTAAATTCACAGCCACTGCTGGAATAACCAGTTACAAGAGGAGTTAGAAGTAAAAAAAAAAAAAATGCACAAAATTTCTTTCACTTTATCCTCCATCCCATACACATAAACAATTCTGTGTGTTATTATAATGACTGCAAAGCTCTGAGTTCTAACTAATACAGACTTCCTCTCTGAAGACTAAAAAATGACCTGCATTATAGTTAAGAAAACTGAAATGGAAAAGCTTCTAATTTCTTTCCTTATCGGGAATGGGGCAGATCAAATAAGTTACATGAACTATTCCACAGGCTGCCCCCCACCAAGATTATAAAATGGTATTAGGTTTTCTTTGGGTACATACTAACTGAGCCCCTTTCTCAGATCTCCGTGGGTCAGGGAAGTAATCTCCTGCTTTAGTGTGAACACCCAGACACAAAATACAGAGGCTGGAGGAGGAAACATGAAGTCTATTTTATTTCCTGACAGAGACTGAATTGCCTGGAAAGGGCTGTTTTATATTTATTTATTTTTATTTATTTAAATATTTTTTTAGACAGCTGGGGAGGGGCAACGGGAGAGGGAGAGAGAGAATCTTAAGCAGGCTCTGTGCTCAGTGCAGAGCCTGACCCTGAGATTGTGACATGAGTCAAAATCAAGAGTCCGACACTTAACCATCTGAGCCACCCAGACACCCTGGAAAAGGCTATTTTTAAACCAGAGGAGACGAAGATATCATTAAGTAGCAAGTTATAATACCCCTCCCGTGATGAAAGTACAAATCCTGAATCTGATGCAGGACTTCATAGTGCAACACAGCCTGTGGTTATTTTCCTATCTGACAAGCTCCAAGAAACTTTCTGAAAAAGATGTTGGCAGAGTGGACAGGGATAGAAGCTAATCTTAAAATGCGAAGGATGTTTGGAGACTAATTTGTAAAGTGTCAATAAAAATGTGAATTTATAAGCGAATTCTATGTGAATCCTAATCCTTTATTTCCCTATATAATTGTGGAAATTCTGGTAAAGATTATTTGGAAATGGAAATGTTGGAATAGAATATTGGGTTGGAATAGAAAGTAATTTATTACAAGCTTCCACCCAACTAAAACATTCAAGTATCTGAAACCGTAAGCCTTGTTCGATTATTCTTATTATGTTGTTTATTCCACTCATAAAGATGGAAATGGATGAAATTTCTTAAATTAGGATTCACTGGTTAGATAGATCACTTATGCAAGGTTTTTTTTTTTTTTTCAGTTGAATGAGCTAAAATCCTCTTATAGCCACTGCCCATTAAATCTTTACTACTCATTCCAATTTTGAGACTGCCATTGACATCAGGAGAAATCCTTGATATGAAATAAAAATACTAAAACAACAATAAGTATAAAGGACTCTGTGTGTTCGTGTTTATAGTAGGTTACAGACGTACATACACTGCTCTCTGCAAATTGGTCTACTTAAATAAAATGTGTGCTTTCCCTTGTATAAATAGAGTTTACTTATAAGATGAATTAAGTACGATTAAGAAAAGAAACTTGCAGTAGCTATAAGTACCTCTAGTTTTCCTTATTTTCTTTCCCAGAGTATCTTCTCTACCCATGGAAACATTTTGCTCATGAAACTGCACTCAAATATTTATGTTAGGGTGGCCAAGGACTTCCATCTAATGATACAATGAAGTGTTTATACTGACAAATCTAAAATCAAGTGAGATGTTAGAATGTGGCTCAGTCATTAACATATGATTTTTAGAAGAGAAATAACCTAAAAAGAACTTGAAATAGTGCACGATTTGCTTCTGTTAGGATGTGACAGAACCATCCGTTTTAGAGATAAATTATCTTTTCGTGAAGTTGGTTAACTGGAAGGGTAATAAAGGAGAGATGTAGACTTTTAAACTGATGGGAACTTGACATTGGTGAAAAGAGAAAATTTTATTTATTGCTAAAAGGATATGAAGAATATCTCACAATGTCAAATGTCAAAGTTTCCCATGGTTGTCTAAGATTTTTCTATAATCTTAATGAACTTAAGGTTTTGGGTTTTTTTTTTTTTTAAAGACTATTTATTTATTTATTTATGAGAGAGAGATCACAGAGGGAGAGGGAGAAGCAGACTCCCTGCTGAGCAGAGAGCCTGACGTGGGGCTCGATCCCAGGACCCTGAGACCACGATCCGAGCCGAAGGCAGATGCTTAACCAGCTGAGCCACCCAGGTGCCCCTGATCTTAAGGTTTTATTCTACGTTCTTTCCGATATTAAGTGAAGCCTCTTTCACCACCTGTGTCATCTTGGGAGTACCTCAACCTCTCTGAACCTCGGGGGTCTTCACTATATAAATGAAGATATCACTCTCTACCTCGGGCTGATGAAACGGGGAGCATGTGCGACAAGTTCTGTGTGTTAGCATAAAGCACACACGCACTAATTAACGGGTCGTTTTTCTGGACATTGGCATAATGTGTATTTCCACATCTCTCTGAGGAGTAATCTGAAAATGTCAATAGACCCACCCTGGCAATAGATTCTCACAAATCATTTTGTCTCCGTAATCTGAACGTTTCCAGGAAAAGCGTGTTTTTCTTTAAATAAAATGCCCGGGTAATTGTCTCCATTTCCTATCGGTGAAATGTACTTGATTTAAGCCAAAGTGAGGGTCTGTACACTCGAGTAAGGCTAACAAGAAAAGTTGGTAGCTAACCTGTTTCACATGCGGCAACCACAATTACATTTCATACTGGAGCTTGTTTGCTTTCTTTGCCTTCCCCAAATGGATTCCACGGTAGCTGGGAACTTGCAAAATTATTGCCAGTTATAACGAGAGGAAAAAAATATATTGAGTTTAACTTCATTACAGCGACAGCACTTGGATCAACAGGGCCTGGCATGAAATGGGAAAGTTGCCGAAATCCGTCAAGTGACGTCACTGTTTACAATAGGTGGTGGCCAGTGTTGCCACTCCTGATTGCAGATCCCTGACTCTTCTTACTGATCCTGCTGCTGTGGTCTCGACAGGCTGTCAGCTTGGGAGAGACTGGGAGCCTAGCAGGCGTGCGCCCCGGGCAGGATGAATCTAACAGACCTAGGTCGGAGCTGAGGGATTGGCGGGGAGACATAGGCAGGTAGGAGAGTCTAGGCAGACGGGCCAGATCCGGGACCAAACAGATTAATAAGGGAGCACTGGCGAGCAGAAGTGAACACTGATTCTGGTTCAGAAACTTTGATTTATTCATGTCTTTATTCCTCGAGCATTTATTGAGTGCCCAATATCCGTAAAGCACGGAGCTGGATACTGACATAGACCAGACCTGTGTACCTCAGCCTCAGCCATTATAGACATTTTGAGCCAGATAATTCTTGGTTTGGGGGCGGGAGGGTTCCTCGACACTGCAGGATGCTCAGCAGCCCCCCTGGTTGAATACTGATTGAATGTCAGCAGCAATCCTTCTCCCCAGCTGTGTCATCCAAAAATGCCTCTGGACACTGTTAAATGTCCCCGGGGTGGGCAAAATCTTCCCCACTGAAGATCTTAGACTAGAGGGATAGAAAATTCGATCCCTGTACCAGAGTCTTCACATTCTGGAAGAACATTACCTCGGGGCTGTTGAACACTGGGGCTTGTGTGTGATTCTGGGCTTTTTTATATCTAGAAAGTTGTCTGATAAAATCAGGACAATCCTTTTACTCTGGGTAAATGTGGGGTAGTCGCTCCCCAGATTTTACCAGATAAGGAGGTATAACATCTAGAGATTCTCCTTCTCTCACGCTAACCTTGCACAGGGAGATTTCTGAATTTTCGGCTCTCAGTATATTGTCTGACTGGTAAGAGGAAAGTAACATCCTTGAAATAATCGGGGAGCATGGAATGCTGAACTTTTAGGTGTTGACTATATCTGAAGCAGGCCTCCAGAACAGTGAGAAATCCACTTAAGTAACTGAAAATGAACAGTGTAGGAAAAGAACCGGATTCAAGAAGAGCTGTGTGATCGCATTCACGGTGGTAGGGGGCACAGACTAGAGAGAGAGACATGTGTGGGAGAACAAGGAGAAATCACTTTAGAAAGAAAAGCTCTTAGGGGCGCCTGGATGGCTCAGTCGTTAAGCCTCTGCCTTCGGCTCAGGTCATGGTCCCAGGGTCCTGGGATCGAGCCCCGCACCAGGCTCCCTGCTCAGCGGGAAGCCTGCTTCTCCCTCTCCCACTCCCCCTGCTTGTGTTCCCTCTCTCGCTGTGTCTCTCTCTGTCAAATAAATAAATAAAATCTTAAAAAAAAAAAAAGGAAAGAGAAGCTCTTCTGCGAAGCCCAAGAAATTGAGCATGCAAGTTAATCAAAACACCTCCACAGCGCTTTGTTCATGTGATCTTGACTGAGAAGATCCCTGAAGGCAACCCTTCATTCAGGACATGGACTGCAGGACCCGAAGCTCAACCATGATTTAAATCTCTGACAATCTGCAAGCAGTTCAGTCAAAACCCACGATCTCAGGGCTCAGAGCTCTGATGTCACTTTCATCCTGAAACTGACTCGGCCGGGCCCCCAGGTCAAGGCTAACAGTATCAGACATTTGAAGTAAACACATTTTGCAGGCTGTTTGTTGCAGCGAGGACTGTGAGCTTCTGAGGAGACAGTCCGTGTGCTGGGATTAGGGGAGCAGAATGCCCCATGATGATTAATGAGAACGTGGAATCACCATGCCCCAACTCCCAGGATGGTGGCCGTTGAAAGAATTCAGTACGAAAAACTGTAAAACAGAACATTAAAGTAAGCCCGGGGCTCAAATATACCTCTGGGAGGCAGGGAGGGGGCCGGCGGTAGGGCGGGTTAATTTGTTTTTATTTGCAGGTTTCATTCCAAAGGGTGATGTTTGCTGTTAGCTCCAGAACTAACTGGTGCAGGGGAGGAGATATGCCCCATGAAGCAGCGGTGGACTCCGCAGGCAGAACCCCAAGGAGATGTTTTGTCAGAGTTCCAGACCTTGGTAAACAGCTCCCTGGATTCCCTGAGCTGGTTGTTATTAAAAGTGGGTTGAAGGCCGATGAAAGCTCCCTGGTCAGTAGCCTCTGAAAACTGTAGTTTAACAGCAGGGAAGATACAGCAAGGACATCCTCCAGTGCAAAGATAACCCCCACCCCCTTCCTTCCAGGCCCTGCCTCCAGCCGAGCCAGAGTCTTTGGCAATGGACCTCAACTTTGATTTGCAGGATCCTAGGGGAAGAGAAAGTTATTCAAACTCCATGACACATTCATGCCAGACCCTTATTCCTATAAAAAGACCACTGCTTGCCAGTGACCCTTAAGGTGTCTAATGAGGAGCAGGGAAATGGGGAGCAGGAGTTCTCCTACGTGGAGAAATAAGCAAAATGGGAGCCGAGAGGCCCCTGCGAGACCGCATGTGAGTAACAGTGTTTCCAGCGAGACAAAGAGAGGTCCTTCGTCATCCTAAATGCTGACAACTTCCAAATGGGTTAAAATAATCCAACAGATCATTTCTTACATGATCTCGTGAGCAGATTGCAGCCCTTCAGAAAAATTAACGGTGAACATCCTCTTTTCTCAAACACAGCTTAGTACTTCAGTGCCTTCCAAAAGTGGTTATAGAGGCTTTATTTATTAAAAAGGCTTTATCTGCATTTCTTTTGCTCTTTTCCAAACTGGAAACTTGAGGGTCAACAACATTTCCTGAATTTTAGAGTATCTTCCCTTTAATGCTTTCTTTTTAAAGTGTCTTTTCTTCAGACTTATTGATCCGGGTCTACCAATCTTATGGGCTGGGTAACTGCTCTGCTCCTATTAACTTGACTCTCAGTGTGAGACATATTAGGACTGATTTCAAAAATCCTGACTCCTTATCTAGAAGGCTATGGTTGATATTATTTATAGGAATTACTTACTATATACCTTATTAATTTAATGAGTTATGATGGATTACCACCACAGAAGAATTGTGGGGGACCTGCATTCTGGAAGTCCTCAACCTAGTAACGATCTATAACATATGTGACTGCTTATACTTGGCTCCAATATGCTCACACACAGACACCCTGCTCCCCAACGCATGTACACACAAGCCCTGAGCTATCATTGTTGTTGTCCCCTTCTTCATACTCCCTGTGTCTTAATGAGACCAGGGCAATGCCTATCTAACCAGTGGATCAACGTGTGGCTTGCTGGTTTCAAGTGGAATAGGAGAAGTTGCATAAGATGTGATACCTGTAGAGAAAGAGACATTTGAGGAATTCAAGTTGAGAACGCATCTTTGTGAGTGATGCCCACTGAAGCAATTCCTAGGAACTGACTCCTTAAAAATATCAGCCTGTTCTCAAATATTTCTAGAAGGAGTCTGTTTTGTGTTTAATTGGACTTTTTTGGAAAACCTTGAATATGATTCAACATGTAGATATAGATCTGAGTTAGCACAACTGTAAAAATACAGTGTCTTCTAGGAACAACACCCCAGATGCCCATGCTTTAGCGAGAATGAGTTAAAGCGGTTCTCCCAGCCATCAGATGAAATCAACTGAACTTGGAGGATTCGTGTGAGTAGTGAGAGCAGGGGCATCTGTACGAAGGGTCTCAGTCACTATAGCAGAGATGAGTGCAGGAAGAAGTATGAATTGTCTCTTTTAATCCCCTTGAACCCTCAGCTTTTCATACACCCCATCATTTTGGGGATTTAGTCTTTCAAGCACTGTCGGTGAGGTACTCAATTTGTTAAAGGCCATAGACTGGAAAGGAGACCAGATAAAACAGGAAAAGCACTGCTCAGCCTAGAAAGAATTTCACTTGCTGACTTAAGTAATCAGCTACTGAGTCAACAAGATGGATTTTTTTTTTAAAGATTTTATCCATTTATTTGAGAGAGAGAGAGAGAATGAGAGAGAGAGGACGAGAGGAGGGAGAGTCAGAGGGAGAAGCAGACTCCCCGCTGAGCAGAGAGCCCAATGGGGGACTCAATCCTGGGACTCCAGGATCATGACCTGAGTCGCTCAACCAACTGAGCCAGCCAGGCGCCCAAGAAGATGGATTTAATTAACTGCCTGGGAAATGTCATGAATTTTCTAACATGCTCAAGATCCTAATCCCCTTAGCAAAAGTGAAAAGTTGGCCAAATTAAGCTGCAAAGACATTGACACGCAGAGAACTTTTTTCCATTTTTCTCTAATTTTCAGTGTATTAAAAATACATTAACACAGTCATTGTCTTGAGGAAAGCAAGGTTAAATTATCTCTGGTCATGAATCTAGATGAGTCCCTATGTCAGAATACAGGTAGCCATTCCATTATTGTTACTGTTTATCTATCGTAAGTAATCCTAATAAAGATAGGAAAGGAACATTGCCTTTTACAGTAGGGTTTTACTTGTTCATTCGACTCATTCAAAATTATTTACTGACTACCAGCTAGGTACAATGTACTATGTATTAGGCTACATACACTGGAAAACAGTAATAAGCAGGATGGTTAAGCCTGGGAATCACTTAGGATGTAGCAAATATCAAGGAATAGAGCATAGCTGGTCAGAGAAATGATTGAGGATAAGGCAAAAGGTGGAATAGATACCATATCAACAGAGAAAATGAATAGGTCAGCTTAGTTGAGGCAGGGTTTCTGGGAGAAGAGGATTGGGAGAAAGTAAGTGCGATAAAAGTAGTGATAGAGATATAGAAATATACAGGTGACTTAGTCCGATATTGGTGGAGGAGCTCAGGCAGGAGGGATGATGCTTACAGAATGAAACTGTTAAGATTTCCTAAGAAACACTTAGCTCTGAAAAAATGTGTGTTAGTACAGGGCTAATAAATATTGCTGTAAGAGAATAAAAGGAACATATGAATCTGAAAGCAAGTTGATCATAGCAATTCAAGAAGTCACCAGCGGAAAATTTGCCTCTCTCATTTAGTTAAATTGAAATTCTCAGAGGCGTACGTGAACGTTACAATAAGCTTTGCCTTCTCTCATCTCCTCTCCTGATACTTCCTGCAATTAGATTCTACAAAAGGAAATGAGTTACATGCTTGTTAGGAAAATTTCTGTTTGATTTATTTATGTTGATTAATCCTTTATTTTTGTTTACACGTCTCTGATCTTAACACTGTGGGTCTCATAGGTCAATGCTATCATAAAAATCTATCAGAAAAATAGAAGTCTCTTGAAATTTCATAAATATGTGTATGTTACTTTTGTGCCAACTTTCCTTTCGTGTGAGTTCCTCAATTCACAAGCATAAGAATATTCAGTTAACAAGCAAGGGGTTAGATGAAGAACCTCCCTTGTTACAAAATTTATCAATCAAGTGAAGGGTGTAAGAATCCCGAAACAGGGGTTCTTGTAAAAATGTCTAATGACCTATTACCTTTCTGTGTTATCAAGATAATGATGATTTATTGTAATGAATCTACATCTCTAATTCAAGAACTTTAACCAGGATAGCATAAATTCAATTGAGGAGGAGGGTCAATCCTTATGGTTCAGAAGTGGACAATGAAGACTCTTGATCATAGAGCTGAAATAATTTCATGTGCATTGAACGCAAATTAAGAGAAAGGGAGCAGAATGTGTTGTTACCCATCCAACAGACCCTTTGAGTGAAAGAAATTAAATTCACACTTCAGAAAATACAAAAGCTAAGACCTGGATCTCACCTTAAAGTACCTACGCCTCTCTTAGACTAGAAGGCATAATAAAGCCAGAGCCATGGAGAAACACAGTGAGGTGGAGTTCTTTTGGCCACTGGGTAAGAAGGAATGAATTCATTTGTACAATTTAAATGTGAGGAAAGGGATTGCTAGATCTTGGTGGTCTGGGTGGGCTTGATGTATCTGGTATCCATTAAGATCCAAAATTTACTCGAACCTACGGATTAATTCTCCTGCAGGAACTGAGGCAAACCAAGAGCAGCTGAAAGTTAATCAAGCACTGATCTCCCCCAATCCTTATAATCACAGCCAGCTGTGGTTTCAAACTTTTGCACTGAGGTTCCCTGGGGCAGTTTTGCACGAGCCCTGGAGTGAGCACCCTCAACTTTTGAAGGGCAAGAAAGAAGTTAATAAAATAAAACTTAATGCCTTCAATCAAGGAACTGAAGAATAGGACTGGGATGGTCCACAGCTTTCGGTGTATCAATCTCATCCCTCTTTCCCAGCTGCCTATCCCTAGAAGGCATAGGATTTCTTCCGAATGTTTGCTGGGAATCTTTTATTTAACAGAGTAAAACAATTGGGAACAGTTGGCTGTTTGTCCATTGGGGAATCTTTCCTTGTGTCGTAAGAAGTGATTTTTTTTATAGTGCCTCAGTGAGTTTTTAAAATTTTATTGATACGATAATGGAATTTTTGAGTTTTTATAATAAATGTCACCAAATTAATATGAACATCATTAGTCTAAGCTTAAGGGAGTCAAAACATATTTTGAGTATACAAATCTGAGCCCAGGCAGTCAGTAAACTTTAATACTTTAACTGCAAAGCCATAAAATTTGCAAAGGTGCTTTCCATAAGGCTGGTAGTTTTGCAATTTTGCTTTTAGTTCATCGACAGAATGAATAAAAGATAGTGTGACAGATAAAATGGTATAATTATCTAGCTATTCTTCCTGTTGCCTATCCCCCTCCATAAGCTCTGGTATCTAAGCCTCCCTTCTGAGCCAATTCTCTTCCCCTCGGATTTATCTTTCCCTTTGTCATAGTTCAGCTCAGAAACTTGGGCCTTCCCTCTCTGTCGACAGAATCATGAAACCACTTGTATATTTCCTTTTCCAAGCGTCTGTAGTATTTCTGGACTTCTATCTCCTTCGGGGTTATGCTTTGTCATTTTTGGTGTACTTTGATGTTGGGGCTCTCTGGTGTAGACAGCAAAATACAAATGTCATTCATTGTCTGTTGCCTTAAATGTTAGAAACCATAATTCATCTGCTAGACTGGACTTTCTTCTATCATGAAAACATCCCGGAATTCACAAAAGCATCATGCAAGCATGCACCGAGCCCTCTACATCCTCTGCTACAACTTAGGATTAAACTATAAAATGTAGTCATGATGGATAAACTGATGTTTAAGCTAACTTATTACAAAAATATAGAATCGCTGTCATAAGCTTATTGATTATGTTAACCTACTGGAAATCCTCTGCAAGGTGGTGATTTGGGCACAAATATTTAATCTCCATCTTTAACCCCACGCACAAAGGAATGTGTTGAGTAGAGAGTACAGAATCTGATTTAGAAATAAGGGAGAGCTGGCATCCATGTAGAGAAGTTTCAAAGAATGACTTGATCACATAAAAATATTAAAGGATGGATCAATGAGCCCGTAATTCACTGAATGTAAGGCGGCTGATTAAATTGAAATTACATGGAAGATACGACTCCGGGGGAACCACATAAAAATCTATCTCAAAGCTGCAAAATTTGTGGGGGGCCAAGGCAGGATGTGGGTCCATTGGTCAGCCACAAGTCCAGATCCTTGGCAATATTTTGGAAAGTTCTTCAGCACAAGAGAATTGAGGAGGGCAAGACCCCACAGAAAACGGACTCCTGCTTTTCATTTGATATAGACAGAAGTGGTAGGCAAAGTAAAGGCTTGGCTGCACCTATTCTCAATCATAGACACCAAGCCTAACAGATAATGAGGGCACTGCCCCAAGAGTCTTTGATCACTGCAACAAACAAACAAACAAAAAACCCTATGTAAGCTCCCACTACTTTACAAGTAGAGACACATGGGGATGAGTAGAACAAAAAGTAACCGAACACATAGAAAAAGGGCAGTATAAGACAGAACTTCCCAAGGCAGGATGACAGGCTGACCACAGGTATTTGCCTAATTTTCTTCCCCAAATCCCACTGAAATAGCAATAAAGCTATTTAAAAATAGTGAAGCCGCGGTAGCAGTAAGAACAACGGCTAAAAGGTGCTGTCGGTGATTTAAAATATTAAAAACTTTCTTTTTTTTTTTTTCCCGGTTGGCACAGAGAGAATGACGAGGCTGAGCAGCGCTAGGGATTGGAGCTCCCTGGAACACAGGGGCACGGGCGAGCCCCTTCCTGTCCTCCGAGCAACCAAAGCAGGTGCCTGTTGCCTTTTTCCCAGCAGCTCTCTGGGTGATGCAGAGCAAGTTCTGGAGATGGCCTGAGCTGTAGATTGGGCCTGCAAGCTCCCAGTAGATCGACAGGGAAAATTCTCCTTCTAGCGGGGAAGGACACCAAAGCAGCCTAAGATAGGGTGCCTTAGCTTCCTGTTGCAACTGTAACAAACTATCACATACCTAGTAGCTTAAAACAATGCAAATTTACTATCTTACAGTTCTTTTTTTTTTTTTTCCTTTTTCCAAGATTTTATTAAAGGTCTTTACAGAGCAAAATCCAGACTCTAGATCCAGCTGACGAGGAGACCGTGTTATGCTGTGCTTACCTCCCATGTCATACTGGGTGTCTCTGGCTTTGCACCCTCGGTTCCATGATGTGGCTGATGGGTAAGATCTCATCTTTGGGCTCCACCTGCTCACATGATCAGGCAGGGGCTTCTTAAGGCCAGTCTTACGTCTTGGGTCCTAGGGAAGCATTTCGCTTCGATGCCCAGCACACCTAGATGCCATGGTTAGAATCTGGCTGTAGGTGGACCACTCCCATGACAGGATAGGGCAAAAGGAAGAGAACAGTAGGTTACTGGATACTATCGCACAGTTCTGAAGATCAGGAGGTCTTAAATGGGTTTTCTTGGGCTAAAATCAAGGTGTTGGCAGGCCGTGCTTCCTCTGGAGGCTCTAGGGGAGATTGCTTCCTTGCCTTTTCTAGATTATGGAGGCTGATTGCATTTTTTGGCTCATGGCCCCTTCCTCCTCCTTCAAGGCCAGCAGGGTAACTAACATTTTTCAATCTCTCTCTGATGCTAGCTTTTCAGACTTACAAGAACTCTTGTCATTATATTGGTTTGTACCCAGATCGTCTAGGAAAATCTCCCTATCTCAAGATCTTTAACTTAATCATGACTTCAAAGTCCATTTTGCCATGCAAGGTAATATATTTACAGTTTCCAAGGACTAGAACGTGGACATCTTTGAGAGGGCATTGTTCCACCCCTTGCACTGAGTAAAGTGATCCTTAATCTGGGGGCTTAGAAACTGCCTTAGTTCTCTCTGTTCATATAATATAAATGGAAATCTGATTGTCAATAAGACTCTTGATCTTTGAGATAAATAAGACTTATGCAGCAGCAAAAGAAACTTAATCAAGTTGCCTATGCAAATATCAAAGCTCATCATTCACATATTAATAATTTCAAAGCAGAAACAGTAAATTTATGTTGTAAGATTAATTTATTAATGTTTTGGGGTCCTACTATATGCCAGGAATGGGTGATAAATTGGGGAACTATAAATATCAGGTCTCAGTATCATGTAAGTTATATTCTGTTAGGGTAGACAAAGAAAAGAAATTGATTTATTCATTTGCTCTTTCAACAAATCTTCTTTGTGCCAAGGACTGCCCTAGCCACTAATATTTAATAGGGAGCCAAACAGAAAAGTTCCTGTGCTCATAAGTTTACATCCTAGTATGGGGAGACAGACATATATCTTAATATATAGACATATATGTAATGTATTAAATATATTTTTATATATGTATGGACATAAATTCTAATATGTCAGGTGATGATCAGTGATGTGAAGAAAAATAGAGCAATATAAGAGGTGTTTTAAACATTAACATATAATTTATCAGTCCAATCTAGACAATTCTGAGAGGACTAGAAGATATTATTAATCATTATGCCATGACAAGGGGCATAATCTGAGACTAGCCCAGGCAAATTGGAAAGTATGATCATTGTAGGTGTGTGCACACTTGTATGTATGTGTGTTTGTGTGTGGGGGGAAGATAGCGGAGTGTTTTGAATACACAGAGAGGATCTCACCGACTCACAGACACTTAACTTCAGAGGTTTGAAGAAAGAATAAGGAAAACATATGCTCTGTTATAGTGCTGTGCACAGTCTTAAAATAGGATATTTTGTTTTGTTTTGAGAGTGAGAGAGGGTGTGCAGGTGTACACTCAGCACAGAGCCCAGTGAGGGTCTTGATCTCATGATCCGAGAACTTGACCTGAGCCGAAACCAAGAGTTGGATACCTAACTGACTGAGCCACCCAGGTGCCCCAAAATAGACTGCTTTTTTTATACAGAGAGGTTAAAAGTTACTTTAAATTCCAGGCAGAAAAAACCTTAAAAAGATGACACTTAGGTTGAATCTGAGTGACAAGAAGAAACAGTCATGCAAATATCAAGAAGAAAACTTCCGTGAGTTTCTACTTCCAGTTATGGTTGATAAGCTTCTATGCACTAAGTCTCCTACAGAAAACAGCTAGAAGCTCTGGACAAAATACAAAAGCAATCACCTGAAGACGCTGGAGAACAGCTAAAACATGGCAGAAATTAGTGGGGATTGACAATTGAAGGAAGGAAATAGACTGAAAGTTTTCTATAGTCATTGGTTCCAGCCTGAGGACATGTACCATTTGGGGTCATGAGTGGGAGCTGCGGGAACAGCAGTGACAGCTAACACTCCTATTGGAAACCCATAATGATTCTGGTTTGAAGAACCAGAGGATGAAGTTGGGATGTTTTCTAAGATATACAGAATTCCAAATGTAAATCAAATGTGCCGTGACTTAGAGTGACATATGGAATGCAAAGAAAGATACTTGTTCTTAGTGTTTGAGATATGGTTTCTTCCTTCCCTCCTTCTGTCTTGGTAATGGAAACTACAGGGCACCCGGTTAAAGATCACAGTTCCAGATTCCCTGCAGTTATGTGTGGTCATGTTACTTAGCTCTGATTAATGGGGTGTAAGTCGCAGCAGTATGACAATACCAAAAAGTGTCCTGAAAGGGTAAAAGCCATGTACCCCTCCCAACACCAGTCCCATCTTGCTGGGGGCAAGTGAGTATGATAATCAGCTGCCTTGGAACATGAATTGATCTATCCATCTCTGGATTTTTTTTTTTACATAAGAGAAATACATGCCCCTTTGTTATGACACTATTATTGGGGGTTCTTTACTACTCACAAACGAAACTTCTAATAACATTTTTTCTTAAACTATTCCCATGGGAGCTTTTATTAAATCAAATATAAATGCTAAGGACAAAATTATTATTAATATTATTGTAACTATTAATATTTTTCTCCAGCGACTGTTGCGGTTTTGAAAATGCTGTGTTCCAGAGAACCTTAAGGTTCTACGAAAGATGTTGCAAAAGATTCTGCAAACATGTGATTCAGCATTTTTGGGATGCATGATTTACATGCTAACTTTCTTTAACACTGTTATAAACACAGTATTTATATACAAAATGTTTGCATTTTAGGAACATGTTCATTTGTGCTGTAAATTGAACATATCATGGTGAAAATTTCATAAGATATCACTATTAGGATACTTGTCCTAAAACTCGAGGGTAGAGATTTAAGTCTGTTACCATACACGACTTGGTTTAATAAATCAAGGTTTTCTGAATATTATGCAACCAAATAAATATACGGGAGCAAATGGTACATGGAAGTGTAAGTAAAATTGCCATTAACCTCTTGAAGCTATTATTTCAAAGATGTCCCTATTTAACACAGTAATATGGTTCCCGTGGAATGATCCAGTAATCATTGGAAGTTATAAACATTAGATTTATAAAATAAATATACTAATAAGATAATAGTTTACTCATTTTCACACATTAGGATTTCAAGTAAGATTATGTGTAAAATATGCTTCCTTGTGAAGAATTGGAAAATCATGGAGCTCGCATAGAATAATAAGTGTTAAATATTTAATTGTTGCTTGCTAAAAAAAAAAATTCTAATAGAATGACTCTAAAAGATGACTTTTTAAGGGAACATGTTTTTTCTTCCACGTTGCAGTATTCATGTTTATATATTAAACTTCAAAATTTAGCTTTGTTTAAATCCACTTGAAATGAATAGAAAAGCTGAGTGTACATGTGAATGTAAGTATGTTAAGTCATGTTGATTATGCCAAATCTATAAAATATAGGGCAGTTATATTACATTACTTGTAACACGAATAAAAAGAGTAATTTGGATGATTTAGTTAACCTACTAAACATACAATATCTGTCTGCAAATTTTTCTAAAAAGTTGCCAAAACCTAGTTATGTCATTTATGGAATCCTATAATTATCTTCCAGATTCCCTTTCAAATAGCCTCTGGCTACATGCTTCACAATGACTGTTTCTATTTTGCACAGATGCCTATTAATAGTAGCCAAATCATCTTTTTTTCTCTACACATCAAAATCTCAAAGAAATCAGGGTTATCAACAGTGAGTCATCATCTCATTGAAATTGAGGGGCTTGTCTTGATGGTAACAAAGTCCCTTTTAAATTGTTGGCAACTAGCTGCATTTTTAGTAAAGGGGAGTTAAAGCCATTACCCTAAATTACTTCCTCTTGGAAATGCTACAGTGTTATATTTTATATCATTTAAATCATACTGTGCAGCTGTAAGCGTATTATATTTAACAATTTGAAGTCATAGCTAGGCTATGCACTTGATTTTCTCATTAATGCTCTATCTGAGCTTTTAGTTGAGAAGGGGGTGAGAGCGCTTCCATGTAAATCCACTCCAGGCCAGTCCAGTTTCTCGAATGTACCATTTGCTTCCTTCTGACCTAACCAATGCTGACCTTCTCTAATCAAATATTCCCTAAGCTAGAAAGAATGGCACAAAAAAAGAATGAAGCTCATATTTCACCAAAAGTTCTTATTAAAATTGTGATCGGAGTGTGATCACATCTCATTGATTCTGAGGGTAAAAACAGAGGAGAAGCAGCTGAATTCCTCTAAAATCTGAAATGCTTCTCCAGTGACATGTAGCCAGAATGCTGGGCAGTTTGGCCCCAAAGATGAAGATTTGACCACTTGATTCTGTCCATTGGAAAAACTGATCAGTTTCTGTTCATTTTAAGGTTCTCGCCCGCCTGATCATTCTTTTAAAATGTAAGAAAGCTATGGAGTAAGCAGAGTACAGAACTAATGATTGGCTGAAAAGTGTTACATTTGGGAAGTATAAGATTTTGGTGTAACCTACTAGACCGCACGTGTAATGAAAGTAAAATAAAAATCTCAAATGGCAAATGTTCATTTTGGAAATTCTAGTCACTTTCTCAATTTTCATCATTCTGGTGATTCATAACAAGATGTGGGAAATTGAGGAAAATCAAGTATTGTACTGACATGGGCGTGTCTCCTTTGCTTATCAAAGATCCACACATAAAAACGTAACGCCAACACAATACTTGGTTTTGCAGGACAATTAACAGCAAGAGTCCAGATCTGTTTACTCAGAAGTGTTTTAGTGTCAGTTCACTTGACTTTTGACACTTGACAAAAATGGGTAAAAATCTTTTGTTTAATTGAAGCTACAGATATTAAAATCCAAAATGGTTTTTATTTTTCTGATCCTCGGGTGTTTTAGGCTAATTTATGAATCAGTCTGTAATGTTGAATGGGTTAATACAGTGTTGTACTGAAATGTATACAGTTTGATTATTTATAAGGCATGCACACAAAATTCAAATCTCATAAAACATTCTTGTATAATCTCTAGTGCTCATCAGCCAAATATCTTACCATCACAGTTATTTGCAATATGGGAAAAGCAATTTAAAATGAAAAGTGGTTAATGTAGATGTAATTGCGTTACATTTAGGCAATATAATACTATGTTAAATTTGGGTGAGAAATTGAAAACTTTTTTTTTAAATTTTTATTGTTATGTTACTCACCGTACATTACATCTTTAGTTTTTGATGTAGTGTTCCATGATTCATTGTTTGTGTATAACACCCAGTGCTCCGTGCAGAACGTGCCCTCTTTAATACCCATCACCAGGCTAACCCATCCTCCCACCCCCCACCCTCTAGAACCCTCAGTTTGTTTTTCAGAGTCCATCGTCTCTCATGGTTCGTCTCCCCCTCTGATTTCCCCCCTTCATTCTTCCCCTCCTGCTATCTTCTTCTTCTTCTTTTTTTTAAACCTATATTGTATTATTTGTTTCAGAGGTACAGATCTGTGATTCAACAGTCTTGCACAATTCACAGCGGTGAAAGAAGCTGATTATGACTCTTTATCTTATAAATACATTGTATTTATTAAATTCCCATGGTTCTTTTAAGCATAGCTAAAAGAGGACTATAGCCCCCCCACCATGTACCAAAGTAATTTATCGTCTATACCAGAGTGCAGTTACTTTAGGTGTTGATATCCATTTGTGAATAAATGGAGTTCATAGCAATTTAGACCTGCCCAGGGGTCTGATAGAAGTAAATATGTTCTTATTAAAGAATCATCCTAGTTATGGTAAAAAATAAATGTTTTAAGTAGGTAGTCTATATTCCAACATTGCCAAAATATGCCTTTAATTTAAAAAAAATTATTTTCCTGCAGAATGAGAAAGTCTGCTTCCATTTATTTCAGGCGACTGGAAGACAATGGGGCAGAAGGAAAAGTTTAACACTGGCACTGCAGTGTCTTGGAGCTAATCGTTTTTCACCAAACACACACATGTAGCAGCAAAACATCCTTAAAATGTAAAACATCTTGCTTTTTTTAATAACCCCTGGTGGTATGTTTTTACTTTAGCAATAATTGTATTTTCTTTTTTGCACATTTTATTTAACAACATTGCAGGGCCAGATAATCGGTTCCATGTGTTCAGGGTACTAGCGAAGTGCCTAACGGAGAAATAATTAACTTTATTGGGCTCCTGTTATTGGCAGATACAACCTTACACCCTTACTTTTTCATGGTGCTGAGCCACATATGAGCTGCAAAGAATTTGATGTCCTAAGTAATCACACAGCAACCTGAATTGAGAGCCAAGTTGTCATTAAAGAAATCACGATCGTGAGCTAGAAACAGAAGTTAAAGTCCACGACAAGATCCAAAGATAAAGTTCACTTTGGTTCCAAAAAGTGAAATGATTAGTCCAGGGCGGGTAGCCAACGGTTGATGAACAAGTCTGGACTCTTGCGGAAGAACATACAGCATGGGGTGAAGCCCATACAGCTCCGTGATTGCAATGCAAGCATAGCTTTTCGACTTAGAGGCATTGAAACAATGGTTAAAAGCAGTCAAGTGCGAGGAGTAACATAGTTAGGTTTTATCAAACATTAACACTTGTACTGGAGAGTCCATAAAATTCTAATTGCCCTCTTTTGCAGAAAGCAGCCCCAAGAGGTTCTTTATGTACAAAGCAGCTCCGACTTAGCCCAGGAGGACCATGAGAAATAAATCCTGCTAGCATAGCAGCTATTGATTGGTCAAGGAAATGAGGCCAAAGTTGCAGTCACGATAAATAGGTTAGGCGTGAGATAGAACCACCAGATCTGCCCTGACTCATCATCCCCGGACTCCACATTTCTTTGGACAAATGGAACAGGACAAATTCTCTCTTACAGGAAGCGAGAAGGGGAGGTATACTCAGTGGGGGAATATCATCAGGCGAGGGTGGGGAGAAGATATCCTAAATAAATCGGAGCTATGGGTCTGCTCCTTCATGAAGCAAACGATACATCCCAGACTTAGAATTATGGGCACCCAGCATAGGTTACCCTGCCTTTCCTTGTGCCCCAGTAACAAACCCCCATTGTTGGAGAGAAGCTAGACAAGTCTTTTGTGTTAGGTCTACTTCATCCGCATCATGTTTTCAACTCATTCCATCTGGATCTGAGAAAATGACTGATAATGAATGAAACATAAGATGAGATTGTGGAATCCGAAGGAGAAACACTTTTGGAGAGAGTCTCATTGATACGTGTTCCTCTAGAGAATTCTTAGCGATAGGAAGCCCCAGAAAATAAAAGGCAACTCCAGGGAATTTGGACAGCTCAAAGAAGATTAGCATGTAAAAGAGGAATAAAGAGGTGGTGAGGACACATTTCTTTTTACTTTTGTTCTGGATTGTTCTTCGTGAAGGGGCACAACCCTCAGGGCACCATTGGCACATCATCTACGTATCAATGTTTTAAATCATGAATTTAAATCATGACATGCGTAACCTATCCTACTATTTATGAAAGTATGACCCCACTGAACTCCGATATGCTTGGAGATGATCCAAGGATTATTGCTGCTAACGCTGAATTTAACATTCTTTTCCTAGGTTAAGAAAAACAAACAACTGATGGATGAAATTATTTCAGTTTTAGCTTTTTTTTCATGAGTTAGTCTTGAGTGGTTAGTACCTGTCTTATCTACGTTAGAATCAAATATGTTGGAATCCCTCTTGCAATATGATTACACGTGCAATTTCTTTTCACATTTACCATTTCGATGTTCCACAAATGAGATTTCTAAGTTGTGGCAACCGTGGAGGATAGGGCTCAGATTGTGCCTCAGGAGAGATCCTATTGAGAGAAATATGGATGGTTGGTAGCCTCCAGCTGCCACGTTTTGGGATGCCTTCTGGGTTTATCCCAGATAATGCGTGAGCACAGTTGCAATATTAGAGCTCAGCCTTTCCTTTTGAATGAAGGATTCTTCCTACAAATGATCTTTGTTCTAGAGCTCTCCCTCAGCCTGGCCAACACTTTGTCAGAGCAGTCCTGCAGTGTGAGGCCCACCCTCCCTTCACTCCCTTTCTTCCTTCCTTTCCTCTCTCCTTTCAAAGATGTCAGACCTCTATCTGCCTTCTCCTCACCTTTCTTCATTTTATCCTTCAAAAGTGTTTCTCCAGTAAATGTGCTCATATCTAATTCCATTTTGATGTCTATTCTTGGAGAACTCATATTGAGACTCTGATACTCAGGTACTCTGTTTCATAATGTTAAGAATTATCTTTCCAGGGGCACCTGGGTGGCTCAGTCAGTTAAGCGTCCAACTCTTGATTTCGGCTCAGGTCATGATCTCAGGGTTATGAGATTGAGCCCCCATCAGGTTCCGTGCTGGTCAGGGAACCTGCTTAAGATTCTCTTTCTCCCTCTGCCCCTCCCCCCTTCTCTCTCCCTCTCTTAAAAAACAAACAAACAATTATCCTTCTATAGCATAGGTAAAAAGTGGATGATATTACCCATACTACTGAATCAACCAACACTTGAAAAAAAATCTAACGTCACAGTTAAGTTCAGACTAATTTACAACTTGTAAGGAACATGTTTTAGAAGAAATATAGAGGCATATATATTTGTACCTGCAGGGCTAGAATCACGTTATGGAGAGCTCTAGAGTGCACAGTTTACGTAAAATTCTTCCTATCATTTACCAAAATAAGACATAACTTTTAGACCTCAACAGTCTCTGAACAAGTAATTCTTCCTTATTTGTGTGATATATTCTATTAATGAAACTAGTAAGATGTTTTATATGCTGTCCATGTTTTCAAACATCACCATGGTTATAGCTACATGTGAAATAAAACCACGTCCTCAGGCATAGCATGGTGAATAAGCAATTAAATGCAGTTCAAAGTGTTTCCACCCATCTCTGCTGGGCGACAGAGTCACCTAAGCAGTTACATCACCATGTTCAAAAATCTTCCTAAGTGGTTAAAGTTGGTGCTGGAACATAGTTTGGCGTTCCCTTTCTTTAGCCACTAATACAATTTTTTTTTTTTTCCCCTGAAAGTAGATCTCATTAAGCATAACCTCTATCCCGGGGCACCTGGGTGGCTCAGTCGTTAAGCGCCTGCCTTTGGCTCAGGTCATGATCCCAGAGTCCTGGGATCGAGCCCCGCATCGGGCTCCCTGCTCCGCGGGAAGCCTGCTTCTCCCTCTCGCACTCCCCCTGCTTGTGTTCCCTCTCTCGCTGTGTCTCTCTCTGTCAAAAAAAAAAAGCATAACCTCTATCCCAAACTACCTCACCCTATATCTGGAAAAATGATCTTACTCAGACTTCTGTTATCCCGAAACCAACTGATGAAATGCACTCAATCTGTCTCAAAATGAAATGCCTAAACTAATTAAACTAAAAATATTCTTAAATTCTCTGGGCCTTCTGTTCCAACCACCCAGAAGACATTTGGATTTTTAGCAGCCCCAGGCAAACAAGAATCTTTTCTTATTCTCAGGGTCGTGTGAGAAGGGAAATTGATTTCATATTATATTTTGCACTTCATTGCTTCTGCCTCCCCTGTTGAGAGACCCTGTTAGATCTAAACAAAAGACATCACTTTTATGAACTGCCTATAACTCTAGGTCTTTGTTGGGTTATGGAAAAGTCTGTCAGTGTAGAAAGCTCGAATTCAGAGTGTTCAGTGAGGCTTGCCCAATAGAGGCCAGCTCCGTAAATCATATCTGACAGCCTTTTGTTAAAGGACTTTCTCAACTCATGCTGTGGTGCTCCCTATCGGTCCGAGTGGACACCCCCCCGCACCATACCCATCGCGATTGGAACCCGGGATAATTTTTACATGTGAAGATTTTCTGGTGCTGGCCACACTGACTAATCTAATTCTTGACTAGCCTAGGTACAGACTCTACTTTTTTTTTTTTTTAAAGATTTTATTTATTTATTTGACAGAGAGAGAGAGCGAGAGAAGGAACATAAGCAGGGGGAATGGGAGAAGGAGAAACAGGCTCCCTGTTGAGCAGGGAGCCCGATGCGGGACTCCATCCCACGATTCTGGGATCATGACCTGAGCCAAAGGCAGACGCTTAACGACTGAGCCACCCCAGACTCTAGTTTTTGAAAACAATTTAGAAAGCCTCAAAGGTCTTCTCTCTCTCTCTCTCTCTCTCTCTCTGTAGTGATGATATTATTGTAATTACCTTTGTACCTTGCTGATAAGAGTTCAATAAAGGAAGGGAGATAAACTTCAAATGGCACTGCTTTGCAGGCACTATTTATAACTTTTGATAGACAGCGAATGATGCCAAAAATAATGCATGCTGTTTTGAAGAGCAGGAAGTCACTTCTCCATGGCTGCTTTCATGAATCTCAATAGCTGAGATTATCAGTGGCTCAAGTGAGGGTACCACCATCTACTCTGAAATAGATTGAGAAATGAACATCTCTTCCTTGAATGGCATCACTCTCTATAGCCAAGAAGAGAGTGACTTTGCCTCTTCCTGGAAATTTGGGAGAATAAGGTCATTCTCAGAGTTCTACCCTTACCCCAGCTCTACCTTTCACCTTTGGCATTACTTTGCCTAGGAAAACAGATGCTCGTATCTATCAGATTGCCTTTTCACTTTATACTTTGGGGATACCATCTTTGGAGTGTGAAGAGCTGTGCCCCCAACTGCTTATCCTTCCCCAGACAAGTCATTTTCACCAAATTTTATATTAATGAGCAGCTTTAATCTTAATATTTATGTTGTGGTAGCATCAGCAAAGTGTTCGTAAATGGCCTACATTCTCAGATGTTATATATACGTACAACTGTGAAATAATTTAACTTGGTTTTCTCTAAGAGAGCCATTTAAGAAAAAAATAAAAGTAAGGATGGAAATTGTAGACCCTGTGATCTTAGACCAATGTGGTAAAGATATTCAGACAGTTTCTCCAAAACATTTTGCTCTTATTGGAGAAAAATCATCAATATAGAGGAAAGTTAGAAGGTAATATTATAAGGTGATTCGTTCTTAGACAGACAGGAGAGCTACGGACATAATCCACAAAGGTGATTTCCTGCACTGATGGCTCGATGTCTATATCAAAAATTCTAAAGCAGTGGTTTGTCTCTTTTTTGAGCTTTTTATGTAATAAAATTTGTAACAGTAAAATTGTACAGAAGCCAAAAGCGTACATAACAGATCCTTCGAATGCCAGTTGGCTAGGAGTGAATCATTTTAGAGACTCTTTTTGAAGTGACGGAATCCTGCATAAAAGGCTATTCCCCTGTCTCCAAGGGGAAGCCAAGAGGATCAGTGGGGCAATTACCTCTATGAAGCAGGCAGAGAAATGCTGTTATTAAGGGGAAAAAATGAGTATTTGAGGCTTGTTTCTATTTTTTCTTAAATTATTCATTCTTGCTATCTTCATTAATCTAATAATACAGAAAATATTTTTCACTTCCAACAGTAATTGCACATCAAGAGCTGAATTCGGACCACTTCTGTGCAATCAAAATGACCACCAAAAATCAGGTCCCCCAAATGTCTTGCTGCCCCAAATAAAAGTTTTGGTACCCAAACAGAAAGTTCAAAATCTCGATTCTACATTTTAGCATTTCTGACACTGGGTGAGCCCTTTAACCTTTTTAAGCTTTATGGGGCTTAAGAATCCAACCTGTCCTTTGTAACTCACAAGATTGTTACCGGAATCCAACGAGATAAATTACATGGAGGTCATTTGTTACACGCCATGTAAATATCACCTGCTAGATCTATAAAAATACATTTTGGATTGTTTGATATCAGAAATCACCACCACTCTTCTATTTTTAAACCGCATTTGCTCTTTCCTCATCTCTAGTAACGCTTTGTAATTTTAATAGAAAGGGAATAAGAACTTAAATTAAAAGGGTGTGTACTATGCTCTAAATAAAGTATGTTGACTAACGGTTTAAAGCAGCCCAAGGACCAAACTCTCCCTGCTGCCTGTTTTTGTAAATACAGTTTCATTGGACCGGAGCTACGCCTATTCATGAACGTATTTTCTATGGCTGCTTTCACACCCTAAGAGCAGAGTTGAAGAGTTGGGCCAGAGACCATATGGTTTACAAGCCAAAAATCCTATCTAGCCTTTTACTGAAAATTTTGGCCAACCTTTGGCTTAAAGGGACAACGTGGGAACAAAGCTGTTTCATAAGAAATACCTTTTATATCTATCAAACACTTTGTAGCTCTTTAGATTATCAATCTTGCTGAAGCTACTGGGATTTGGTGAGTAAGTGTATTACGTGCACGCACACCCACCCACACACTCACACAAATGTGTGTTTGCCTGAAAATGTGCACCTTGTCTGACTACCAATTTGGTTACATTCAACGGCTTAAATATTCTGACACCCAGCCAGAATGATTCCATGGCGATAGTAAAAGCAGTGCTTGTCTCACAAATGAAACCAATTGCATCTGTCATCCACTGTCACTTTGACTTAATTATTAATTTAAAGACAATTGGTTTGGAGCACACAGAACATTGGAGATTTGAAGATAATTGTTATGAAATAATTCTGCCTCGAAAACTAGTAATAGTACATGATTTTTATTGTGTGCCTGTCAGTGCAAAAATCTGACTGTCAAACCCACTTTAAATATGGATACAAATAATAGAAGGTTTGCATGTGCCTTTGAACGGCTAAACTGAAGCAAGAAACAAACACACACCTGCAGAGGAGTGGGCAGATAATATTTATGTGCCTTACAGAAAGAGATGCTGCTTCTTTAAGTGAAAAACTCAGAGAAAAAAAAAAAAGAGGGCGCTTTTTACAGGGGTAGAACTCTGCATAGTTATTTCAATGTTGAAGAATATCACCCTTGGCTTTCTTTTCTCAGCACAGATGTTCATCTGCATCCCATCTGATCCGAATATGTGGCTTTCTTGGCTCACGTCTCTATCTCAACTGTGTGTTCTTCCTCTGGGCCAAACTCCAGTGTCACAGATGTGCAGAGAAAGGAAAGAGAATATAAGGGATGGAAAAGTCTGAGCTCAAATTAATCAACAGGTCCTTATGGGTGCTGTTTATTTCCCTAAACTCCCACCTGTGCTCTTGCAAGTCTGATAGACAAATCTGGCCACAAATCTCCACTCTGTGAAAGAATGCTTTTTAAGAAATAATGTCTTATGGAAATAAGCCTTTAAAAAGTTGAACACGGGATAAACCATCCACAAATCCTTTATTTATTTACTTAGTTTGTAGTAGACACGGTGAACATAATTCCAAATTCCATTTGCCTTGAAGTGAATTGAAAAACTGATAAAAATCAACAGAATCTTACTTTTTATACTACATCTTGAATCTAACCCTGGATGGCATCAAAGAACCATTTGCAAATCTTCTGTCCTAGTGGATGCATAGACTCTGGAGAGTCGCCTTTTAGTTAAGGCTCATACCATTTTCACTTTTCAGTCTCTCACTTCTTTGGTGAAAATCTCCAAATAGCTCAATATTTTTTAAAACCCTGGGTTTCCTCAATGCATAAATTCGTGCTCTATTATATTGTACTTTGTCCATGGACAAATGTTTTATCATGGTTTCCGCTTCTTATTCTCTGTGATAAGACTTGGCAATTTCTTTTCCTGTAAAGTGCCAGATAGCATCTCTCACAACTCAGCTCTGCAATTGCAACACAAAAGGGCCGTAGACAGTATGCAAATGAATAGGTGTGGCTCTGTTCCAATAAATTTACACAAACTGTCTGCAGGCTGGATTTGGCTCAGAGGCCATAGTCTGATGATCCTTGCTGTCCCCCATTGTGGGTTTCTGAGGAGAGTGCATTTCCCTTGTGACTGTTTTTCTACCAAGTGCTATTTTTCTTCGGTCTGAAGAAATCCTTTCCACATTCATAAGATGTTGGTGGCAATTAATTTTCTCAGCCATTGTTTGACTGGAATTGTCTTAATTTCACCAACATTTTTGAAGGAGATTTTCACTGAATGCAGAATTCTAGGTCAACTTCTACCCCCTGCCACTTGAAGGACATTGTTTGATTGTTTTCTAGTGTCTTTTGACATCGAGAAATCAGTTGATTTCATATAATAAAATCAAATTTCCCTAGAGGTAATCTTTTTTTTCCTTTGGCAGATTTTAAAATTTCTCTTTGTCTTAGCTTCGAGCAGTAAGATTGTGATATACCAAGGTATGGTTCTTTAGGTATTTATTCTACTTGGTGTACATTGAACTCCTTGAATATGTAACTTGATTTTTTTCCCCCTGAGGGTGAGAAATTTCTTCAAAAAAACGTTTTCTGCATTTCTTTTTTCTTCTTCCAATACTGGTCTCCAATAACTCAGGTGTAAGACCAGTTTTCATTTTTGCACAGGGCACTGAGTCTCTTCATTTTTTGTCAACCTTGTTTCTCTCTGCTTCTTTCAAATGTTTTTAAACATTTTATATTGATGTATCTTTAGGTTTACTAACCCTTCTGTAATCAGTCTCCACACTGTTCTTAAGCCACTCAGAGATTTTGTTTTTCATTTTAGATAGCAAAATCCCAAAATTCCCATTTTGTTTTAGTTTTAATTTCTCTACTGAGATTTTTCATCTGTTCATTCATTAGAATTGTTCTTCCTTTGCATCCTGGAGCTTGAAAAGATTCCATCAGTTAATTACAACCCCTAGGATATGGTGTGATTTATTTATATTGACATTTTTTTTGTTCACATTTTCCTATACTTTCACATTTCTAGTAATATTTTTTAAACATTTATTTATTTATTTATTTGAGAGAGCGAGAGAGCATGAGCAGGAGGCACAGAAGAAGGGGAGAGAGAATCTCAAGCAAACTCCAAGCTGAGCACGGAGCTTGATGTGGGACTCAGTCTCACGACATTGAGATCATGACCTGAGCCGAAATCAAGAGTCCGACACTTCACTGAGGCACCACCAGGTGCCCCACATTTCTAGTAATTTTTATTATAATCTGCACATTATGGTGATATGTTATAAAGAGTGTGGATTATGCCATCTTTCTTAAAATAATGGGGATATTTTTTGGCTTTGTTTTTATTTTTGTTTTTGTTTTTTTCCTTATAGGCAGCTAACTTACTGGCAGATCCTACCATTCTCCTGAGGCTTGGTTTTACTATTTCTGAGGACGTAATGATTTCAATTTTGAACTGAGACCTAGGGCAGGAACTTTATTCTAAAAGGTAGTCCTTATCACTAAGCTGTGACTTCTCTGGGCTCTTATTACCTGAATGCTTGAGTTTCTCAGAGAGGTTTCTCCAGTTTTTCAGGGCCAAAATTCCATTTCCCATTGTTGAAAAACCATTGGTATCGCTGTTTCTCTCTCATCTCTGCAGGAAGTAATTTCTGCTGTACTTCACAGTTGCGTGTCCTGTGTCTGCACAAATTCTCTCAGCGGAGATCTCATGGTAAATCCTCATGCAGACTTCTGGACTCTCCTCTTGATGCAACTCCTTATTTTCTAGGATCTGCTCTGCAAATTCCAGTTGTCTCAGCAGCTGAAACTCTTATCTCTACCTCATCAGCTCAGAGACGTTTCTTCTCTACCTGGCCTCCAACTTGCTCTGCACTGAAATCTGAACATGTCCCCAGGCAAAATACCAGGGAATATGTTTACCTTCTCTTAAGGTAGTTCCCTGAACTAACGCCCAATGCTCTCAAAAACATTTTGTTTCTTTTTAATACTTGTTTACAGTGGGGGGGGGGCACCGGGGGAGGGAGGGGTGTACCCAAATCACAGACAAGCATGGGTGGGAATTTAGTATCAAATTTTAAACTAATATTCATCCTAGGACAGCTGCAACTATGCATAATAAGTGGTCAGATATTCAAAAGAGCAAATATAAATTAAAAAGCAATTGTGGTGAAGTGAGAACGCTCACCAGTAGTCCAAAAAAAAAAAAAAAAAAAAAAAAAATCAATCTTTAAGAGTTTGCTGAGTGTTTTTGAGCAAGTTGAGTAATGAGAACTTGGAGTAAGTTCATTGTGCTTGTGTCTGAAAAAGAAGGCTAGTATATACCTGTCCTATCTGCAAGTATGTTTCTAGGACATGATGTGGCATAGTTTAGATGGACATGAGTTTAATTCCCAATGTAATCTCTTACAGTTATGAGAACTTAAACAAGTTACTTATCCTCTGTGAATCTAAAATTGGGATGGTAGGGCGCCTGGGTGGCTCAGTTGGTTAAGCGACTGCCTTCGGCTCAGGTCATGATCCTGGAGTCCCGGGATCGAGTCCCACATCAGGCTCCCTGCTCGGCAGGGGGTCTGCTTCTCCCTCTGACCCTCCTCCCTCTCATGCTCTCTGTCTCTCGTTCTCTCTCTCTCAAATAAATAAATAAAATCTTAAAAAAATAAAAAAATAAAAAAAATAAAATTGGGATGGTAGTAACTGGTTCATAGTAGTGTTAAAAGAATTAAATAAGATAACTTATGTTAATTCCCTTAGCATATTAATTGACAATTGCAAATGCTCAAGAAAATATTAACTAATAATTATATTAGTAATGCTTGTTAATAGTAACAAATAGCAATGTATAACAAATAAAGTAAGAAATTGAGTATTATTAACATTGCATTATATAATCACGAGACTAGTCACTTGTGTAATTTTTTAATTATTCTGCTTTGATTCAATTCTAGTTAACTGAATATACAATTATACCATAAACTATAAAAAAAAATTTGATACTATTTACACAGGCAATATGAAGTGGGAAAAAGTCAATGGGTGTAAATCACCATAAATAATCAATACGAACCAGCTAGGAAGAGAAAGATTTTATCAAAATATTATATTTCAGAAATAATTTTTCTTTGCCATTTTTTAAAAGTTTGCTTGTTTGTTTTATCTGCTCTAATGAGATAATGCTTCAGCTTAAATGATTCTCTTTAGCTTTCATATGGAAACACAGAAATTGAAGAAAAAATAAAAACATTTGGGATCCATTAATATGTCCTATCAGTCCATTTGAAACTTTTCCAGCTGTCATGTTGTTATTCTAATAACTTCCTGTGCTTAGTCTCTTTCTTTACAAATCTCAATTCTAATTAAAACGAATTTTATCACTGAGAATTCTGGAATTACAAGGGAATTCTGAATTTTATCAGAGGAGGGAAACACTGAAGATTGCATAAACAAGTGAAAAATCACCACGTATTGGAATGTGTATGATGTATTTTGAATATGTATGAATATATGTTTTGATGATCTCTTTTAAAATGTGATTTCTGTTTGGATTTTATTGAGAACACACTTAGCGCTAAATAATAGTTAACTGGGACATGTTCTATATTTTTTGAGGATTAAATATTAAGAAAAAAACAACTAAAATCCGCTGTGAAAATGCTAAGTTACATATTAAATAAGCAGCATAAATATTAGAACTCACAGGATTCATACAAATTTCTCTAGAGATCTATTTGGTCACAAAAGGGTCAGTCTGGAGATTTTGCCAACATCAGGCTAATACTGTACAAAAATGAGAGACTCTGGAAGTATGTCTTCCAGAGATTTCTGGAAGTATGTGGTAATTCCTTGGGTTTTAGTAATCTAATCTCAGTGTTAAGACTTTAAAATCAAATAATGTACTTTTTATTTTTTTTATTGTCTTGGTGTTCTCTTTGCAGACAAATCCTTTCTTTTTAATACAATCTCATCAACAATGTTGTTTTTTTCAAGCAACATCTTTGTTTTTGTCAGCAATCCAATTCAGTAAGAAGATTTATCAGGGTTTCCAGAAAGTATGAATATATATCATGTAATAAGTCAGGATGGAATCTCATTGCTAGATTTTATTTACGAGTTTGCTGAGTGAAGGACAAGTTGAAGTTTGACATCATCAATAAGAACTGAAGATGCTGGATGCTGCATTCATTGAATTGTTAAGTGTATTGCCGTGCTAAATTACAGCACAATATTAATATTTCTTAACATTCAATCTCACATTGTGAAAGCACTCATTTTGGAAATTCTCAAAATAGTTTTTTGAGGGAGGCATTAAGCTCAATTTCCTCATCTGTAACATGGAGAATAAAAGAATTTATTCATGTTACCTGAGACAACACTTGGACCAAATCACTACACCTTCTGATTCCAGACCTTCTTTCTCCCCCTCTCTGTTTGTGTTTAGCATGGCCATTATTTCTTTCGTATGATATATAGCACTTAGCACAGGGTTAATTATACAGTAAATTCTTAGGAAATACATGTTCATTGATGCACTTCTTTTGATACAAATAGAAAGGTTTTGAAACATAGATTTAATTAACTGATAGCAAACACGTATTATTCATCAGGTTTCAACAACAAAAACAAATTGTGGAGTTTCGTGTGCTGCTGAAGAGATAAACACATAAGGGACTTACAATGTGTGTGCAATGTACTTGGATATAGAAGCAAATATAAGGGTACTTTGGTATCACAAAGTAGGAATGCTTAATGCATCTTGGGGATGGGAAGGTTGATAAGGATGCTCCAGGCTGAAGGAATGACATAAAAGAATGGTTTATGGCATGGTTCTGTTGTTCAGATAAATGTGTTCTAAGAACAAGTCAGCTGGGTGTTATTTAGGATGCAAGTGGATAAATGGGGGATATGAAACTAGCAAAACCTCCCATTATATATTATTAGTGAGTTTTGTTGATACACACATTCACGGATTATACTTAGAACAAAAAATGAAATACACAGACTTGTTTATAAAGACCATCACTGGATGGTGGGACTGGGAGTGATTTTTATTGTGTCAACATTTTAGAGGGTTCTATTTGTGAAAGTCTGTATAGATTGTTTAAAAATCAGGAGCAGGTGAGATAAAACAAGGTTAATCAGAATAAAAAGAGGTGCCGATTAAGTTGCAGAACTAAAGTGACCAAAGGCAATAAAGTAAAAAGAGAAAAGAAAATAGACTGAAGGGCTTCAGCACACACCACCTTAAAATGTGCTGCATGATTCCAACTACTGGACATTCTGGAAAAGGGGAAACTATGGAGATGGTAAAAAGATCAGTGGTTGTCAAGGCTTCAGGTTGGGGGAATAAATAGGCAGAGTGCAGAGGACTTTTAAGGCAGTGAAAATATTCTGTGTGATACTATAATGATGGAAGCATGTCATTACACATTTATCCAAACCCACAAAATGTACAACCCCAAGAGTGACCTGTAATATAATCTATGGACTCTGGGTGATTATGATGGGTCAATGTAGGTTCATCAACTGTAATGAATGTACTTAGTGGGGGATGTTGATAATAGGAGAGGCTATTCACAGGAGGGCCAGGGGGTTCTAGGCATTCTCTGTACCTTCCCCTCAGTTTGTCTGTGAACCTAACACTGCTCTAAAAATAAATAAATTGGGATGCCTGGGTGCCTCAGTCGGTTAAGCGTCTGCCTTCAGCTCAGGTCATGATCCCAGAGTCCTGGGATGGAGTCCCGCATCGGGCTCCTTGCTGGACAGGGAGTCTGCTTCTCTGTCTGCCTGCCACTCCCCCTGCTTGCATTCATTCTCTCTCTCTCTCTCTCTCTGACAAATAAATAAATAAAATCTTTAAAAAATTTAAAAATAAAAATAAATAAATAAAATAAACATCAAACAAACAAAAACACACTATATAATACTTAGCATAAATGTAAAGAAATGTCTTCTCAAAAGAGCTTGCTCAGTCTTCCTAAAGGCTTGTTCTCCTATTTCATTTAAAAAGGGAAAAATTTCCAATCTCACTCTGCTTTCATAATGATTACATCTTTCAAGTTGTCTACGGAACTGAGAAGCCTTCCTAAAACTCTCAGACCACGAATGTCAAACTTGGATTTCAAATTCGTAAATTCCCAGGTGTTTGGGAAATTGTCGAAGGGCAAAACTAACTCTGGAGTTTCAGGAGTAGACAAAGTAGTTAATGAATAAATTGAATAATAGGCAAATATTCTTATACCTCATAGAAATTCTTATTAAAAATTCCTCATGGAGATACCTATTACTTAATCATGTCATATTCTTTAATGGATTTCTACAAATAGGTGACCAATAGAAGCCATGAATCCTTAACATTTATTCATGTATTTATTCATTGATTCAACAAACATCTACTATGCTTGTTTGTTTTTTTTTTTGTTTTGTTTTTTTGTTTTGTTTTGTTTTGTTTTATTTTTTATTTTTTATATGCTTGTTTGTTTTTAAGGGAAAAGGAAAAACCAATGGATAAAAGAGATAATATTAAAATAAAGAAAGCAATAAACACTGTGGAAAATTTTTACAAAACTGAAGTGAATGAATGTCTCTGAAAAAATCAGGATGGAATGGAACAGAGGAGATGAAGAAGGATTTATACCAGAGAAGTGGAAAGATAGTTCTCTACTAAAATGCAAAAACAAACAAAAGTGAAAGAAAACAGGGGAGGTAATATGCATATTTGCATGTTTTTATTAGGCTTGTTGTTGTTTCCAAAAAGCTACAACACAAAAGTCTATATAGAAACTCGGTAAGGAATTAGCAGACCCATGTGAACAAAGGGGCAGAACAGTATTTTGTCACAAGGTCAAAGGGGAGCTGGGAAATCAGGTATAATTTTATGATGATCAAATTACAACATTTGGGGGAAAATGGGCATGTGAATCTTGTGGCCTAATTTTGAATCTAACTTTAAATGAGTTAATTCTTCAAAAAATACTATTAAGGCACTTAGGTGAATAAAAACATAATAAAGTCAGTGAAAACAAAAACTTAAAGTAAGTCCCAAGAGAGGAGGGAAAGCTCAAACAACATCTACAGGTAAACCAGTGACAAGAATAATGAAAAGAACGAAATGAAAAGAATAAGACAAGAAGAAAGCCATTTTGTACAACAGAAAATATTATTAAAAATTGATAGGCATAAGAGGTTTATCAGGTTATTTGAGTAAGATGCTGGTTAAGGTTGGAATATAATATCTTGAAATTATTGAAAATAACCTTGATAAGTGTAAAAGCTGATATCGACAAATGTCGAGGGACTACATAATATATATTTTTCTGGCAACTCCATTTTTCATTTAAGCTTCACATCAATCTTATGTTTTAGGCACTGACATTAATGTTACCTGCATTTCATAGATGAGGAAACATATAGCCAGAGAGTTAATGGTTAATTAACTTGCCAAAACTTATATAGTTATTAAGTGACACAGCTAGGACTTTCAACTCTAAAACCTCTGAAACAGGGGCGCCTGGGTGGCTCAGATGGTTAAGCATCTGCCTTGGGCTCAGGTCATGTTCCCAGGGTCCTGGGATCGAGCCCCACGTCTGGCTCCTGGCTCAGCAGGGAGCCTGCTTCTCCCTCTCCCTCTGCCTCTCCCCTGCTCATGCTCTCTCTATCTGTGTCTCAAATGAATAAATAAAATCTTTAAAAAATAATAAAAAATAAAACCTCCAAAACTTATGTTATCCTCTGAGTAAACCCTCCCTACTCCACCTGTCCCAACAAAAATTTCTATTATCTTCGATCCCAGTGACCATCACAACTAAAATTTTATGCATGCCCTTTTTCTCTTGTATTGTATATTACTTAATTACATTACATACATCATATATAAATAGTGTCATACTTTGTAGGTGTTGTTGCGTGTTAGCAATGTATTCCTAACATTTCCCAATATCAGTGTTCGTCAACAAAAGGAGATTCTCTAATATTAATTGTAGAAAATGTGTTGAGAGCAAGTGTGTTACTGGCTAGGACATGTTAACTTTATCAGACAGAAATCTCCAAGAAATTATTTATCTCTGCAGAACTTAACTAGCACATGGATGAAAAGCAGAAAGAGGCATTCAGCACCAAAATGGAAATCTCTAAGTCACATTTAAATACCTAAGAACTTTCAGAGAGCAAGTCAAATGGATGCTTAGCTCACATCCCTATGCCAAATTTCTCAGCTATTCATTTGCACTGGGTCCCATTATTGCTGTCCCTCTTGGCATGACCAGTAGTAGAATGAATTTAAATGGAATTTGATAAAAACTATGTAATTATATTGGAAAATGAGTTCTACACCATTTGATGAAAATTCTCATTTTAGTAATAAACAAAGACATAGGTTAAAATTCCCAACTCTAGAACGTAGGAGGGCAATATAAGTTGTTTTCTGCTGTGTGCTAAAATGAACAGTTTTTTTTTTTTTTAAAAGATTTTATTTATTTATTTGACAGAGAGAGACACAACGAGAGAAGGAACACAAGCGGGGGGAGAGGGAGAGGGAGAAGCAGGCTTCCCGCAGAGCAGGGAGCCCGATGTGGGGCTCGATCCCAGGACCCTGGGATCATGACCTGAGCCGAAGGCAGACGCTTAACGACTGAGCCACCCAGGTGCCCCTGAACAGTTTTTTGTACTAAAAACATAGAAATAGCTAAGCTTTTGGTTCAGACATGTAGGGATTCATTCTTACCAGGTCTATGATTTCAATTAGCAATACTAATAATAACAATAACTGTAATAATAATAATAATAATTGTATCTGTCTAATATTAATTTTGTGTACTGACTGTGGGTCAGGCCTTGAACTCCACTCTCCAAATGCACGGTCCTTTGGTATTCATGGCTCTCAGTTCTCCTAATAGTTGAAAGAGACACATACTATTTTCAGTTTTAAAGCAAAGAAACACAAAAATAGGGCATCCAAAATAAATTAGACTTAAATTGAGGAAGTTAGGGGAATTGAGGGTCAAATCCACCAAAACCTAAGCTTATGACTTTAATCATGCCTTCTATTTTCTCCTCACCTATTAAGGAGTTTATAATCCTGACATATTAGAAACAACCTCTCCAAGAAATGGGGCCGGGGATGGTTCGTCCATCTCGCCATCATTCATCTGATACAATCTAGTCAAGAAATTAAAAGCCCTGGTGAGAAGCACTGCATAAGAGGGGTCACAATTCAAAGGAAAGAACACTGGTTTCATCCTGTGATTGGCAGTTCGAGGCTCTATAATTCAGGGTGCAATAGGCCCGTTGCATATACCCTTGCAAAATTAACAGTGCACACGTCATACATGTGTGCATCTGCGCGTGTGTGTGTGTGTTGAGCAGGGCAAGGGACTCTTTTTCTTCTTCTTTTTCTTCCCCCCTCCCCTTTCTTTCCCTCTTTCTTTTCTCCAGGCAAGAGTTTGATGCCAAGCCTATTTACAAAGTTCAGCTTTGGGGTCATGAGAATTTTGCTGCGCACAACGGACAGTTTTATGTTCCCGAGACTCACAGAGCTTTTATGCTCTTCCTTCTCTTTCTTTCGTGCCGTGTATCTTAACCTCTTCTTCTTGACCTGCCCCAACTATTGTTCAGAATCAGAAAGTGAAGTCTGGACACAGACAGCTAGAAATTCAGCTTATTACCTGAGTTTTCCTGCAGAAACACACTTGGCAATATTTAGTGCATTTTGCTGCAATGGGACCTATTCAATTAGTTCGATCGCAGTCTCCTTTTGAGCTAGCTAGATCTCTGGGGGGAAATATAGGAGTTTTGGAGAGATGCATCTCTTCTGAGGTTTTCCTGCAATCACACGAAGAAAGTGATGAAGGTGGATCACTCCGTAGTCTTAATATGATTATCCTCTTTGCTTTCTGACATAGTTCATACACACATCAGTAAATTTGTGGTTTCGATCGATGACCTTAAAAATAAATAAATAAAGCAATCCCCCTGGAAAGAATGCTCTATACAGGACCAGAATCCAGAAAAAGCCTTTCTTAACTAGAGGTCAAAAACAGTCCAGGCCACAATTTCTGGCTGTGGATGTATGGTACTCTTGGGCAATTAATGACTTCAGGGTACCAACTTGCTTTCAGTAGTAAAAACAAGAAAAAAAATATAGACAGTCTTCAAGGTACAAACAAGCTGTTTTGAATTTGCTTTTATGTCAGCTGTTTGGAACTTGGAACACATTTTTCCCCATGGAAACAATGATATAAATTGTGGTTAAGTTCTTAAGACGGTCAACAAAAAGTCTGTTTAGCTAATAATGTATTTGAAATGCAGCACTAATGGCATTGACCCCAGGTCCGGGTCTTGGTGGCAAAGGGCCAAGGGGAACCAGTGGATGAAGGAAGTTTGGAAAATAGATTTCTCCACCTTTAAATAAGATATGATATCAGATCATCTGTAGATATTGCAAAATGACATTGGCTGGTGGCTTATTCTTTTAAAAAAAGAACATGTTTGTGTGTTTTGGAGTTTTGAAAAAGAAGAAAACTTAACATTGGCATAAAATCGCAAACAAGGAATGGCCGCTATTAGCATGTGATGAATAAATGCAGAAGCTGTTTGCAACCGAAAGGCATAATACGAATTATTTGTCTGTCTACCTGGGAAAAACTCTGCAAAGACATAAACACAGTTTTTATTTGTGCAGGCTATTTTCTGCTAAAATAGTCCTTCGGAATACCTGTATGCTTTTCTTGAGATAAATGGTTCAAATTGTACTTGCTGGGACCCAGTATCTGTTATGTAAGCCCTGCGAAGGGTATTGCCAATGACCCTCGAGAAAGGTGCCTCTACGTTCTCATCAGAAGTGTGTGCGAGTAGTTGTGCAAAGATTCTGAAATAGTTTTGTTTGTCTTTGGCATCGTTTCGTTTTCCTTCCCGTGCTCTTTCTAAACCCATCCCTGTTGGTTGCTGTTTCTGTGTTTCTTTGACTCAAAAAGGCGCTCATGCCTCGTCCACTGTAAACTTCTCCCGATTACTCATCCTACTGCATTCTAACTTAGAAAACGTTCTTTATCCAAATTACCACCGGATCTCCAAAAATTGCACCTGCACATCCGTGAAAAGCGTCCTGTAAGTGCATCTGCAGAACTGGAAAAGATTGGTTTTAGGAACGAATGCAGGTCTTGAGGAGCAAATGTTTTCCACAGTGTGCCCCAATTCAAGGTGTACGAGAAGGCCAATTTCAAAGAATGGCTAAAATACTGGATTCCTAAATTCATGGTGGCTGGAGATGATGAAAACTACACTTATTAAAGCATTATCAATAGTCTAAGAAATAGCTATATATTTTGACTTAGATAGTCCATTTCCAAGACGTAATCAGAGATCTGATCACAGATTTAAGTAAAAGGGGTTCATCCAGGGTTGTTTAAATACAGATAAATAGGGGCGCCTGGGTGGCTCAGTTGGTTAAGTGTCTGCCTTTGGCTCAGGTCATGACCCCGGAGTCCTGGGATCCAGCCTCGTGTCCAGCCTGTTTCTCCCCCTGCTCCTTCCCTTCTCCCTCCCTCTGCTAGTCATGCTCTCTCTCTCAAATAAATAAACAAAATCTTTCAAAAAAAAAGTTCAAATCCTCATAAATTTGTTAAAATTGGATTCCCAGATCAATCAAACAATCAAACTGCAGATACTAGTCATTTTGATATTGTTCATAAATACCAATTCCACCTTTCTTTTACACAGCTCTCAAAGCCTGCATTGGGAAGTTTGTTTTTACTAATGAGTTCTTACAGTCAAACGTCAACAATAAACTCTCTGAGCCTCTATTTATGAATTTTTGTCCCTGGAAAACAAGATGCTGCAGAAAAACACACATTCAAATAGCAGCCCTGGATCCTCAAAAAAACAACAGCCCTCTTTTTTGCCTCTGTCTCTCCTCATCTTCAATAATGCAGGTGCTTTGCTTCTTTTTCCCATCCCTATCGCCTAGAATAAAAATAAATACATAAAGACACATACAGTCTCCTTGTCATTGCCATGCTCAGCAACAAGCATTTCAACTGGGGTTTACGAGGCAATAAATTATTGTTCCCTGTCCTGGCAAGTAGCTTTTCTGAAAGGCCACATCCGGTCTTTGGGACACTAGCTTTTATTATGCATTTCATATTGAAACAAAGGTCAAATTAATTGACCTTATCTATGTGAAGAACCAGCTGGTTGCCTAGAGAAATAAAATCTTTTACAGAGACTTTAGGGACAAGGAAACAACAGGAAAACTCAATCCAATTGCAGCTGGAATCTGCAATTAGAAAGAGTAAATTTGGAGGAATTTAATTTTTAAAGGATTGGTTAAGAATCAACAATTACATTTTCTCTAAGAAACAATAGAGCCAAGGAGGCTCCAAATGTCATCTGCATCTACACATAATATTTCCCAAATTTCTTCTCATATACGTACATTCGAGGGAAGGAGGCAGAGAAGTGATAAACTTTCCATTCTGTGGGCCCTAAGGACAAACACTGCAACCCTTTCTATGCACTAACCAGATTCATTCAGTGTCCAAAAGAAATCATTTTCTAATCTAAAAGAATCAAAGTACGAGTATAGTTTTATTTTCCCCAAAGAAATACAAAATCGATACTCTATGCCCTCTGAATCTCCTGTTATTATCTGTACCAGCCCAGAGACTGAAAATGTTAATGTAGAGACCAAATAGAATAGAAGAGGAGGCTAATTTATTTTTCTACAATATCCGTTCCTCCATTTTCTCATCTGGTAAATGGGATGTTAATTCTTGCATCTCATAATGTTTGGGGAAAATCAAAACAGTCAGTGTAAATAAATATCTCAGCACTTAGGGCCTGGCAATAAGAAATAAACACGTTAGCTTTTAGTATTACTTTTAAAAAGAGGTCCAATAATGATTCAGAACCACAAAATGCAATCTAGTCCCCGCTTGTAATACACAAAAAAGTAAGCTTTGGTCTCCAGTTTCTTAGTTTATTGCTTTACTCCTCTCCTTCTTAGTTTATATATGCAAACACAGCCCTTGACACGGTTCTGTGTGAAAAATGATTCAGAGTGCTGTGCTAATGAACGGGCAGTTTGAAATCGTAGACAATGTGACTCTAATATGTGAATTTGACTCAGATGTGAATTTAGCAAGTGTATGAAGAAATAAGGGGCTGGTGGGACCCGAGAGACATCCTTTCCCCAGGTATCTGATTTTAATTATTGAGCAAACTTATGACTCTTTGCCGTGAAAAGAATTATTTTGAATTTATCACATGCAAACAAAATGGGCACATTGGATTTGATGGATGAGACTTTCCTGCTGTCGCAAGGCCCACATCGGGTGGCTGTATCATCCAGTATGGAAAAGATTAAGCCACAGAATGCCCATCTGCATGGTGGAATGCTGAAAAAGTTAATGGCTGTGAAAAAGCGTTTGAACTTCTAGCTGAGGTCAGAAGCAGGGTGATTTAGTGACTTTAGTAAACAGACTCGCAATGAGGTAAAATGAAATTTGGTTTCATTTTGACCAGTACCTAGAGAAAGAACATCAATAAAGTTTTCAGTGCTCAAAGGTAAGTTCAAGGCCCACTTGGAAAGCGAACAATTTGTAAAAATCAGCTCATTGTTCTATTCAATCATAATTAGATCTTTCTTATTTCACCCAACTCAGGATGTAATTTTAGAAATTGGGACGCAGAGATAAGGTGACTCAATCACATCACAAAAAATTTTCAAAAAAGAGAAAGAAAGAAGAGATAAATGACCTTAGACGTCTGAACACGGAGCATACAAAGATTGGACTGAATCTTGTCAAGCCAGGAGAACTGACTCTCACGTCTTCCTTAAAATTCATAGGCAAAGCAACATGCTAATTCATATGCAAGGCTGATTTAACGTGACAAAACCATATGAATGAATACGCTTTTAAAAATTCCCGGTGTTTGCTTATGAGGTGGGATTTGAGGTGAGGGGGAAGGAAAAGTCAAAACGAAAGATGAACAGGTCAGAAATCTATAGAACAAAGCTCCTGATTTTGGAGCTGGGTGTGACGAGAAGAGAGAGAGAGAAAATTAGATGCCTCTGAGAAGAATTTTCTTTCCATTTTTCTAAAGGTGTGATAACAAAAATTATCTCTACTTAGGAGAAAGGGCTGATGGCACATGTCCAGAAATCCACGCACTGACGAGGGCAGAGAAATAATCTCACAGGAAATATATTACTGGATCTTGGGCCATAAGGTGGATCCGTTGGCTTATCAGATTTGTTGGAGCGATTTCAGAGTCAGTCACAGTTGCTGGGATTTCAGAGGCATTTGTATGCGTCTTGGAGGAGTGACCGTGGTGTCCTTTGCTGCATAAAAAGGCCAGTTTGGGGACGGCAGGCTGATCAGATTCCTGTGGCCTCCGCGTCTTCATGTTTCCTGGTGGAGAGCAGGAACGTGCGTGAGCTGCTTTGACTCCAAGGACCCCAGGAGTCGCCAGTGAACCTGAAAGCCCCCACATCTGGCTACAGCTTGCCCTTGTTTGCTTTAAATTCTGCGCATAGACGACCACCCTGGCTGCGAATTCAGGGATGGGCCAGCCTTCTTTATGCCTGGCCAGGGGAGGTGGGGACTCTGCACACTCACCTGGTCGGAGGGTGAGGGCCACTGCGTTTTCAACTCGCCTTTGTTTTTGTTAGTGTTCCTCGTTTGGAAGGGGTTTCTGCGGCAGCAAGCACACATTCATCATCCTTTCTCCTTTGCTTATTCCTTCTCCATCAGGTATAAACTGGGTCCTGGACGCTCCCCAACACATACCCCTACGGAACAGAAACTTCTGGGTAAGATCCTCCAGTGACAATTCACTTTCCACAGATTTTGTTTAGCTCTGGGGTGGTTCCGATGGTTTCTCTTCCAGAAATTATCTTCTGTCGAGGAGAAAAAAATTAAATAGAAGAGCAAACTCTCCAAGATCTTAGACAATGATTCAGTACAAGGCGTCGCCCTTAAAAATCAATATTTGGGAATGAGACAAATGAGGATTGTGTAAGAGAACTGCGACCTGAAGTCTCCGGGAGTTAATAGTGAACATAACGAGCTACTCTTTTGTGTTTTCACAAATTCATTAGGTTTTTTTTTTTTAAAGGCATATTTACAAAATTGAAAAGGAGTCAGTCAAGAAACGATCCTGAAAAAATTAAACCATGCAATTTTTTACCTTTGTTTCTTTTTTTTTTTAAAACAAAAATATGATTTTTTTTTTTTTTTTTTTTTTTTGGTGGGAACTCAAAGTTCAGGGACACAGCATCAGGGAAAGTAGTTGAACAGTGAACAATTTTATTGGAGCACTTGGCTGTCCCCAAACTGGACATATTTCTGGGTACAAATGACAGGATGAAATGCTATTTTCTCATTTATTTGTTATAAATGCCTTTAAGTATATCATCAAGTAACTAAGATTTTCTGCTGTATTAAGAAAACCCAAACGAGGGGCGCCTGGGTGGCTCAGTCGGTGAAGCGTCTCCCTTCGGCTCAGGTCATGATCCCGGGGTCCTGGGATCGAGCCCCGCTTCGGGCTCCAGCCCCGCGTCCGGCTCCCTGCTCGGTGGGGAGCCTGCTTCTCCCTCTGCCTCCACCCCTTCCCTGGCTTGTTCTCTCCTGCTCACTCTCTCTCTCAAATAAATAAAATCTTAAAAAAGAAAGAAAACCCAAACAAGAACAGTACAACAGAGACAATCTCGATTCACACTTTCTTCCTTTTATAGGTCAAATATGTAAAAAGTACACGTACAGGAAAAAATCCAGATTATGTTGAGGAATCACCCCACCCCTGTGTCTGTAGCCACCCTCCGATGTGTCACTCTTCTGTCCGCGGGAGGGTCAGTAGGATTGTCCCTTGTCTGCCTTGGTGGGGGGATAGCGCCACAGAAGTCCACTGCTCTGCCCCCACCCCCAGAGTCAGGCTTGGCAGAATTCTTCCAGAGTGTATGTTGTACCTTATCTTTCTGGATCATAAGTGTCCACAAGTCATTATCCAGGTGTTTTTTGATACAAAATGCTGTCTTACAATTGTCCAACATTTGGCAAAAAATTTGCTTTTAACTGTGTATGTTGATTAATCATTGCGGGAACATTGATACACGGAGGCGATTTCCCTCTAAGCAGGAAGGATGGAGTCACAGAGCGGTCTGCCTTTTTGATAAAGGGCTTCTAACTACACCCTGAAGTCTGCAAACACTAAAGGTCCTGCTCTATTAAGTGTAATCCCTGAAAACGCCACTTACGGGAATTGTTGCTCCAAATAACCTGGATAAAGGTGAAATAGGTAGATAGGGACATAAAGAAAAGGAGTGGATAAAGGAGAATGTTGTGTTAGGTCACTCCCAAGGAAACCAAATGCATCTTTCTGAGATGCGCACCATTGCCGTGAATGTGGTTGGCAGTCCATGTGGAAAATGTTGCTCAAACATTGTCTAAACTTCAACTGCAGAAAATACGTGTACAAATAAATAAAAGTACTTAGACCCTATTGCTAGAGACAAATAGTGTTGCACGTTTAACACTGAAAGATTCAGTGTCAGGATGGTTATTTCTCAACTATTGGTGGTAGGTTTTCTCTACTTTAAAAAAAAAATTTTATTGTTATGTTAATCACCATACATTACATCATTAGTTTTTGATGTAGTGTTCCATGATTCATTGTTTGTGCGTAACACCCAGTGCTCCATGCAGAACGTGCCCTCTTTAATACCCATCACCAGGCTAACCCATCCTCCCACCCCCCCTACCCTCTAGAACCCTCAGTTTGTTTTTCAGAGTCCATCGTCTCTCATGGTTCATCTCCCCCTCCGATTTCCCCCCCTTCATTCTTCCCCTCCTACTATCTTCTTCTTCTTTTTTTTTTCTTAACATATATTGCATTATTTGTTTCAGAGGTACAGATCTGTGATTCAACAGTCTTGCACAATTCACAGCGCTCACCATAGCACATACCCTCCCCAGTGTCTATCACCCAGCCACCCCATCCCTCCTACCACCCCCCACTCCAGCAACCCTCAGTTTGTTTCCTGAGATTAAGAATTCCTCATATCAGTGAGGTCATATGATACATGTCTTTCTCCGATTGACTTATTTCGTTCAGCATAACACCCTCCAGTTCCATCCACATCGTTGCAAATGGCAAGATCTCATTCCTTTTGATGGCTGCATAATATTCCATTGTATATAGATATACCACATCTTCTTTATCCATTCATCTGTCGATGGACATCTTGGCTCTTTCCACAGTTTGGCTATTGCGGACATTTCTGCTATAAACATCGGGGTGCACGTACCCCTAGGTTTTCTCTACTTAAAAGAGCCAGTATAGGTAATTATTTTGTTCCCAGTCTACGGATTTTCCTGACAGTTGGGACAGGAATAAATTCTCAGACTTCTAGCATCTTTTAAGTTGAAAAGCAGGTAAAGATGCACTTTACACATGACACATATCTAAAAGCTTTATAACTCTTCTGATAACTCAGAAAATGGACAAGTCATTATTTGAATATTTCAGGAATCAGCCTCTAACAGAATGTGGTACGTGGCAGAGAGTCAATAAATATTATTTGCTAAATTATGACTGAATCACTAGGTTTTCCCTTTGTGTTAAGTTGTGTCTAATATAATCTTTCTGGAAACAGTCCTGCTTTCCTCTCATACCTGTATCAATCTTTCTGGAGAAAGTTTATACAGAGAACAGAGAATTTGATTGGCCTAGTACCCAAGTCATAACAAATACCTGATTGCTCAAACTAACAAATGAAATGAATGAATTGGAAACTACAAAGCAAGCTTCTTTTTTTTTTTTTTTTTTTTTTTTTTTTTGAGATAGGAATCTATTCTAATTCCTTTTTTGGGTTTAGAAATTGCTTTCCAAGTTACACTTTGCATTGTCCAATATTAGAAAGTGCTTTTATTTCCTGAATGATTCAAGGTGTAAAAAGAAAGTGGCAGAAAGAATGGGGATTGGTCCTTTAAATGGTAGCATCCAGTATAAATGGTCTGCCTATAGGTAGACATATCACCCATATTGAACCACTGAAGGCATCGTGCTGATCATTTTAGACTTCCGGGCCTTGGTAGGTTCAGACATTGCACGCTACACTTATGTCTGGGGAAAGATAGATGTCCGTTAATTCTCCAGATGTGCTATCAGTCCAACGGCACTTATATCCGCGTCTGGAAATGTTTAAATAAATGGCTGAATTTTTTTCCACTTTATTTCTGGATATCCTGGTATCCTGGATTCCTGTCCACAGCCAGTTCGTATCTTTCTTGATCTTCATCACCATACTAGGAATTCTCCCTCCTACTATATATATAATAATGACATATCATAGCATTTTTCAAATGTGGTTTGTTTTCAAAGGGTAGTTTTTACTTCTGGACGAAGGATGAATTTTAACTGATGTGCTGATACTGCCACCTAGTGGCTAGCGTGGAGAATACAACATTCTTCTCCTGTGGAAAACTAAAATTAATTCCTGGATCCTCTATAATTCGATGAGTTGGCAAATATTTCTCGAGAATTTTCCGTAAGCTACACACAATGAGAAAAACATAATGAATAAAGTTGTCTCACTTTAGAAGTAAAAATAAGATAATGAATTTAAAAATACTCCAATACACTTACTGAAATAGAAGTTTACATATTTAATTTTTAATAAGCATTATACTTTTAGAACAATTTTATATTTACAGAACAACTGCAAAGATAATACAAGCGTTCCTGTATACACCTCATCCAGTTCCTCCTTGCTCTAACATCTTACTTTTTTATGGTGCCTTTGTCAAAACTAAGACATTAGCTTTGGTACCTTATTATTAACTCTTACTAGTGACTTCAGACCTCATTTGGATTCCCCCAGATTTTCTACTTATGTTGCTTTTCTGTTCCAGAATCCAATTCAGGATACCCCATTACATTTCCTATCATGTCTCCTTAATCTCTTCTGGTTGGTTCTTTTTAATATACGAAATTATTGTATCCTACCACAATTATTTTGATAGCAATTAAAAGAACAAGAAGAGAGTGAGTACCATCTGTGAGTCAACTATTATATTCTTATGAGGTTATCTTCAAGGTTTGAAAGATGTTAACACTTGGGGAAAGGACTATGTTTGGAAGAACAGAATGAGAATGTGCTGAGTCCATTTAAAAATAGGACTCTGGGAACAACATTTTCTTTGTTCTTTTCTGGTTGACCTTTGAGCATCTCTCACATGTGACCAGTGCTACCTTGAGCTGCTAAGTGACAAAGCTGCTACTTAATGAAAAAAACCAATGAATTGGAGGAAGAAACAACAAATACCACATCTAAGAAAATCAGAAGAGAGAGCTTCGTGGTTAAAAAATATCAATACCTTTTTGGAGACCAGATGTAGATCTGTATCTAGCGAGCCTAGACTTCCTTAGCCCACAGTGATTTACACATCTCCAGGTCTTCGTGGTCTACACCACTCGAGTAGCAAATAATATCTATCTATAATCTGAAGTTATGCTTATGTTGCAGTATAACTTTTGTATTTAACTCACAAATACTGTTTGTCGGATTGTCCACCCAGCCACTTTGTAATCACTGGTAATAAAGAATGATGTCTCAACCCTAAGAGACTCTTAACTCTAGGAAACAAACTGAGGGTTGCTGGAGGGGAGGCGGGTGGGGGGATGGGTGACTGGGTGATGGGCATTAAGGAGGACACTTGATGGAATGAGCACTGGGTATTATACGCAACCGATGGATCACTAAACTCTACCTCTGAAACTAATAATACACTATATGTTAATTAATTGAATTTAAGTTTAAAAAATAAAAAAAAATTAAAAAAAGAATGATGTTTCTTACTTCTATCCTGTTACATGCTTCATGTAAATACAAACAGGAAGACAAAAATCATCCATTCATTCATTCACTCATTCATTCGTCCCACAAATACTCAATATCTATCATAGGCAAGTCATCCCTCTAGTTGCTGGGTATGCAGAACGAAAAATAACAATATCCCCGATTTCATGAAACATCACAGACTCTGAGTTGGAAATGAAAACTTTCTGATTGGCCGTGAAAGAAAGAAAGTACCTCTCTACTTTTCTCTTCTGCGTTACTTTTTCTCTTTGGCCATCCATTTGTTCTGGTGCTACTTTTTATGACCAAACCCAAGAGTCTTTTTAAAAGCTGCTTCACGATCAAGGAGAAGAGCTGAAAGCCTGCAGCTATGAGATAAATAAGCTGAGTCCCTCTGTTGTCAGACAGAGCTCAATTTCTAAATCATGTGAGACTGTTTAAGAGAGACTCCAGTGGGAGGGAAATGGCAGCTTGGTAACAAATGAGCACTTGCTTTTCCAGAAGAAACTTCTTGGAAATGCAGAGAAAACCATTATTAAGTGCTTTGGATAGAATCAAGAATACATAAAAATTTAGTTTATGATAAAGATATTTAAATAAGTGGGGAAAGAATAGACTTATCCATAAACGTTGAGGAAGAAATTTTCTTTCTTTGAGGAAAGAAAAAGCAGATTTCTCCTAAATCACCAAACATACAGAAAAAAATAAATTTTAGATAAATTAAATGGTGTTGAAGGAAGAGGACACCATTCAACATTTGAAAAAAAGCTGAATGTATAACTTCGTAAAATTTTTTAAAAAGCAATCTCTACACCTAACATGGGGCTTGAACTCATGACCCCGAGATCCAGAGTTGAACGCACACCGACTGACGCAACCAGGTGCCCCAAATTTGTTACTTATGTAAGGCAAAGCTGTACTTTTTAGGTATGGTTTCCCTGATTGCAAGGCAGGAATCTTATTTTTAATAGGGATTTGAAAGAGGTAGAGCTCAAGGATTGGCAGACTTTCACAGGTTATTGATATCAGCTATGGAAGTGTGAGAGTGGGCTTATCCAGGCGGGCGTATTGTTGATTGACTGGCTTCCAGAAATGTGTCTGTGGTGGTTGTAACACACCATCTGAGCTTCAAAAACATGTGGGTTTCCTGATTATCCAGCTTTCAGAAGCATGACCACTGACTAGAATCATCAGCAGTCTTTAAACAGACTCTATAAATAACCTAATGAAAGAATGGGCAAAATATTTGAACAGACACTTAAGCCAAAATATATGATAGCAAATAAGCATAGGTAAAAAGATGTTCGGTACCATTAGTCCTTAGAGAAATGCAGTCTAAACCCTTAACAAGACAGCATTACACGTGTATTAGGCTACCATAAAAAAGACTAATCATAGTAAGTGCTAGAAAGGATGGAGGAGAACTGGAACCCTCATTATACTCTCAAGTGGGGATGTAAAAGGGTACCATCAGTTTGGAAAACAATTTGACAGTTTATTTAGAAAGCTACACATGTCTACCATACATTCTAGCCATTCTAATTCTATGTATACAGAGAGAAATGAAAGCATGTGTCCATACACAGACTCATACACAAATGCTCATAGCAGTTTTATTTGTAATAGTCAAAAAGTGGAAACACACATGTTTATCAATATAGGATGGATAAAAAAATTAAGCTATCTCCGTATGATTTAATACTACTGACCACTGAAAATGAATGAGCTATTTTAAAAGCAGCTGTACCATTTTGTATTCCCACCAACAATGAATGAAAACATGCCCTAAAACTTGCTGTCATATACCCTTGCTGGATTTCATTATTATCATTTTTTTTTCTTTTCTTAATTGTAGCCATTCCAATAGTTGTATAGTGGTATTTTGTTGTGGTTTTAATTTGCATTTGTTTTATGACTAATAATGTTGAGCATCTTTTCATACGGTTATTTGCCATCTATGTATTTCCTTTGCTGAGGTATCTGTTTGACTATTTCCTCTCTTTTTTTAAGTTGAATGATTTTTTTTGTATTGTTATTTTGTAAGAGCTCTTTATATATTTTGGACACAAGTCTTTTGTTAGATACGTATAACTGGCAATTATTTCTTCCCATTTTATAGATCATTTTTCCATTTCCTTAGCAATTTTCTCTCACAGAGCAAATATTAAGGGAGTCTTTAATTTTAATGGAGTCTCATTTATTTATATAGATTGTGATTTTGGTTTTATATCTTAAGATCTCTTTGCCTAACCAATGGCCACAAACATTTTCTCCAGTGTTTTGTTCAAATTTTTCTATAGTTTTGTGTATTAGGTGCATGATGCACTTTGAATTAATTTTGTATAAGGTGTGAAATATATCTCTAAGTATATATATATATGAAATATATCTCTCTTATAGATGTCTAAACATTACCATTACTATTTCAACATGCTGAATAGGATTGGTGGTGATGGGCTCTGTTGCCATATTTGTGACCCAAGGATAAAAATACTGTCCTTCACCATTAAACCTGATGCCTGTTGCAGCTTTTCTGTTCTTGTCAATGCTTTCCACTTAAAGAAACTTCTAGTGGACTGGCAGTTGTTATGATAGATAGATGTTGAATATTAAGTGTTTTCTGAACATCTGTTGATGCAATTAGGTCGTTTTGGTTGTCAGATCTTCTATATTCTTGCTGATTATCTGTCTACTCATTCTATCACTTAATGGGAGAAGAATGTTAAAGTCTCCAAGGAAACTAGTAAGCTTGTCTGTTTTTCCTTTCAGTTCTATTATTTTCCTTTATGTATTCTTGAACACTTTTGTTGGGTAAACAAACATTTAGGATTCTTATGTTTTCTTGATGAATTGACCCTTTAATCATTAAGTAATGTTCTTTTTTCCTCCGATAGTTTTCTTCTGAATTTGTTTCATATTAATATAGCCACTCCATCTTTATTTTGATTAGCATTTACGTGTTATATTGTTGCCATAATTTTTGCTTTTAATCTATCCATGTCGTTATGTTTCAAGTGTGTTTGCCAAGTAATTGGAAATAATTGTAATGTTTCCCAAGTAATTGGGAACAATCCCAATAACTGGATCTTGTTAATGTTACTCAACCTGATAATTTCTGTCTTTGAGTTCTTGTCTTTAGGCCATTGGTATTTAATGTGACATTGATATGGTTAGACTGGGTCCTACACTTAAAAAAAAGTTTCTGTTTATCTGTTCTTCTTTGTTCTTCTGTATATCCTTTTATTATAGATTATTTAAATATTTTTAGTAATCCATTATAATCAATCTATCTATTGAATTTTGGGCTTCTCTACTTGCATTATTGGAGGAGTAGAGGTAGCTCTAGGGATTATAATACACACACCTAATTTTTCAGTATCTATTTATCGTTATTATTTTACCAAATCAATTAAGGTATAGAAATATTACAGCCATAGAAGTCCTCTTACCTTATACCCCTTATGTCATAGTTGTCATATAGATTACATTTGCATAACACTAAACAATGTCAGAATTTTTGCTCATCATACTTTAAAGAACGTAAGAAGAAAAAACATAATGTTTTCTTTACTCAGACATTTTTCCTTTCTGTGGCTTTTCCTTTGTTCTTAAATCTCCAACTCTCCCTATGGTATAATTTTCTTCTAGACTAAAGAATTATGTTAGCATTTCTTTTGGAGCAACTGATTCTATTATCATTCCTACAACTGAGAATGTTTTTAATTCACCTTCATTCCTGAAGGATATTTCCACTGGATATAAGATTCTGAGTTGACAGCTACTTTTGCTATTACATTGAAGATGTTTTCTACTGTCTCCTGGACTCCAAGTCTTTTGCTGAGTAATCTCTAGTCTTTAAGTCATGGTCCCCCAATATATATATACGTCACTTTCAGTTTTTCCCTACCACCGTAATCATTTCATCCCTTCCACTCACTCCATAACAAACTCTAGTTATGATTCCTCTCTTCCACTCCATAAATAATACTTTTGCCAATATTTCACATAATATCTATTTTAATAAATGTAATGGAAACGTTTTTGTCCTTATGTTTATGGATCTCTCTGCTGCAACTTGTAACACACTTGACCACTCCCTGCTTCCAGAGAATTATACTGGTTATGTAACACTACCCATTTGATTTCCTGTACTCTCCTGTACCCCCTTCTCCTTTTTTAAACCAGTTTCTCTTCAACATTTAGTTCTATAAATGCTGCTGGGCCTCATAGTTCTCTCTCAGTCCTTATTTTAATACCATGCACAAGCAATCTAATCAATGTCATGGTTCTCTTTATCCCGTAAATATAACTCCCAAATATACACAAATGTCCAGTGTGTACCTTTTTGCTGAGCAACAAACCAGTATAACCCAACCATCTGTTGGCCATCTCCACTTGGATAGCTCTCAAATATCTCAAAATCAGCACTGCCAAATGTGAATTTGCATTTCCCACCAAGTATGCTCGTCTGCCAGGATTTAAAGCACTTTCCAGTAAGTAATAATATACTATGCCCAATCAGAGACCAGAAATCTTAGCACGGGTATAAATCTTCGTCTTAAAGTGCTCATCTGTCAAGTCGCACCCCTTGCCAATCCTCCCACCTCGCACCCTCTTAAGTGAGTGGACATGTCTCTTTTCTCACAGCTGCCGTGCGCTCTAGTCCAAATCACCACTGCATATTTGTGGCAACTGTCCCTCTCACGCGTCTCCTTGTGCCCACTGTTGCTCCCACTCACCAATTCTCAGTGAAGACAGTTGGTGTGACCTTTATATAAGCAAACCGGACTATGTCACCTTCCTTCCTGAACTAGACAATAGCTCCCTGTTGGCCACAAAGAATAAAATCCATAACCAGCTTATAGGGCTTCCCTGATCTTCCCACTGACAACACATCTGGTGTATTAATTTTCTGTTGCTGCCCAAGCAAATGCCCACAAGCTCAGTGATCTACAACAGTCAAAGCATCTTCTGTGTATTCTCTTATACTTATTCTCTTATACTTCTTTAAGTCACAAGATCTCACTGAGCTAATAAAGGTGTGGAGAGGGATGTTTTCCTGTCTATAGGCTCTGCAGGGGAAGCCACTTCTAGATGCCACCCAAATTCCTTGGCTCATGACCTCCTTCATCCATCATCAAAGACAACAGTGATGGGTCAATCCTTGTCATTTCTTGGACTTGTTCTCCTTTTATCTCATCTCTCTGCCTTAGCCTTCTTCCTACCTCTCTTATGTTTAAGAGCTCACATACTTAGATTGGGATCATTCCCCTATTTGAAGGTCAGTGGATTAACAATCTTAATTCCATCTGCAATCTTAATTAGCTTTCACCATGTAAGTGTTCACAAGTTCCAGGATTAGGATGTAAACATCTCGGAGAGTGGGCATTATTCTGCCTATCACATCCAGACTCATTACATTACTATTGCATTTCATGATCTAACTCACATCTAATTTCCTCCCGTTTCTTGGGGAAAAGGGTAATGGTGAAAGCACATAGTTCCAGGGTTCACACTGTCCCTAGTGCCTTGAAAGTTCTTCTTCCTATCCATCCATTTCCCCCTTTACCTGATTAACTGTCTTTTTTCCTCCATTCTTTAAATTTTAGTTTATCATGGTGGTCTTCTCTGCCCTTCAAAATAAGGGCAAATCCTTTTGTTTGGGGACAATCTACTCCCCCTTTTTTCTCATTCATCTCATGTATGTGACTTCCCTTGTAAGATATAATATTCATTGTCTCCTGTGGTGTCTTGGCACCTGGTAGGATACCTGGCAAACCAATCATAAATACTTTAGGAATTGAACTAAAATTTTTATTCCTTCTCTCTATCCACGATATTCCTTCTACCTTGATTCCACTTCTTCCCCTACCTTATTTCCAGTTTTACTCTGGTTGGGGAATTTCTAGACTAATTAATCTAGACTAATCTAGATTATTTTCCAATTTTCAAGATTCAGCTCTCATGTTTTCTCTTGTTCAAGGCTCCTCTGAGGGCACCACTCTGATGGGTGGCTCACCTGGGAATTTTTATAACATCGCTTGATCAGGACCCTTACATTGTAACAATATTCACACTCAGGTAGATCTTGAGCTGTTTGAGGACAGGTACACTTTCTTTTTAAGCCATGTATCTCAGGTCTAGCACAGTGCCTAATATAAAGAGAGCACTCAATCAATGATGTTGAAACGATCAATAAATGAGTTTAATCTTAAGAAAAAAATCACATTAATTCATTTCCAAAAAATAAAAGCATCAAAGTTGATAAATAAGTGTATCCTGAATAATGTGTATGCTGATAAAAACTTTTCTGTTTTCTTATTATCTATCTGTCTATCTATCATCTATCTATCATCTACCTCTTTTGCTTTATTTATTTTGGGGAAAGGTGCCATGGAGCTATGGCATTAGGATAAAACTCACTGCACCCGGGAAAAAAATATGGTTGTCAAATGTCATGCTACCACAAGATGGCAGGATCGTATTATGCTCACCACTTATGCATAAGTATTTTATACATACACAAATACTTTATATGGTATATATATAACAATCTATATTCTTTCTGAATAATTAACACATATTATTATAGAATAAATAAATAATAAGTTGATCTTGTTCAAAATAAATTATGCAGAGGCAAATTCTGGCTAAACTTTCATTCCTATTCTTTCAGCTAAAATCCAATATACAGTCACTAGCCTCATAATTTTGTTTTCCTTCCTAGTACTGAGGAGCTGCAATCTGATGCATGGCTATGAGCAAGTGATCAGTCTATAGGTGGATAACATCTCTATTTTTATAAGGAGAAACTGAAGTGAGGAAATGTTGAGTACTTCATGTACGAACATCTGGTCCAATTGTGAGCTAAAATGCAAACTCAGGCCTTTAGATCCTTCAATTCAAAATTACCAAATTTTCTACTAGGCTATTCTGTCTGGCATAGTTTTGTATGCATGTGTGTGTGCATGTGCGTGCGTGTGTGTGTGTGTGTGTGTCTATGTGTGTGTGTATGCATGTGTTTTCTCCCATGTGGTCCTATATTCCTAATATTGCCTGGTTTTGAAGGATGCAATTATGGCTTAATCAATAGATTCTTCTCCAATCAAAACTTTAAATGAGACATCCCCCTCTGTGCACTCCTGACCCTCTGAGGTTCCCCAGCCTCTCTGGGGTAGGCTGAGCTGGAGGGTCTCCCTGTGGCTTCCTCTGAGATGAGGATGGTGCTTGAACTGACCATGTAAGAGATCTGAAGTTGAAGAGTTTGTAATCAACAAAGACCAAAAAAAAAAAAAAAAGATCACTTTTAAAAGCAATTCTACTTGAACATGGTGAAATTGGGAAGAGCTCTCTTACAAACAGATATATAACTAATAAATTTGATACCCAGGCATTCCATGCAATAGCTATAGGATTTTTAACATAAGAGTTGGGTGAATGGCTCATTGGAACCATGCAAGTTTGGGACAGAGTCAGTTAAGTGTGCTTAAACTCAAGGGCACCCAAGGGCACCATTTGACAGAGATGCTGAATGTTGATACCTTACTTTTTTATTTTTATTTATTTGTTTTTTAAAGATTTATTTATTTATTTTAGAGGGAGGGAGGGAGAGAGAGAGAGAGATTGAGCGCGCAAGTGGGGGGAGGGGCAAAGGGAGAGAGAGAGAGCAACTTAAGCAGACTCCACGCCCAGCACAAAGCCCAAGACCAGGCTTGATCTCAACACTGAGATCACGATCTGAGCCGAATCAAGAGTTGGACACTTAAACAGCGGAACCACCCACGCGCCCCATCTACCTTACTTTTACTGTAGATGACTCAAAGTCTCTAGGACTTGAATAACTGGAAGAAAGAATTCATATATTAGGCAGATGTCAATAAACCCGTGAGCTTCAGTTTCATGATTCTCGATAAGATTGACATATGAGAATAGCAGGTGTTTGTAGAAGAAGCCCCAGCCTGGTGCAAGGACAACAATTAGCCTTAACACAAGGGCAAAAGATACCCATAATGCTGCACCAGCTTTTAGGAAGCCGTCAGAAGGGTCCTCGTTACAAAGGTTAAGTCAGATATATTGATACGGACAGATGAAGTCTATCTTTATTGAAAGCCGAGTTTACTCATCGTCCTGTTGCTGGTTGAAGCAATTGTCAGGGCATTCTAACCAACTCAGGCAGACACACAAAGTAAATCCAGGGGGGGATTAGAGAATTACTATTTGCAGCAATGTATTATCGACTAATAACAATTAAATGAATGTATAATGTTGCTTCATCAGTAGAGGGGAGAAGGGAAACACCTCCTCACTAAGAAATTTATTTACTGAATAATGGAAACTTGCATTTTAAAATTTTAGCGGGTATCTGATAACATTTCTTTAATTTAAATATGTGAGTCATGGATCTAATAAGTGAGGCATCCAAGACATTAATTATAATTAAAAATAGGGTGTTGAATATTCTAGATGTTATAGGGTTTTTTTTTCTTCAGGAAAATAATCATAATAGATAAAAATTTAATCTTAGGAAAGTTTAATCGGCCCTCAAATTCCCCAAGCCCTGCAAAGATATAATACATTTTCCAAGTAGCCAATGAAGCTATATTCTTCTCACCATAAAAAGGGAAGAAAGCAAGTAGTTTTACAAGCAGCTAACTTTCTACAATATGGAATGCTCTGTTGCACACTGAATAAGAGCGTGGTGGATGAAGCTGTCCAACATTGGGCCAGGGTCCTTCAAGGTGTGTTGTGGAGATGGGGCAGGTGCAGGGGATGGACTTCCACGCTCCATCACCTCTTCAAAAAATGATGACAGAACATATGTTTCTAGTAGTCGAGCTTTCTCACTCTCTTGACAGCCATGCCACCAGCATGCAGGCTGACTGAAGCTTTATCCCTCTCCCCTTAGCAGGAGACACATTAGAAGGAACCTCAAGGGAGAACGGTTTCAAGCAATTGAAATTTTCTATGGGGAAACCAAAAGTTCACTGAGCACCGCAGTATCAGAAGAAGCTTCTGGCTGACACAGTGCAACTTGAGGTAACTCAGTGACGGGGATAGCCAAAGAAATGTGGCACAAGTTTTAAAGCTTAAATTCATCATTTAAAAAAAAGTACAAATAGGGAAGGGATGCTAATCGTTTTCAGAAGCCAAGACTCCTCTGCATTGCTTATTAATTTTAATGACTTCTGTTTAGTGCCACTAGCTAATGAGCCTCTTCCAAAACACGGGGAACTCTGCTCCAGTGATTGCTTAAATAATATCATACTGTTGAAGGAGAAAAATTATGAAACAATGTTTTCTCCCAGATCATTAGCCTTGGAGGGAATAAATAAAACAAGGCAAAACAAAATCCTAAATATCCTCTGATGATGTCTCTTTAACTATCTTCTGTTTGGGATTAATAAAACTAGCTACTTATTAATAGTAATGAAAACATTATTTCTGGGAAAACAGCACAGCTAATTTGTAGCCATTTTAGACACAAAGGTGAATGCAATCACTGGCGAAAAGAATCACTTCTAAACTTCCTCGTCGTGATTACAATAAGTAAGTAATTTTGATAGTTTTCTTGTGAAATAACAGAACAACTTAGAGTGACCCAGTAATATTTCAGGCAAAACTGGCCACTAATGACTTTTAGTTGTCATCTTAGTGCCCCAAGAATGATCTGGAAGGAGTTAACTTTGGGACAAAACCATGCTTTCTAATCAACTCCATTGCATACGCACACAATAGCTTGTTGATGAGCTTGACCAGCTCTGCTGTTACTCAGAACTGTGTGTTCTAAACTGTACCTGAGTCTTTTTTACAGTAAAAATACGACCAGTTAGCATTATCCCTATTTGTGCTTAAAACCGTTAGCCTTAGGAAGTCATGTTTCCAACAGTGAAAATAATTCACAGAATGACCATACAAACAGCCCCACTCCCAGGCTAGAATATTGGTTCTGATTTTCTCCTCCTTTTCTACTTGCTATTTCTTTTTAACTTACCCATACTGAGGCCAGTATGCTTTTGTACTTTTAATTTTTAAGTTTCTTAGAATTTCCTTTCCCCTAATTCAGAGCAATAACTCTATTCAAAGTCTAAATAGGTACTTCAAAAAAATTTAACCCTCAAAATTTTCTTTTGTTTTTCTTTAAAGATTTATGTATTTGAGAGAGAGAGCATGAGCAGGAGGGGCAGAGGGAGGAGAGAGAATCTCAAACAGACTCTGCGCTGAGTGCAGAGCCCGACGTGGAGCTTCATCTCATGACCCTGAGATCAGTTCACAACCTGAGCCAAAACCAAAAGTCAGACCCTTAACCAACTGTCCCACCGAGGTGCTCCAACCCTCAAAATTTTCTAGTCAAAGTAAAACCAGAAAACTATTGGATTTATTTCAAATTCCTTTTTAAGATAGTAAATACCACATATTATGCACAATTTTATATAGTTTTGTTAGAGATCACAGTAAGGATAAAAACAAAACCCTCAACTCTACATTGTATTCTATATTACTAAAATTAATGGAAATGTTTCCTACTGAAGAATTACATTTAAAGAATATTCTTTACATACCTTTACATACCTGTATGGAGATTTTTCTGGTGTTATCCAACTACTTTCTGAAACCAGCAAGGGTTGGGCTATCTCCAGGGAGTATGAGAAAACTAATTCTCAGTCTGAGAGGAGAGGAAGATAAGTTACCAACAGTAAGACTAACCAACATACGAGGGGGACTGGATTGTAGTGCTTTAAGGATTTCATAGCTCTGTAGTTACTTCCAACTGCCCTGCCAAGAGAAAATGGGCTCATTGGAGTGTGACACAGAGACCACTGTAGAGGGGCTGCCAAAGTAGGTGTAAGAGTCTACTCTACTCCTCTTGTACCACTAACCCCCTTTCTGGATATAAAGTGTGGGGATTTGTGGGAATTCTCTGGAGAGAGCTACTGTCACAGCGGTGATGGGCCGGCTCATTTGCCCCCAGGCTACAGAGAATCGGCTTCAACAAGACTACTTGGAAAGTCTAATATACATCTTGGTATTTGAAGACATGGTAGACTGGGGTCTAACTTCCACCCCAGGAAATGTGAAGGGCATGAAGAAAGTTTGGGAAGCTGCTTTGGCTGGTGGAACAGAGGTGAATTGCTTCTTGGTTTCAAAAGTAACTGCACTTCATTCCATAGGGGCCAAAGAATATATGACTACGACCAGATGTGGGCTTGGTAGGAGGGAGAGCTGGCTTGGAGCCACTTAAGTCCTACTCAGAAGGTTCACTGGGAGGGGGCAGGTGGTATGAAGTAAACCTCCCAAAGATAGGGTCTTAAGTGGGGGGAGGGCACTTGATGAGGAGGCAACATTGCATACATCCAGAGTTTGAAATGGGGAGGGCGAGTTAAATTTTCCCTAAAGAACCTGGGAAAGTACCTGTCCTGGACCCCTCTTATGTATCATAACAGATCCATTCCGTCTCATTGTTCTCTGATTTTGGCCACCACTTCAGTGATGAGTTTTGCACAGGCTCCAAATAGTTTCCTGCAGGTGCATCCTGGCACCATCTCACTTCAAGCCCATGCAGCATTCCCCTTACCTGCCCCTGGGCTTTTTTGTGACACTGGAACAGAAGCTCACTTGGTGCTCATGCATGTTCACCCTGGAACTTTAGGAGAGTTAATGTCCTATGAAATTGACCTTTTAACAAAAGTGGATGGGAGCCAATGAGTAAAAGTTTCTCCTCCCTCTGCGGAATAATTGTTTCAAAGGCTTATGCCATACAGCTTCTCAGAAGGTCCCATTGGATCGAACAACCAGTTATCCTGACAAAACCTCTTTATTTTGATTCTCTCTCCTGCCTTGTTTTATTATCCCTGTCCATCACTTTTGCTCTGAGGTCATAGTCCTTAATAAATTATGCAGGTTCAACTTTCTGAGGAACCATGGCTAAAAAAAACATCCTTGAGATAAAGAGAACTCTAAGTCAACACAGAACTCATTTAAATACATTTCCCATTCTCATTTACCTTTTATACACTCTCTCATGCTCCACTTTCCAGCTCTTACCTAATAACCACTCCCATTCCAAGCTAATAACTGGAAGAAAAGGTGAGCAAGAAAGGAGATGTACCATGCCCCTCCTTTCTCCCAGTACTGTGGCCAATTCTTACAACTCAGCTTTGGGAGGGGAGAAAACTGAACATTAAATCCATTCAGGCATGTGAATAGTCCATAAACTTGAATATTTCAGCTTTCAAGTTAAAACTGAGTTTGTTACCTAAAGGGAGTGAAGAACCCCTTAATATTTAAAAGTGGGCAGGAACTCAAGGGCCTCCCCAGGTTTTCATCCAGAGTCATGGAAAGGCTACATGACTGAACAGATTCTAAAGGAACAATATGGAACAAATATAAAGTTCTATGTGTTTCTATCTCATTGATCATTCTTACTCAACATATAGGTTACATATCTTTGGATGACTTAGTTAATATCTCTAAGTTTTTTATTATCCATACTTAAGAATGAATTAAAATAGGGGCACCTGGGTGGCTCAGTCGTTAAGCGTCTGCCTTCAGCTCAGGTCATGATCCCAGGTCCTGGGATCGAGCCCCGCATCGGGCTCCCTGTTCCACAGGAAGCCTGCTTCTCCCCTCCCACTCCCCCTGTTGTGTTCCTTCTCTCGCTGTCTCTCTTTCTGTCAAATAAATAAAAAAAATCTTTAAAAAAAAGAATGAATTAAATATACCTTATCTTATTAGAATCATGATAAATGAGATCATGTAGGAAAAAGTATCTAGCAAAATGCCATGCAAATGGCAGGTTCTCAGTCACTGTCAGCATCTTTCCTTCTCCAAACATTTGTATCCTGTCATTCTTTCATCTAAGAGTAACACTGAAGAATTATTAGAAAGGTCGGTTTATTAAATAAAGGATGAGTAGATAGAAATCAATGCTTAGAAATCAGCTGGGGTTGGAAGACATTATTCTTTGATTATTAGGCAAATCACTTAACATCCCTTTGGATCATGGTCATGGCTGGATTCATGGGCACGATACCTGTGCAGTCACATACAGCCCCACACTCCCAAGGGCTCTGTGCTTGGTTTAATACTCTGCTTTCACTTGTCTTGAAATGTTTAATAATGCAATCTATGAACTGGTGTTTTGTAAGTAAAGTCCACTGGGATGACAGAGCATATGTGTAAATGAAGGAGATCTACATAATGCATATGTCCACGCTGGTTTCTTATTGCCCTGTTCACCTGTTACGTCTGCAATGCCCCATGACACAGAATTCTAGTGGACTCTCCATGCGTGGAAATCCAGGTGTTGGGGAATATCAAAAAGACATGACCACCGACTGACTGGTAAGCTGGACCTCGGCATTCAGAGGTTCCTCTCGCCCTCCACTGTCTTTAGGATGTGGGTTGCACTTGGCTTTCCCACTCCCAGAGGCTGCTCCAAGGACATGGCCTTGAGATCGTAATGGGGTGCGGACTACACCACATGGTAGCAGTGATACACCCAGCAAGGGCCTCTGTAAGCTTTTAAGATTTGGAGGGCAGGTGTGGGGATCCATTCATCTTGCTGCCATCCAAGACAAGCCTCCCGGGCAAGTTGCCCTTGCTTATTAAAACTGTCACCTACCAACCTGGAGTGGCCTGCCCTTTTTTTTTTTTTTTTTTGGTCTCTGTACCCTGAGTAAAGAGGCCATTTTCAGATTTTACCAGGGAAGTTCCTGAGAGAAGTGCGAATCAACGATGGGTAGACTCAAGAGTACGAGGTAAGAGTGTTTCATCTTCAAGTGAGTCAGCAGGGCCTCTAGCATCGCTGAGAGGCTACATTTTCCATTAGAATTGGAAGTTGTTTTCCAATGAAGAATGAAGGCAGTGACATTCTAGGAAAAATAAATGACCGAGGAACCTATCATGTCCTTTCTTGCTTGTGTTGCTTCCCTGTATCAGCCAAACATTTATGCTGGAAAGGAAGACCAAGGTGGAAAGAGAGTAGTATCCATAATTCCTTTCCTTTCACTCCATCTTGACTCAGCAGTAAGCCACAGGTAGAGAGTGTTGATAAAAATGTGTATCAAGAAACGACAAAACAGCAGAAGTAGTTTTCTACAACATTTCCACTGTTGTGAAGGAAACACATATGCATGTATGACCTACAAAACACAAACTGTACAATTTAGGTGAGTCTGCGTACCAGTGAAATGCTCTTATATTTGTATTTAAAACTGGCTCTGGGGAATGTAAAGATGAACCGGAAATTCATGCTAATTACCACATTTTAAAATTTTCTTGCTGAGGACAACATTAAAGAAATAACACCAAGCGAATTAAAAATACTATGACAAGTTGAGAGAGATCTCAAAGGAAAGTAATTTTTGGACTTCTAACAGTACTTTTCCTGTTTTCTGAACCAGGGGTTCCCATTTTCATTCTGTCCTGGGCTGCATAAATTATGTAGCTTCCTCCGGTATTCATTCCCTTGTCTATAAAATGAAGTATTTCTACAAGAAGACCTTCTAGGGCCCTGGATTCTAACATTCTATCTAGAGTTTCTGCTAGAAAAATGGGCTCTCTCCCTCTGGCTGACCGCAGCCCACCAAAGAAATTAGCCCCACTCGGGGTTTGGCCAACAGATGGCGCCTTTGTGCTGAGTAGTGGCTTGGATCCTTGGTGCTCAGTGAGGGAAGAGCAGCTTGAGAAGAATTTTAAGCTTCTATTTGCCCCCTTGGCTGGCTGCCTTCATGCAGAACGAACTACACAGCATTACACGGCGGTCTTGATCTCATCCGTTCAAATGTTTTCCTCTTTACCATTTGCAAATTTGAGTTTGCCTTCTCTTCTAACCCATAGTTAATGAATCGCGGTTCAAAGAATGGCTGCTAATATGGAAATTGTTTCTGTGCTAAAAGCAGAATAGACCAGTTTGGAATGAAGCTTCTTGCATTGTTATCTGGGTTTTGGCAAATTCTGAGCAAGTGGTGGTTGAGCGAAACGTTATGAACTTTTGGGAAAATAGTAAGGATTGTACAAAAACATAACCCAGTTGACTTTTATTCTTTGCTGTTTGTGTTTCTTTTGTCGTTTTGTTTTGAAATAAAAGTCATCAAATTAAAAAAAAAAAACTGCTTCTTGGGTAGTATGTTCAAAACAGAAGGATTCCTTAAACGATAGCATTTAAATGTGTATCATTGCCTTTCAACAAGAAGATGAAACCAAAGAGCTTTTATGGGTGATTTCATTAAAAATTCACTGCCTTCCCCTTTGGAGGAGGTCTGTTGACTAATTAGATACTCTGGATTCTAAATGATTGTCTTCTGCCCCGGTCCCTTACCCTCCCCAAGGCAGTTTAATTTAAGTGCATTGCTCTTCTCTGTTTTCCTCCCACACTATTGTGAAGTGTTGCTATGAGGCAGCTAAACAGCTTCTCTGCCTTTCCCCAGAAGTGGCTGCATTCCAACAGTGGGCAAAGCAAGTTATGTAAAGATCATCCTTTTCAGGGTTTCCTAGGAAACTAGTGATACCGGTCCAGTTCTGATTTGACATGGAAAGAAGAAAATGAAGTCGAACTTTGAGGGGTCTGGGAGTTGCGGGGGGCAGGAAACTCTAGAGACGACTTCCATACTAGTCCACTTCATTTCTTACTTGGAAATTATAGACATTCAGCTTAAAGGGGCTTCAATAGTCCCAGTAATAAAAATAGCAACAACACTGGCTTGCAGGTCATGGCCTCATCCACACATCCACAGTGACCTAAATTGACTTAGTCCATTAAAAATGGGGAAGAAATAAAATCCAGAATGTTTCCCCTTCTGAATTAATAAAATCTGAACTAGAGTAGAGGTTCCAACGACCATGTGATTATTTCAATATATAAAAAGGCAAACTGGGACAATTCCTCTAACCTTCCTGTAATGTATTCATTCCATATAACTGGTATATAGAGAGAACTTACTTTGTACTAGGTGCTGTGTTAGACCTTGAGAAAACAGAAGGATTAAAATCAGAGTCCTTGGGGCACCTGGGTGACTCAGTCAGTTAAGTGCCCAACTCTTGGTTTCAGCTCAGGTCATGATCTCAGGGTCCTGGGATTGAGCCCCAAGTCAGGCTCCATTCTCAGTGGGGAGTTTGCTTGAGATTCTCTCTCCTTCCCCTACCCCCATGCATGCTCTCTCTCTCAAATAAATAAATAAACTCTTTAAAATCAGAGTCCTTGTTAGAACTAGTATAAAAGGAAGAGACACTGAAACCCTACTGTACTGTAATAAACAACTCAGGAGCATGTGAGGACCAATGACTGTGTAATAAAGGCTTGCTGATTCTCCCTGGATATTTCTGGAATGCCTACTATAGCATGATTTTTGCTAAATACTAGAGAAAAGTTATTTAGAGTTGGTTCTAAAAATGACTATCCACATGATACCAAACAAAAAAATGTCAAACAGCCAGTTGCTTTGCTACATTATGCCAAATAATTCATTGTCCAAAATATATTTCACTGAAGCAACTGACCACAGATGGGATCGACTAGATGTCTTAGAAGTGTGTGAATACAACTAATAAGGCAGTTCTGATTCTTGGCAAAACTCTCATATAAAGAAATGGACCCTACCCACAAAAACTGATTTTTTTTTTAAAAAAGGAATTTCAAAAGACTATAAAAATGCACAAAAATTAAATTTTTACAAAGGTGTGAGAATTTATGAATTTCTTGTTATGGTATCATATTATTGTTATGATACTTCAACTCTTTTTACTGTGTTTTTATTAAACTCATGAGATTTTATTTTAATGTGTGTTTTTAGTGGCCAAAAATTTGCTTTTATATACAACTTACATATTCTTTAATCATTTCAATCATTAAAAAATTAAGCTTTTATATTTCTTGGTAGACTGGATTTGTTGTTTCTCACCCAAAACAAAAAGAATTAGACATTTAAAAAAAAATCAATCTTGAGGGACACCTGGGTGGCTCAGTGAGTTAAGCAACTGACTCTTGATTTCAACTCAGGTCATGATCTCAGGGTCCTGGGATGGAGCCCCACATCAGGCTTCATGCTCAGCGCAGAGTCTGCTTGAAGATTCTCTCCCTCTCCCTCTGCCCCTCCCCCGTCCATGCTCTCTCTCTGTCTCTCTCAATAAATAAATAAATCTTTTTTAAAAAAATCAATCTTGAAATAAGAGGAATTAGGGTTTGAAGGCTTTGACTGATAGATTTTGTAAACAAATTGATTTTTTTCTGTAATCCCATGTTTTAATTTTTTGTAAAAAAAAAGAAGTTACCATTCAAATCTATCACATGATATTGTGGGGTGAGTCATATCTCCTTTGTCGTTTCTAAGAATTGGTCAGGACCATTTGTTTTTCTCCTTTTTCTTTTTTCCTCTTCTTGCTTGTAGACCTCACAACAATCCTGTAGGTATTGTCTGTATCCTCACAGATAATTTAGCCAGAGAGTTGAGTAACTTTTTGAGGATATTATGGCTCTCCCAACAAGGGCCTTCAGAGTTCTCTCCCCTATTATATATTTCTTTTGGCCAACACCCGTGGCCTACATCCAAAGGCTGAAGCCATTGCACTTGGGAGATCATATTCTCATAAATTATACTGTTTCAAAGCAGGCCAGGAGATGTGGGGCTTCTGGTTTGTAAAGATGCATTGTTAGTTCTCCTTGTCTTGAAAATGTGCATTTGTTCCAATGTGATTGGTACATTAAGAACCAATTTGAGCATAACACAAATTTTGCATTTGCTGATGTGCTTTTCATGAATGGGGAACACTGGGTAAACACAGAAGACTTCACTCCGATGAACAGAGCCATCTAGGAATACACAAAGCACACAAACACACAGAACTCACCCGACCACGAGCCACACCCATCCACATCTGGTGGAACAACTTTCTGGTGCTCCTTCCACCACCTCACAATAACTCCCAGCTGCTGCAACCGTCCCCACTTCCACCAGCCAACTTCACGTGCCATATTTATGGGAGTAATTCAGTAGTTCTTAACCATTTAACACATGCTACCATTTTTATGAGGTTCTTATCAGGTTTTTTAAGTATCACTGATGAAGTTTCTGTATGTTGTGTCCCCTAATTCAATGTATCCAAAGCTTTGTGGTTTTGATTGCATGATTTTTGCGTGGAGTAGTGATTTTGAGGAATGCAGGTCATACCGCAGCAGAAATGACCATACGCGCAAGCTGAAGCTGAATGGTGAGGAGTAGGGCAGGGAGTGTGTAATAAACGATAGGAAAGAATGTCATGAAAGCACTCACTTACATGTGCCGTTAATGATGCCAGTATTGATCATAGATAGTAAGAACACTGGGCTAAGAGTTTCACTTATATGATCGCGTCAATCTTCACAGCAAACCTATTAAATGGGCGATTTGCTATGTAGGAAGAGTGCCTTTTGTTCACTCTTGATGCTACCATCCACATGAAGGAAACAACATGAGAGAAAAAGCTAGTTTATCACCACACAGGGTGCTAATGCTTGTGCTCTTCTTGAGCCCCGAGGAGTTCACTTCCAGCTTTTTCCCACCCATCTTTCCTTCCCTGTCATCCCCATTGGGTGTGCTCTACCTAGAGCATTGCTCATGCTCTAGGTTTCTCATGTACGAGGCAGATCCTGACCCACTATGCCCCTCACCTGCTGGAGTCATATTATAAACTTTCCAAATAGTCTTTTGGAAGGTTGGAATAGAGATGGATAGGCAGACCTCTCACAGTTGGGATGGAATGGGATGAAACCTATGCATTATTCTCTAAAAATGCATTTTCATGAAGTTTCTTCTTCTTTACTCTCCTGGTCCTTTTTAATTCTCAAAGTAGGCAAACAGAATCAATTGTCTTAGAACAGGTTTGACATTTCTGTTGAAAATCTGCACACAGTGATTTGGGACTTCCTGATAACCCCTATGTATATGAAGAAAATGGAAAAATTAGAGAAGCTGAATATACCGACTAATTGGTTTTTGTTGTGGCTAAGATCTATGTCTTGGAGCTGTGAGCACAGTGTGTGGGAAGAACATTCTTATCTTAGTGGCTTGTATAGGCTTACATTAATCCAGGCAAATTTTTACCCTCATGTCTTTGGCTCTTAGCTGCTGTGGAAAGGCCATCTGGATTTTAATTGGCTGTCCTAGGTGTCCTAGGTGCTGCTTGTGGTGGCTTAGTCCACAAGAAAGTAACTGTTTCCCTAGAATCGGGGGCACATACACAGGCAGCTTCAAGGGAAAATTCCCTGGGCTCTACCTGCCTTAGCCAAAGGGATATAACCTTTGGCTAAGGTCCTGGTTTTGAGCCATGAAGCAAGAGGATTCCAAGGATGTTCAGGCTACCCAGACCTCAGACAGGGCATTCAGGCCATGTGAATAGCTTTGGTAAAGTCATGGCAGCCACACAAATTGGCCTCCATAGATGCTGGCCATCCAGCTGGTCTCCCCCAACAAAGATGCAGGTAGTGTGTGGGCCTCATCTGAGCCACCAGCTTGCATTTAACAGGTGTAGATGCCTCAGCATCAAGCTCCTATAGGTTATCTCAGAAGGACACCTTCTCCTTAGCAAAAATCCCAGCCATAAGGAAAATAATCATTCTGTGTACAAGCCTTTTAGGTATTAGGGGATCGAACCACATTTTTGGTGCCAGACTGAGTGGTGTGTACATCAGTAAGATTCAGTCTTTAAAGTGTAGATGCTAGGTCTAAGTAGTCAGTTCTAGACCAGCCAAAAAAAAAAAAAAAAAAAAGAAAAAGAAAAAGAAAGAAAGAAAATGAGAAAGGACCAGTCTTGCATCATGCGGCCTGTCCACTGACTCCATAATCACGTCCTCACACGTGGGCTTAAGTTGAGTCTGAATTGGGGAAGAAATTTTCTCTAGAAAGCAGGTGTCTTGGACTTAAGCAACTCAAAAACAGAAGTGGGTAGGGTCACTTAATACAGAATTGAAAATGCAATGCCTCCACTCAGAAGTATGGGTACAGAAGTGGGCTCAATTTAGAATGAGGGTGGCAGAAACTTGAGTCTCAAGGGACAAATGGAAATGAATATGTTTCGAATATGTAGATATAAAGAGAAAAAGAACACCAAAAGAGCTGTGGGTTCGGACTGCGCCATTGCAAAATTTTAATTTGGCAAGAAAGCAGTGATGTCTAAGAGAACAATAAGTAAATTTTTCCTCCCAGGTGGAACAAGTGAGTAGTGCCAAAAGTAACCATCTGCAAGGAGTTTACTCTCCACCAAGCAAGTTCACAGATTGTAGATTCTGGGTAACCGGCATGAACTGGGAGCTATTCCAGTAAAGACAAAACTAAGGTGTTCTTCATTTGCTCCGATAACATTGGAATCTTCTACAGCTTTTGGCAATACCAAGTGCAAGTTCTGAGATTATAATATTTCCTAGGATAAAGCTCTCATAGCTAAGGACGATCTCATTTTCTAAATTTGTTGGTGATAATTATGTGGGTTTGTTTCTATTGGAATCTGTAAAGAAAGAACATGAGCATCAGAGTCTCAGTTGAACCAATTTAACTTCCAAAATCCTGAAGAAACTACCCCCATTCTTGAGAGAAACAGCCTAGACTAGAGCTACTGGATAAAAAATAACTCTACGTTGACATCAAGCACCCTTTAGCTAAATCTAAGCAGAACAAGAAACAGAGTTGCTGCATCTTAGTGTGTATGTATGTATATATACATATACATAAAAAATATAAATTAATATAATTATATAGTAAATAATATAATATAAATAAAATAATATAAAATATTAAATATATATGCATATATTTGATTTGCAAAGGGAAGATAATTTAGTTGAGGGTTAATTCTTTTGGACACTAATACAATATACTTAAGATATAATCTTTGACTTACACGGGGAGATACTGTTTGAATTCATTCCCTTCTGGAATCTCTAGTTTGAAGGAATTTTATTATTGAATCATAAGATTGTCATTTAATCTTTTTACAGTGTCCTGATATGCTCCGTTGGATTATATGGCTGGACAGAGTTCAAGACAGAAATAAAGAAATAGAACAGGGTGTGAATTTTCAGCCTTGGGTAAAAATGTAGCCTGAGAGTCCATTTATTTAACATTCTATTCTGACCCATTTCAGAACCTCCGGGGAACAAAATGTGGACCCCCCCCACTTGTGGGTCTAGCAGGAGATCCCAAAAGGGTGCAGCTAGTATTGCAGGAGTCCATGAAATTGAACATAAGACTGTCCTGAAAATTGCTGCTCTCCTCACCTGAGATGGTGACTGCTTCCCTGAATGATGTGTTGGACATCTGAGCACAATGGGTTAAGACCACAGAAACCCAGAGGAATAATATGAGGGAATGGTTATTTCCAGCTTCAGAAGTTTTCCTAGATATGAACACTTCTGACCCTTTGTCACCTTTAATCACTATTCCAGCAGAAGAAATGAAATGATTTATCAGACCAGTAATTCTGAGGAGAATAAATTAGTCATACTGACTTCAGCTCCTCTTCTTCTCATTCATTCTTTCTCTTTCCTTGCTCCCAGGACTCTAAGCTCCTCCCTGCCCTGGGTCTGACCCTGGTGGTCTTTGCCTCCCAAGTGCAGTCTGGCATGTACAGGGTGGTTATCTATTTCACTGTGAGATTCACTTAGTAGGTCTGTTTGACTAAGATATGAGGCTACATCCTCTTACTTAAGTTTATCATCAAGCCACGTGATAATTTGGACTCCCATCTGTCACTTCTTTGTAATATTTTCTCAATTTTCTCAGAACTTGGATAGGGTAGAGGGGTGCTATGTATTAAGCTTGTCAAATTCTCAGACAATCAACATGAATCCCAATATGCAGATGAGAAGACTGAGTCTTCGTAAGAGGAACAGGCTAACCAAGTTCATATCCTTAACAAGGGGACATGCCAATATTCTGTAGCCTCAACTTTCACCACCTTGCTGATTTTTTGTTGTTTGTTCCTGGCTTGAATGCATACTTCATTTTCTGTGCATAACGAAATCAGTCTCTTTCTTTCAATTAATTAGGCAATTATGTGGTAACAAACAGAATGGGTAGAAGTCTCAGACTCCTTTGCCTTTTTGAGGTAATGTTAACCCATAAAATAGAATGATAAAGGGAAAGGAGGAGAAAAAGAGAGAAGAACAGAAGAAAAGGTGTGGGGAAGAGAGAACATCTGGGAGGGTGGTCTTAAGGCAAATGTCATTCCATGCTCCCAACTCTCCATGGCAAGGAAATGATCATGAAAAAATGACAAGAATTTGTCCCTAAATAATTTCCATGGTGGAGGTGGGAAATAAGGTACTTGGTTAAGTATTTACATATGTTAGTAATTATTATTTTTGTATATTTATAAGCAATGATGCATGATACATGATATTTCTGGCAATGATAGACATTTTAAAGAGCATTTCTTTATGATATATGTTCACCTTCATGCATTGAATGAGCTGGGCAAAAGTGTTCATATTCAATACAAGATTGACCTAAATCAAAGAAAAGGAGACATTTTCAGCCTCATATCGCTGCTGGTGCCAGATACCTCATTAGAAGTCAATTAACTAGAAACCACCAAGAATTTGGAGTAAGGATTTTTCTTTATTCTCAACACAGAAGAATGATTTAAGTAGTTGGAGAGAAGAGCCAATAACCATTTTTTCCCCCAGTAAAATTAGTATAGTTGCTAAGTTTTCCTGCTGCCTGAGGACTGGCAGGGAAGCCAGAATTATAGCCCCCATTCTGTGAGGGCTTGTAGAACCTCCTTAAAAAGGAGGTTTCAAGAAAAAAGAAATAATGTAATGGGATTGCTCTGTAAAATATCTGGTTCATCCTATGCATGCTTATTTTCTAAGGTTCTAGATCTCTCTGGTTTAATTGCATGGAGGTTGGGTTTTTAAGGAACATTTAGAGAGGGCAAGAAAGATTCAATGATGTTCTATTTTAAAATTTCTCAAGAGTTTTTGAATGTCCACAGCCAGTGAGTTTTGAAACAGTCCAAAGAAGCATAATAAAGAGTCCAAACATGTAACGATATCCACCCACTATTTTTGCCTACAATGCATTTATTGAAAAAAAGAAAATTTAATCAAAATCCCCTTACAGTTGTCTTGGTTAATACATGATAATCATATATCTACTTGATGTATATATGATATAGATATATAAAAGTAAATATATAGATAGATACTAAAAACAAAGACACTAAAAGTAAAAAAAAATCCTTGATAGATCTATAGATATATAGATAATCATTGATAGATAGATCAAGATATGTATACATCTATCAAGGATTGTCTTTATTTTTAGTGTCTTTGTCTCAGCTCTTAGAAAATGACCCATCTTCATATCTAGCAGATCTCTTTTGTACTAGAGAGTACTTCTAGCACTAATTATTTGTAATTTGAATTATTTGAGCTTCTCACAAGGAAAATGTGATAAAATATATTTTAGTTGTGTTCACAGAAGCCTAGTAGGAGAGCACAAGGTTTAAATTGTAAGATATTGCTGGCCCTGATGCCAGAAAGGGAACTCTCTGACAGCAAGAAGATTCTTGTCCTGTTGTCTTGTTTCTTGTTTTTATAGGGACACTGCACCACCAATGCTTGGAGGAGAACAAAGTTCCCTTGATAAACATAGACCTGTAGTCCCTTCCTTCGTGCTTAATCCTGTTTAGAAAGAAAATATTCTTGCCTAATTACACCAGTCTTTTGTAAAAGAAAAGTAGTCTTCCAGATAACTGGATTTGGCCAAAAGAGAGCAAGTAGCAGCATTGGAAATAACAAACACATCTTAATTGCTAAATGTGCGGGTTCTAACAGCACACTTACTGATTTCTAATCCCACACTCATCCTTACCTCTGCCAAGGGATCCTGGGTAAGTCATTTTAACCTGTCCATGTTTCGTTTTCCCATTCAAAAATATCTTAATAGCAATAATACTTATTCGTATGGTTGATAGGAGGATTAAATGAGAAATATGTACAAGGCATTCAAAAAGTGCCCCCAATAAAACATGTGTTCAGTGTTACCTGTTTTTGCTAAAACATAAGCATTCATTTGCAAACATATACTATGAAGAAAATATGAGACTTTTTCAATATCATCTGGACTTTAAAACTCTGAACATTTAAATGTATGGAAAAATCTTATTTCTCTGGATATTTTCAAAGAGATAGAAAATGACTTGTTTTAGGCCAATTGTATATCCTTCATTTATGCTTAGTAATACGTAATAGTTCCAAACTCCGTTCTTAGGCAAGCCTGGTTCTTGCCCTGGCACCTAGTGCTAATCAACCAGCTGATTGAAGCATAAATGAAATCCCAGTCACAGAGATAAAATAGATTTTGAAACAGTATCCCATTAAGGAGCACATTATCATTCATCTATTCATTACAAAACAGAGTGCTTTATATTCTCTTCTTAACAAAAAAGACAAAGTACAATAACGTATTGTTCTCAGTTGTTGGTTTGTTGTTTTTTTAATGAATCAAGAAATATTTGTCAGGCTATCCTAGCAAAAGAAGAATAAACATCTAAATTTATCATAATATTTTGCAGCCTCAGAAAGACTGAAATATAAAATGAGATCACAATAAGAAAATGCATAAACATGTTGACTGTAGAAGTTAAGGAAACAAAAAGTCTGAGGGTTTTTTTGTTCTTTGGTTTGTTGTTGTTGTTGTTGTTGTTTTTTATTTTTTGAATGTCCACATTGCTATTGCAGATCCAGTTAGGTTATCAAGTGCATTAATTAACTCATTTCAAGTGCCTTGCACCATCTTATTCCTTGTCATTTTTAATTGTTTTGGTCCTATTTTTATGTCAAGCATCCTGCTATATATTGGGTTTAATTTCCATAAGCTATAAGTAACCATGAACAATAAGAACTCAGGCTGAATCTCTCAGCCTCTTTTTCTTATGGTACCAATGGCTCCAATAATGACAATGAGTTTCTTCAAAAGATAGCATGAGGCTTTCATAGTGTGAGTCAGAGGAGTTCCAGGTGCTGATAGGAAGATCATGTTACAGTGATTAATCAGGCACCAAAGGATTTGACTTCTAAGAAAGGGTATTGTATGGGATATAGTGGGGAGGGGCTTACAAAACTGGAGAGACAAACTTGTATTCCAGTGGACCTCATTTTTCTTCTCTGTAAAAGAACAGAGAATATTTCAAGTATTCTTTGAAGAGTTGGAATCCTGGAGATCTTAAAGTGTGCTTTAAAAGAATAAGAAATTTGCACACACACTAAGGTATGTGATAGGGTGGAAAAATACATAGTGTTCAGAGCAAGACAAGCTTGAGTTCATGTCCAAGCCTACCTTTTATTGGCTCAGTGACCTGTCTAGGCTCTTGCTCATCTGCAAAATGGAGACATGTTCAGGTTTGTTGCAGGGCTTAAAAGGTATATGAAGTTCCTAACCAAGTGCTAATACACATTAGCTACTTAATAAATACAAGTCTCCATCTTATTCTGCCATTATCATGTAAGGGAAACAGAAAAACTTTACAAATAAAAGATTTGCTTAGTCATACACCCTTCTTATTGCTAGAACTCTCAGAAATACCTGCACATTTTCCCTGACCTCAGAAAAGAGGTGAGGAAGAATTCTAAGGCTCAGAAAGAACTCTTGAGTGAGCAAGTATTTTAAAGAAATGAAAGATATATTGTGTCCTTGTAGTTAATAAAGAAGCAATTTTAAAAGCATCTATCTGTAAAGCATCTTCCAATTCATGCATACTGACTGGCATGGAGGAAGGTTACTCAGACTCAGTGTTATGCAGAGTTTGTAAATGCTTCTGCAAGTAGATAAGAGAGATTTTAATTAGGATATTAAGTACTCACAAAAGAGTGGAAAAAAATACGTCATTCACTGAACTTCTGTGGCTTCCATGATTTTAATTTGCTTTACATATTCTTTTTTTTTTTCACAGATATTACAAAAGTCCGTTTCACCAGATTCCTTTAGCATGTTAAACTATTCAGAATTAGAATTATTATACTTCAAGTAAATGAAGCTTTAGTGTATTGCGTTCATTATCAAGCTCTTTTTGCACATATCAGAATTGCCAATTACAATTTTAGGGATTTTAATTTTTATTGTTATGTTAATCACCATACATTACATCATTAGTTTTTGATGTAGTGTTCCATGATTCATTGTTTGTGCACAACACCCAGTGCTCCATGCAGAACGTGCCCTCCTTAATACCCATCACCAGGCATATGACCTCATTTATATGAGGAATTCTTAATCTCAGGAAATAAACTGAGGGTTGCTGGAGTGGGGGGTGGGGTGGGAGGGATGGGGTGGCTGGGTGATAGACACTGGGGAGGGTATGTGGTATGGTGAACACTGTGAATTGTGCAAGACTGTTGAATCACAGATCTGTACCTCTGAAACAAATAATGCAATATATGTTAAGAAAAAAAAAAAAGAAGAAGATAGTAGGAGGGGAAGAATGAAGGGGGGGAAATCAGAGGGGGAGACGAACCATGAGAGACAATGGACCCTGAAAGCCAATTGCAATTTTAAAACTGTACTTTTCTGTCATGACTTGTCTCTTTTTCTCCTGCAGTAAGATGCTGTTTCTCACTTTAATTTAACTTATGCTGAAAAAGTCAGAAATAAAGCATTTGTTCCTGAAAAAAAAAAATATGTATATCCATGACAGTTAAAGGAAACAAATGTGTCTACCTTGAAATTTAATTGTTATTTAGATATGAACAGTTGATCATGTCTTTTCATCTCACAAGGATATCTTTACATTCCTCATTAGGATAAGAAATATTTTCATTTAAAGTGTAAGACAAAGCATAAGTTCAGTAAATCTTTATTGTCACAAATTAATAAACTCTTAACTTGATAAAGAATTCTAAAAATGCTCACTTATAAAAGGGAAGAATTTTCCTAAGTATGTTAATGGTTCCTAAGCTGTTAATGAATGTTTGGTGAGGAAGAGTCTCCATGGTCTGATAAATTTGGGAAATACTTGACTTAAGAAGACGAATAAATGTATTTGGGGGGATTTATAAGAATCTTTAATCTGCTGGGCACCTGGGTGGCTCAGTCGTTGAGCGTCTGCCTTTGGCTTGGGTCATGATCCCAGGGTCCTGGGATTGAGCCCCGCATTGGGCTCCCTGCTCCGCAGGAAGCCTGCTTCTCCCTCTCCCACTTCCCCTGCTTGTGTTCCCTCTCTCGCTGTGTCTCTCTCTGTCAAATAAATAAATAAAATCTTTAAAAAAAAAACTTTAATCTGCTAACATATATTGTGATAGAGAATCAGATACAGTATGTGGTGTTTCCCAAACTTCTTTGATCATAGAAGTGTGTTTGAGCATTCTGTAGAGTTAGTGGTCTTTCGAACACACTTGGGAAAATACTGCTCTGGGCCTCCAATTTAAAACATCATTCAACATAGGAGCACTTGGGTGGCACAGGCTCTTGGTTTTGGCTCAGGTTGTAATCTCAGGGTTGTGGGATTGAGCCCCTAATCGGGCTCCATGCTCAGTAGGGAGTCTGCTTGAGTTTCTCTCTCCTTCTCCCTCTGCTCCTCTCCCCAGCTCTCTCTCTCTCAAATGAATAAATAAATCTTTTAAAAGGTCATTCAAAATAGTAACATCAGATCATAAGAGTCATTTGCATTGGACCTTTCTCTAAGAAAAAGTCATGTTTCATTAAATCGGAACCATCTGTGGACTTAGACATCAATGTAATTTTCCATGTTAAATGTAAAGAAAAACATATAAATATAAGAATTGATGCAGAGAAAACATTTGGTAGATTCAACACTGACTCACATAAAAACATTCAGCAATGAGGAAAGTACGAAATCATTATACTATAAAATATTTGTGTAAATACATAAAAAAATCATAATGGAAGCTCAGATCACCTGGTGAAAGTTTGAAGAGAAACAAGATACAATTGTAGTCTCAAGGTACATCTCCCAAGGTGTTGTTTACAACGAAGAGAAAGATAATAACTTGACCGTGGAGGAACAGAGCAGGTACCATCTTAACCAGGTAAGCCCCAATAATGCCACATTGAAACCCTGTACCCTTGTTGTGATACACAGATAGAAGGCACGATGCTCTTTCTGTGGCAGTCTTGCCAAAAATGCATACCCTCAATCTAAACATTAAAAAAAAAAAAGTATCAGGCAAACCCAAACTGAGAAAATTTTACATAATAGCTGGCTAGTCCTCACCGACCATGTCAAGATTCTGAAAAACAAGGAAGCTTGAGGATCTAGCTGTCACGGATTGCAGAAGACCAAGGAGCCATGATAACTAATGGTGAAGTGGGATTCTGGAGTGGATCCTGGAAAAGAAACAGGATATCTGTGGGAAAACCAATGAAACTTGAATAAAGTCTGTAATTCAGTGAATGATACTGTGTCAGTGTTAACTTCCTGGTGTTGATCACTATATATTTACGTTATCAATATTAGGGGAAGCTGGATGAAGGGCACCATGCTATTTTTGCAAACAGAGAGTTTTTAAAATAAATGAGATTTTTAAAGCATTTCTTGAATGATTTCCTGATTTCCTCCTATGCTTTTGCACAGATAGACCCAACCTCAATGTGAATATATAATATGAGATTGTAGACAGAGTTCAAGGAAGTAGTGAGTTCAGTTCTATGGCATGGGTTTATTTTGTATTCTAATGCTCATAAAACATATTTTATTTATAAGCTCATAAAAGTATAAACAATCAGATCATCCAAGAAGTTGTCTCTTCTACCTCACATTCACTTGAAAGTGTTTATATGTTAGAATAAATTTTGCTTTGACTGTTTTTATTTGTTATTGTTGTTTGTTTCCTGTTGATTTGGATAGTTTTCTAGGAAAAACCTAGAGTATTCATGGGGGAAACTTAATGGAACAGTTACTTCCAGCCGTTTTTAACACTGAGTCCTTTTTTTCCAAGTACAATGTCAGACAGAACTACAAGGTACAACTCAAGCTGAGCTGCTCTGTTTCCAGGAAGCCAGGGAGCTAGAGTCCTACTTACTTGGCTTACCTCTTAGTCCTTGCAGGGAGTGAGCCTTAAGAAGCTTCTGCAAGTCATAGGGTTATGGCTAACAAGGTTTGAAAACCATTTATGCAGAAAGTTTTAGAACATGAAAATGGGCGGAGGGAGCTAAGGAGAGAATTGCTTGGCTCAGAGAGTCTTCATTTCCTTAATGGAATAATAATATGTGCTTTATTCCCTTGGGGATGATGGGAATGAACAAATTTATGATTATAAAATATCCTGCAGTTTGAGAGTATTTTGTTTTCAAAGTCTTATTGGCAAATACAGTACTTAAAGTTGAATCAGTAGAGTTACTTTATTTCTTCTCAAGATGTGTGTGGGAAAATGAGATAAAAGGAATATAGGAAATGTGCAAATGAGAAAATGGAGAGAGAGAGAAATTTTAAACTGGGACTCTATTTGCTCAAGCACAAAAATTCTTATGCTGCTTTTGGGGACGAAAATTAAGCTTGAAAATCAGAAGCAAACTGTGTTAACATACATTGGGTACGGACAGGAAAATGGCAGAAGTTTGGATTAGGGTGGAAATGGAATTCACATGTAAATTAGCTGAGATATAAAAACAGACTTATATCCAAGGCAAACATTTAGAAAGGGTAAGGGGGAAGCTCATGAGGCGTATCCAACCAGCGTAGCTCAACAGTTTTTAAGGGAACTAAGGATTCGTTTCGAGCTTTCAAAATTACTTTCAGTCACGACGGCAGCTACTTCCACGTTATAATCCGTTGTAATTTAAATGCGTTGAAATGATATATTAGATTCTGCTATCTTCATTTTGAAAGCGAAGAAGGAAAATATTTGGGAAAGAAAACCATCTTATTAGAAAGTAAATACATAACCAGAATGGGAACAAGATGACTAATGTGAGTGATGTGAGTGAGCATAATTAACTGGGATGGGAAAATATAGATAAGCTGAAGAAATAACTATTAAGCTTCAGAGCTTATTAATAAAAAAAATACCAGAGGGAGCCAAATGGACTGTGAGTTGATCAAAAGACCTAAGGAATTGAGAAATGCTTTGATGTCCTGAAGGGCATTCACTTCAGTTCAGTTCTGTAGGGATTTTCAATTAACTTCCTGCAAGTTGAAGCTAGTTCTCTTGCTAAAGTAAGTGAGATTCCTTGAGAAATATGTTTTATACCTTTGCTTGTCGGAGGCCATTGTTTTTAGATATTGCGTTATAGTTATTTGAATTGCATAGGTTAGTATTCTTTACCCAAAATAGCTTTAAAAATAAAGGGAAGCTCTACTCGCACCTGAAAAATCTAAAGATAGAGTTGCCTTCAACACTGATTTGATCCAAAATTTCCCAGGACTTGCAAATCCATTTTGCTGCCCTGCCTTTGAAGTTTGGTTTTTCCTCTAGCAAGATCCCTGCTAACAGCAATGGAACCATCTACATGCTTCCTGGTTTAATCTGACAGGAGAAGAGACAGTGCTTTCATTCCAAGGACATGACAAAGTATCCAACCGCATGGAGGAAAATAAATGCAGTGTATTTCTTTTTTAAATTAGCCTGTTTTCCCAGATAGTGTAAAGATACAACCTTCCATTATTTATGGTACAGTGAAGAAGACTCAGGCATTTAGCCAGTGGGGACTAGCCTATTCCTACTGACAAAAGAAAAAGAAAGAAGGAAAGAAAGGAAAGAAAGAAAGAAAAAGAAAGAAAGAAAGAAAGAGGGAAGGAAAGAAAGAAAGAAAAGTTTCCACGCAGTACAGGATAGATTAGGACATGCATATTCAAGACTTGGAGGCTAACATCTCAAGAATTTTCAAAATTGTTGAGGGTGATCCAGTTTTGCTAATTCACTTGAGAATATGCTATTATCAGAAGATCTCAGTAATGCATGGCACTAAAGTTTTGAATAAGGAATGGAATACCAGGAGACAGTAAGCTCAATGTTATTTTCCCTTAAATTCTGTATTATTTGATACTAAGGTACTCTGTGCAATATATATGTATACTGTGAAGCAAAATAATACAGTGAACACTTGCAAATCCACCAGTCAATTTAATATCCAGAACATCACCAATAGTATCAATACCATTGGACTTCTCCCTGCCTGATCCAATTTCCCCACCTCCTTCCCAATATTCTTAATCTATGGCTTTTCTCTCTTATTCATGTACACACATGCACACACACATATCTGCAGTAGAATGAACAATAAACAGTCTACAACTGCACACACACTATTTTTGAATCTCATAACCAAAATGTTTAGCAAACTAAAACAAACTAGAAATAAAAGTATGCATACTGTGCAATTCCTTTTTTTTTTTTTTTAATATTTATTTATTTGAGGGCGCCTGGGTGGCTCAGTTGGTTAAACGACTGCCTTCGGCTCAGGTCATGATCCTGGAGTCTCTGTCGAGTCCCGCATCGGGCTCCCTGCTCGGCAGGGAGCCTGCTTCTCCCTCTGACCCTCCCCCATCTCATGTGCTCTCTCTCTCTCTCTCATTCTCTCTGTCTCAAATAAATAAATAAATAAATCTTTAAAAAATATATTTATTTATTTGAGAGAGAGAGAGCACAAGTGGGTGGAGGGACAGAGGGAGAGGGAGAAGCAGACTCCCTGCTAAGCAGGGACCCCGATGCGGGGCTCAATCCCAGGACCCACAGCCAGATGCAGATGCTTAACTGACTGAGCCACCCAGGCGCCCCATGTGCAATTCCATTTAAAGAACCAAATAATAAAAAGGAGCAAAACTAATCGGTGCTGTTAGAAGTCAGGACCTTAGTTGGATGGGGGATATGGAATTGAAAGAGAGCAGGTGAGGAGTGTTTAGGATACTGATACCCTTCTGTTCCTTGGATGTTGTATGGGTGACATGCGTGTTTAGTTGTAAAAACTCATCAGGTTGTAATCTTATGATAAATGTACTTTTTGTATGTACGCTATTCTTAATAAAAAGTTCCAAAAGTAAAATGGAATAAAAATTTCAGAGAATGACCTGAAAAGTAGAACACTAAAAACAAAAAACAAAAAAACAAAAACAGGCTAAGAAATGGCATTGTGATAGAAAAAATAAGATATTAGAGGAAAGTAATAGAATGTCAGTATGCCCAACATAAATATAAAATCTTAAAGATTAAAGCAAACGTGTAGATCACATACACAAGACTGAAAGAATAATAACTTTGGACCTTTCAACAGTAATATCAATGTTTTTAGAAGACAAAGGATAAATGCCTTGAAAATTACGAGGGGGAATAATGTCCATCCCAGAATTCTATATCCAACTGAACTTACTGTCGTCTGGGTAAAATAAAAGGTTCAAACATACAAACTCTCAAAAACGGTGCTGGGGTGTACAGTTTATTTTTAGAACACTGCTAGAAAATATGCTCTGCTGAAACAAAGAAACAAATCAAGGAAAATGAAGAAAATGGGAGCCAGGAAACAGGAGATCGTAGTCGGGAGTGAGGCAAAGGGAATCCGGGATGAAGACCAGACAAGAATGGGATGGCAGATCTGGATGACAACCAAACCAAATTGCATGAGGAGGACAAGAGGGCTCCAGATGGAGGTCTTTGGGGAAAATAATTAACCAGATGGGTTCTCTGCCAGCATATAAAAATGATTTTCAGAATTGTTGAAAGAGATGTAAGCACTTAATGAGAAAATCAATGAAATACATACTTTATTACCTCCAAGAAAAAGACAATGTGCAATAAATGACAGATGACTATAATATAAAAGGCTCCGTAGTGGATAATTTTTATGTAATTGAAATAACAGAAACATTGCATGGGTTTAAGTAGATAGAATTGTTGGGAAAGATGGCTAAGACCTCATGTATGAAAGATGCAGCATATACTTATTTTTGTTCAGGATATTTCAAAGCAGATGACAAAGGGATAATTAAACTGTGGAAATGGTTGCCTGGGGACCAGTTTTGGGGGTGGGGTCAGGGAGGGGACCGCTAGCTTTTGCTATGTACCTATTAACAACATCTCAATTTTAAGCACAAGCAAGACTTGCTTTGATAAAAGGGATTTATTTACAGGTAATAACCATAAATCAATAAAAAATAAATTGAATAGATGATGTCAGGCTTCAGCAAAGTTAAGTTAATAAGTTCTAACATTAAACTCTCCAACTTTCATTGGAGAGCAGACTAATGAAAACCAAGTATTTTGGGGGCTGCTAGAACTAGCCCACACATAGTGTGCTTTAAAGAGGATGGAGGGAAAGATGCAAAAATGTTATTGATTCTATTGTCTTCTGGTCACATCTCGTCTGGAGATCCTCATGTCAGTTTGAGCCTCCTATTTGTCAAGCCGAACTTTGATACATTACCAAAGGGGCCAGTATCCTAGGGGTCTGGATAACTTATTGTCTGAGGAATGGGTGTGGAAGATGAAGATGTTTGGCTTGGAGGAGACAGATGAGAAACGGTCATACCTAATTTTCATCATGCCAGATGCCAGAACCGGGAAAAGCAGATAAAAATTCAAGAAAGCAGATATGAAACAATTCAACTAGGAACCCCAAAGAGGAAAGTATACTCTCCCATGAAAAAGTCTGCTTCCCAGCACTTCCACAATGCCCTCCTCCAAAATGTGCTGAAAGCTGAGCCCTCACTTCCTCCCCAGGCTGTAGCCCCACAAAACAACACCTGCTGGACAGGTCACAAACCTTGCGGTCATTTATGACCCCTCACATGCAATTTGTCAGAACACTTTGAGAGTTCCTCCTTCAAAACATTTCCAGACTGTGACCTCTTCTGACCACCTTGCTGTTCCCACCCTGGTCTCACCACTGTGATCTGTCACCTGGATCATGCCCAAGGTCCCCCTACAGATTTCCTTGTATCTGCTCAGGAGCCCAAACAGTCTATTCTCAATGCAACAGCCTTCGGGGTCCTTTCAAAATATAAACCAGATAGCATTCCCAGATTCATCTTCAAGATGAAAAGGGGTTGCATTCAATAACTAAATAAACATAAAACTTGGAATTTATTCCACTTGTAAACTCACCTTTGTTAAAATACAGATGGTGAGTAAGGATGGTGGAATGGCTCTGAGACCTCCTCTGATTTAAATGATTTGCTTCTGTTCTGCTTGGATGTACCTTCTTCAAAATGCCAGCCAGGTCCTTGGATCCTGTTCTTGAGGATGCAAGGTGGGAAAGGTTTCCTGAATATGTACTCTGCCCGGGCAGCCCCTACTCAAATAGCTCCAATTTGGTTCTAGTTCTAAATCTTGTGTTTATACCTAATCTTGCCTGTAATTAACAGTAAACAACAACTTTTGCCTTACCTAGAGCTTCACCCACCCTCCTCCTAGCAAGTAAGGAAGTTGTTCACCAGATAGAAGCAACAAGAGCATAAGAGAGAGTTGCTTCTACTGTTTATTGTTTGAGCATCACAGAAAGCTCTGAGATGGCTTGGATGTGACAAGAAAAAAAAAAAAGTGAATGTAAGGAATATATGAACCTTCCAAATGGCCGTAAAATGTCATGTGTACTAATGAGAGAACAAGAATGTAAGTGTTCTTGAAGAGGGATGATGCCAATAACAGTGGAATTCCTTAATTTAAGCAACTGTTTCTTATCACCCCAGACTTCTGACACCCCAGCTGGGGTTAATATGCAAGGCCTCTTCTCATCAGGGTTCAAAGACGTCTATGAGCTTTCAGTCAGTTGTTAAAAGAATGTGATGTGGTGATTTGTCATGAGAATAATGATCTTATGCTTAGGTTACAAATGGGGAACATTACCCCAAAGAACATGCTTTGATTGATCACCACATCCATACCAGTTACCCAGACTCCAGAGACATGGAGCTTTGTAGTCAGCAAACATATTACTTGTCTTGGTCTTCTTTAATCTTTTGCTTGGTTCCTCATAGATATTTTGTAACCCCGTCACACACACCACTGGTGGACTTTCTTCTGGTTTCACAATTTCAATTGTGACAGCAGTGTATTTCCATGCAGTTAATAACCTTAGTTAAGTTTGGATTGTTAGGATTTCTGTAATTTTATTCTTTCTGCATTTGGGGACACAAACGTCTTGATACAAAAAGGCTTGACATAAAGATGTCAGAACCACATACAACCATCCTTTTTTTTTTTTAATTGATTTTTTCATTGTGTTTGTTAGTTTTGTTTTCCGATTTATCTGGCACTTACCAAAGGCGCCAATAATTAAAATAAGTTCACCAGGGGTGCCTGGGTGTCTCAGTCGTTAAGCGTCTGCCTCCAGCTCAGGTCATGATCCCAGGGTCCTGGGATCGAGCCCCACATTGGGCTCCCTCCTTGGCAGGAAGCCTGCTTCTCCTCCCCCACTCCCCCTGCTTGTGTTCCTTCTCTCGCTGTGTCTCTCTCTATCAAATAAATAAATAAATAAATAAATAAAATAAAAAATAAATAAAATAAGTTCACCAGATGAAATCCTCAATGATGAACCATCCAAAATAGGAAGCTTTAGATATCAGTAAGTCTCCATTCCATAGAATGGATTACTATTGTGCAAGCTAACAGAAGGGGGACATAACTGGGAAGAAATGATATAACTTTATCAAAATCTATCCTGGAATGTTGTCCTTGAGTGTTCAAAGAGCCTATTCCCATGACATCCTGGACTTCCTTAGGTCATATAAACTTCCATAAGATCTAACAAGCTAAATTGATCTGTGTTTTAATTTGCCATTCTTAGCCATGGGTACAAGCAGTGTATATGTGTGTAATTGAGGGGAGAGGAGCTCCTTTTACCCCTAAGGGTGCTTTGTGCTCTGTAGGTGTCCCCTCTCAAGAGAATATTAGTTTTGGAGCCTGAAATGGGTTGAACCATGGGGTCAGGGTAAGGGGCTTTAACTTTGAGAAGTAGGTAAGAAGAGAAACAAGTAATCAACCAGATTATTGCAAAGACTCCTTCCTGTTTGCTTTCTCTTTCTTGTATGTGCAATTTCTGTCTTATGTAGGCAAACATGCTTGCCCTCTTCTTGAGGAAGAAAATGCTATTTTTCATTCTGGGACTGTCTATAATCAACATTCTTTTGATTTTACAGCCTGATTTCTCCAACGTATTTACTTGAATCATTCTATCTCTTTTTCATGTGTTCAAACTGTAGTTTAACACTGAGGTTTTCACTCCTTTTATTTTACCAAAATGGCTATGGAAAAGGTTGTCAGTGGCATCCTAACCATCAGACACAGAGTTATTTTCTCACATCTCTGTGATCATGTCAGTAGTTGTAGGTAATTTCTTCTTAAAATTGTTCCTTTTTTTTTTTTTTTTTTTTGCGGGGGTGGGTTTTTTTTCCCCTAACAATACAGTGTTTTATGTCATTGTGACCTGGCCATATCTATCATTTTATTCTTTTTATCCCCTCCTTCCAAATTCTTCCCCCCCTCTTGGGTCTATTGGTGTGTAATTGACAAATACAAATTGTATATATTTAAGGTATACAATATGGTGATTCAGTATATGTACACACTATGAGGTTATTACCACAATCAAGCTAATTAACAAATTTATCACCTCGCATAGTTAGTGTGTGTGTGTGCGTGTGGTGAGAACACGCAAAATGTACTCTTAGCAAATGTAAGTTTACAATACAACATTATTAGTCACCATGCTGTACAAGGGATCCTCAGAGCTTATTCATCTCATAACTGAAAGTCTGTATCCTTTGACCAACATCTCCACATTTCCCATTCCCAGTTCCAGGCAAACACTGTTCTACTTTCTCCTCTGAGTGTGACTTTTTTAGATTCCACATGTAAGTGGGCTCATGTAACATTTGTCTTTCTGTCTGGCTTACTTCACATCGTGTAATATCCTCCATGTTTGTCCCTGTTGTCACAAATGGAGGATTTCCTTCTTTTTCATGGCTGAGTAATATTCCATTAGATATATATCACATTTTCTTTGTCTACTCATCCATCAACAGACACTTAGTTTATTTCCATATTTTGTCTATTGTGAATATCCTTCTTCCAAATTCCAAAGTTCAGACTCGCCTTCTTTTTTCTCCACTGAATCTGAATTTATCTGGAGAGCTCCATAATTCTCAAAACATCAACAGTCCTTTATTTGGATAATATTAAATATGTTTTCTTCCATACACAGTGGGAATGACGGATTCTTTGATTTCTTTTACCCATCACTCCACTTTGAGTTAATCGCCAAGTTTTGATTTTTCCTATATATTATTTCTCATAGCTGTTTTTTAAGTGTTATTGCTTATTTCCTAGTCTGTGTTATTATATCATAGAGCAATACAACATCTGTTGTAACTTTTATGTTCCCCTTTATGCTGGCATATTGATTATGTCAAAATCATTATAGATTTCTATAGTTAATGAAATTCCTTCTCATCTAGACAGATTTCTTTATTATGCAATAGAAATTACTTAATTGCTGTTCAATGAACAATTATTTATTGAGTATATACAACATGTCCTTCCTGAGTAAGATGGTTCTTCGTGTATAATAATTACAATCTTGAGTCTGGTTATAAAAACTAAGGCATGCTCCCTTAGCATGTAAATACAGATGTCTAATGACTCATTTTGGCACTTATTATTGGTGTTAACTATTACAACAATAAACCTTTCTGATGGTTTCATATTGGTTATGATCCATCATTTCATGGGAACAATTTTAAGAGGCTGTTTCCAGGAATAGAATGAGGAAGAAACCATGGATTTATGAAGTTTTCTGGTTAGACAAGCTTTGTCCAGTCATCATCTTCTAACTAATCCCTCCTTTATAAATAATATTAGTTTCAAGTAGAAGGAAATGTACTTCTCTCTCTCTCTCTCTTTTTTTGCCATCAACAGTAATTGTCTATGCCTTTTATACTGGTAAAAAAAGAAATCCACCTTACATCCAGGAGCTCAAAGTAGCCTACAGAGTTTTCAATAAACCCTTCAATCATTAACTCCAATGTAAAATCTATTTGTTCCAGCTGTGCAAAATTACAACTCTCTAGTTACAAAATAATATACCAGAAATTTGTTTTCACCCACAGAAAAAGAAGTGTACCGGCAAATTCGGCAATCCGCAGAAATGCTCTTTTAATGTAGAATCCATAAAAATTTGCATGTATCTAATGAATTTCCTGAATGGTATTTGAATTTATGAATAAGCATTTAAGAGGAATAATAAACGTTGGATTCTGGATTGGTTTGGAAAAAGAGCTAATTTATAGCAGTAACTAACATGTACCCTTATGCCGGGCAATGTTCTAAGTCAGGGTCAGCAAATTGTTTCTGTAAGAGTCCAAATATTAATTTTTTTTTATTTTGTGGATTACACAGACTCAGTTGCAACTGCAGCTTCCTTTATGGTAGGCAAGCAGCCATATTTAATGTGCAAACACACGGATATGGTTGTGCCAATAAACTTTACTTATAAGACTAGATAGCAGACGACTGGATTTGGCCCGTGGGTTATATCTATTTGCTGTTCTCTGCTCTAAGTGGTTTACTTCTATAATTTTGTCAGATTTAACTGCCTTTTACACCTGCCTGAGGTAGGAACTATTTACTTATTCATAAATTGTATTTTTTGTGACTAAACATGGTACAGCATTTGAGAAACACAGAATCATACAAGTCAGGTAGAATTTAATTAGGTGGGTGCTATTTATGATCCTTAGTTCACACATGAAAAAACTGAGGCTCTGAGAGATTAGGTAATTTACCCACATTGAATGGCTTGCATACGATGGAGCCAGGATGTGCATTCTGACTTTAGGAAGAGGTGACAAGTGACAACGCAATATCAGATAGAGGCTTGGGTGTCTAAGACTGTGACTTAACACATAGACAGGATGAGAAATGAGGTGAGAAATTCAACAGGATCAGGAAAGTTGATAAGACAGTGGATATCTAACAGAACACAAGCAAAGCTGCAGATTCCAAGGGCCCACTAATAATACTGTAAAATTTCTATTCTTAATTTCATTTTTATTTTCCATCAATTTAGATAAACAGGACCAACCAGAAAATTGTTTTTCAAAGTATTCTCTTTCTTATTTTAGTGTGCAGCTGAATACTCTACAGAGTGAAAAAGAAATTATTCACTTCTTCCCCCCAACTAATTGGGTCGTATTGGTTAGCAGACCCGTTGAGAGCGTGTCCATGAATAGAACGTAATGGAAAATTAAAACATTATCTGCTAGAAAACCACCCTGGGCAAGTCTTTTAATCCCTTCAGAACTCATAAATAAAATGAAGAAGCTTGAGATAAATCATCCCTGAGATTCTGTTCAGTTCAAAATTTTTCTGCTTATAAATTTGGAAGGCATTGAGCTCAGATTTACCTCACATTTCAAATAATTATTGAAATATTTCAGATAACAGCCTTTTTAATGTTACCTGAACAATGGCATCATTTAATACTTCAAACTTAAGCTAGATGGTCATTGAGCCTTAAGAAGCAATATAATTATTATTATACCCCCCATCTGCCAAGTGCATTTATGATTTTTTTCTTTCAGTTCTTCTCTGTTTCAGGTTGTATATTTTATACAGATCTGATCTCCAGTTCAGAAATCCTCTCATCTTCTCTGTCCAATCATTTGCCCATCTTATGTGTTCTTCATCTCATATGTCTTATTTTTTGTTTTAGAATGCTGCTCTAACTTAATTTATAGATTCAAATTTTCTGTGGAAATTCTCCATTTTTTTTTCTCTTGCTTTTCTCTATTCTCTTGAGTAGATTAATCATAGGTATCTTAAAGTCCTTTTTCTTGGTCATTGATGCTGGCCATATGCTCCTATTGCACAAACTTAATAATTTCTGTGTATTGTTCATTTACTATAAAAAAATGGAGGCATTGGATGATGTAACTTCCACCAGTCTCCCCCATAGATGGGGAACCCCATCACTTTCATCCAATGAAAGGCTGAGTTTAGCAAGGCTGGTTGCAATACTTAGGAATCCCTCTCCCTCTGGTTCATCCTTACTCCCTAAGATATGGCCCTTTGGGGTTTTTAACTGAGAGTTTGGGGAAGGTTTCTTTGTACCTCCAACCCTAAGAAATGGTAAGAATTTTTACTGTGCTTTTCAGAATTTTGGGGTTTAGTTCATTAGCCTCCTGCCTCAGGCAGGTTCAGAATGTCAGCAATGTCTTGAGGGGAAGATCAACTCTGTGTTTTAGGCCCCACAAGTGTCTTATCACTCTTGTCCCACACAATCACTAACAGTTCTGCAGATTTCTTATTCCCCAAGCGGACTTTGCCTGGGCCTCACCAGTATTCTCAACTATTACCTGTTCTGAATGTCAAAATGCCACCTGCAAGAGACAGACACAGACCCTCAGTCACCTCTGGAAAGTGTTATTCCTTCTGAAATTTTATTTTATTTTATTTTATTTTTTTAAAGATTTTATTTATTTATTTGAGAGAGAGAGAGAGTGCAAGAGGGGGTAGGGTTAGAGGGAGAAGCAGACTCCCCGCCGAGCAGGGAGCCCGATGTGGGACTCGATCCCGGGACTCCGGGATCATGACCTGAGCCGAAGGCAGTCGCTTAACCAACTGAGCCACCCAGGCGCCCCCTTCTGAAATTTTAATAGTCCCAGTATTCCTCATTGTTTCTCTTGTCCTCTGATTCTTCTAGAAATATGATTTTTGTCATTTACTCAGTTGTTCTTATTTTATTCACTGGGAGTGTTGACCATCTTAGAAACAAACAGAAGTCAAGTTTTTTGTTTGCTTGGTTTTGTTTGCTTGGGTTTTTTTTGCATTTCTTAGTTTGATGGAGGTTACCTACAAAAGCCTGTGAGCATACATCATGCTGAGTGCCATGTTTTTAGAAATTCATCTCCTGAGATCAAAAAGTAGACAAGGATGTCCTTTTCCACCACATCTGTTCAATATTATTTTAAAGGTCTTTGAAAGCACAGTAAAGCAATGCATGCATACACACATATATATGTTAAACATATAAGAACTGGAGAGCAAAAATAAGTCCTTATTTGCAGGAGACAGGAAGTTCAAACTAACCTGCAGGCAAATTATTCAGATTAACACATGAATTTAGAAACTTCTTGGGACCAAAATTCAACATAAACCATCTGTATTCCCATATAGTACCAATAGTTAGAAAATGAAATGTCAAAAAAAAAGCAACAGCATTTATACTAGATAAAATCATCAAAGAACTTGAGAGGCGCCTGGGTGACACAGTTAGTTAAGCATCTGACTCTTGGTTTTGGCTCAGGTTGTGATCTCAGTGTTCTGAGATCAAGCCCTGCTTTGGGCTTCATGCTCAGCACAGTGTGGCGCTTGTTTGAGGTCCTCTCTCCCTCTCCCTCTGCCCCTCCCCACTGTGTTCTCATTCTCTTTCTAAAATAAATAAATAAATCTTTTTAAAAAATCGTAAAAAAACTTGAAAATCTCTCTTGACAGATGTGAAAGAGCTCTACACGGAAAACTACAAACCTCAGAGAAATTACAGAAAACCGAAGTAAATAGAAGGATGGCTTATTCTTATATTGGAAAATTAGATATGGTAAAGGTGCACTTTACTTCACAGTGATCTATAGATTTAATACAATCCCAATCATAGTCCTGGCAGGGTTTTGTTTGCATGTCTGTATAGAAACTGACAAGCTGATCCGAAAACTCACAAAGAAATTCAATGGGTCAAGAACTTTGTAGAACAGAGTTGAATAACTCATTTCACAAGCTACCAGGACATATAAAGAGTTAACACAGTGTAGTATTAGTACAAGGAAAGGAAAAGAAGACTGATGGAACAGAATGGAGAATCCAAAAACGTACCCACAAGTGGCCAACTGATTTACAGCAAGTGCCTGCTAAGTAGTGGGGGGAAAATGCTCTTTCCAAGAAACAGCACTGGATCAACTTATGTCCTAATTCACACAGAACAATGAACACTGACCCCTCTACATCTCACAGTTCAAAAAAAGCTTCAAAAATACTTCTCGAAGATAACATTGATTATCTTTATAATCTTGGAGTTGTGCAAATATTTCATAAATAGGATAGGAAAAGCACTATCCATAAAGGAAAAGATTGTGAAATTAAACTCTATTAAAATCAAGTACTTCTGGGGGCACCTGAGTGGCTCAGATGGTTAAGCGTCTGCCTTCAGCTCAGGTCATGATCTCCAGGTCTTGGGATCGAGCCCCATGTTGGGCTCCCAGCTCAGTGGGAAATCTGCTTCTCCTTCTCCCTCTGCCTCTCTCCCTGCTTGTGCTCTCTCTGTCTCTCTCAAATGAATAAATAAAATCTTAAAAAAATTTAAGTACTTCTGTTAATAAAAATATATAATATTAAAAGTAAAATGCAAGCCAGAGATTGAGGCAGTACATATCTAAATATATAAATAATAGAGAGATGTTTAATATATGAATCATATAGAAAGACTTCCTACAAATCATTTCAAAAATAACAACTCATTTTTTTTTTTTTAGAAAGGGCTAAAATATTGAGAAAACACTTCACAAAAAAATGGACAGGACACATGAAAAAAATAAGTACATGAAGACTGATATTATTAGTTATCAGAAAAATAGAAATTAAATTACAACTCAACCATAATTGCTAAAATAAAATAAAAATTGGCAACACCGAATGTTGCCAAAACTGAAGAGCAAATGTCATTTCCACGTGCTACTGGGGGGATTGTAAATTGATATAGCCACGTGGGGAAATTATTTGATAGTAGCTAATTAATGTGAACATGTTCCTATTCTAAAGACCGAGCAATTCCACATATGTATGTATATACCATATATACCACAAAAAAAGATGTCTAAAAATATTTGTAGCAACATTATTTATAACAGCCCCAAACTAGAACACACAAATATTCATCTAGTATAAAATGGATACACTGCTCTACAGAGATGGTGAATTATGGACTAAATCTATACACAGCAACATGAACTAATCTCAGGAACATAAAGCTAAGCTAAAGAAACCAGACACAAAAATATATATACTGTTTGATTCCATTTATGTAAAGTTCAAAAACAGAACAAACCAATCTCTAAAGACAGAAGTTAAAATAATGGTTACTTTCTCTTGGTGAGAGAGGGGGCCTGAGGGAGTACTCTGGGGGTATTGATAATGCTCATGATATTTTGATTTTGGTGTTTACACAGTTTGTTCACTTTGTACTATTCACCAAGCTGTAATTTAAAATATGTGCATTTTATTTGTGTATGTTATAATTCAATCATAAGGATTTACTACAAAAGGAGCCAGAAGAAGTGAGTTTTACCTATATATCACAGACTCAGTGTGTAATGAAGTAGAGAATTCATGGGCTCAGCCCTCATTCTGACATTAACAGAAGTGACTCAGATTCACCTGACTAAGATCAACTCAAGAATAGATTCATACAAAAGGAATCACATGAAGGATTATAAAAATGTTACCTGACAGTGAACAACTCATGATAACTTTCTTTCTTTGTGCCCTTTTCCCATAACTGCAGCCTAAAGATGTCAAATAAAAGTCTATTTAGTTTTGAATACATGAAATTAATAGTCATTTAATAAATGGGAAGAGTTAAGAGGATTTGGCAAAATCTTAAAAGAACTGAGTAATTTTCTCAAACGTGAGTGTGTGTGTGTGAGAGAGAGACAGAGACAGAGACAGAGACATTGCTCAACAGATTTTTCTTGGTGACAAATACTAATCAAAGACAAGCAGAAGTATATGAATATGTAGTTTGAATTATCTGCAATACAAATCTTATTGAACACAAGAAAACTAAGTATTCTTAAATTAATGCAGAAGAAATTGATGGCACATGACATTAGTAGGACTCTTCATATTACTTTTTTTTCCCCCCTACAAAATCACGCAGCTGTGCAAGGCCTCCTTCATTCTATATTCACTGGGGGTCTAACTAATAAAAGTTCACTCGTTCCAAAATACCACTTAATGATTTCAGTTTGCTTTTACAATAAAATTTTTTTTCTTAGTCAAGACAAACATTGAATTTGATTTTACCACACTTCTTAACATCAGCTTAAAAAAAAATAACTGGTTTTAAAGTGATGAATAGAACATTCTAGGAGATCAAGTTTCCTGGCACTGCAAATTTCAAAATTTCATCTTAATTAGAAAACAATGAAGTCTCATTCTCTCTTCTCTTTGTGCCTAATTAAATGCTAAGTAATGGATTTTAAATGAACCTAATTAGTTGCAAAACTATTACTGTTCTTACAAGGTCCTTATCCCAATTTAGCTAACAAATACATGTTTAATACTTTTCCATTTATCTGTAGGTAAAAAGAACATTTCTCATCTTTTAGAATGGCGTCCACCCTTCTAGGTTTTCAAATAGCATTTATGGGTTCCATGAAAACCCAGTGAGGCTCAAAAGGCAAATATATCTTTTAAGGTGGACTATTTCTAGCTCTTCATAATATACCCTACAGCTTTTGCGGCAGATGTGCGATGTGAACTCCACTCTATCAGACACTCATGGGGGCGCCTGGGTGGCTCAGTCGTTAAGCGTCTGCCTTCGGCTCAGGTCATGATCCCAGGGTCCTGGGATCGAGCCCCGCATCCGGCTCCCTGCTCCGCAGGAAGCCTGCTTCTCCCTCCCCCACTCCCCCTGCTTCTGTTCTCTCTCTCCCTGTGTCTCTCTCTGTCAAATAAATAAATAAAAATCTTTAAAAAAAAAAAAAAGAAAGAAACTCATGAAAATTTAGGAAGAGGCACGAAAAGGAGGAGTTTATAACTTGCTCATTGTAATAATATTAGCTAACATTTATATATCCCTTATGCTGCATTTATGCTTTTCTAAACATTCCACATATATTCACATATTTATTCCTCACAACAACTGAATGAGAAAGGTATATTTTATAAGTGAAAAAAATGGAGTCATAACTAAGTAATTTGTCCAAGATGAGAGAGCTAGGAATCAGCAAAGTTTGGAATTTGAAACTATGATCGATTCCAGATCATAATTCAGGTATAATGACGTCATGTGAAGAAGTGGAGAAGGGGGTGCGCCTGGGTGGCTCAGATGGTTAAGTGTCTGCCTTTGGCTTGGGTCGTGATTTCCAGGTCCTGGGATTGAGCCCCACATCGGGCTCCCAGCTCAGTGGGGAGTCTGCTTCTCCCTCTCCCTCTGCCTCTCCCTCTGCTTGTGCTCTCTCTGTCTCTCTCTCTCTCTCTCTCTCTCTCAAATGAATAAATAAAATCTTAAAAAAAAAAAAAGAAGGGGAGAAGGGGATTTCCATGCAAGTGGAAATCAAAAGAAAGCAAGAACAGCTCGTTTGGATCAGACAAAACAGACTTTACGCCAAAGACTATACATATCTTACTTAAAGTCATATATATATATATACACATACACACGTACATACATACATGTATATATATGCATATGTCTGTATACATACATATATATATAATTATCCTTCTACAAATTATCTTTCTTCTGTTGAAAATTTCCCCCACCCCAATTGTTGAGTTCAGCATTTCCCTCATGCTATTTGCATCCTGCAACTGTTTAGTGGTTTTGGATTGTGCTCTGACCCTTCCAGTTAGCCGAGCCTCCTTCCCTCTGCTCTCTACACTTTCTGTAAAAGGACTCAAAGTGGTTGCAGATACCGTAGTTCCTCTTAGTTTTTAGTTAATGCATAGGACACGAGGACAGGTGCTATGGGTGGGGATCTAGGGGGACTAATCGTTCGTGGGAACTTTCTATTTCTCAGGTTCTCCAACCACCACCTTTCTCTCAGCCAAGCTTCTGTAATCACTGACTGCAAACATGTGCAGAAATCCAACCAGCACCACCTGCTTGCAGGAGCTAAGTGGGGCCGGGGGAGTAGGGTAGCCAGTGACCAAGGTGGATACTTAGCTGTACCCTCTCCTTTGATACTGGGCATCTTTGCCCTCTCAAGTTCACCCCGTTCCATGGCTTTCCTTCTCCAAATTTCTTTACCCTGGAGAATTTTAGTGTTCCAGACATTTCTCACAAATCTCTCCTTCCTTATTTCAAAATGTGTAGCACATACTCTGTCTGCCATTTGAAACCAAAACAACACCCCTTTCTATATTTAACATATGTTATGCAAATAGAAGTCTGTGTAATGAATCACATTATCTCCCTCAGCTACCTTCCTTTTATATCTCAGAACATTCTGACTCGCCACTTACATTCCCATCCCCTTCCCACCCTGCGCTCTTGGAAATGGACTGGTGTTTTCTGCTACTAGTAATAACTTCTAAAATATTCATGGTAGTTGTCTCATGGCTAAACAGAAAAACAGGCTTTTAGAGTCAAGAATCACGCTAACATATACCTTTTTTTTTTCCTAACATATACCTTTGCAACACATATCTTCAACATGTTTTCTTGCATTCTTATTCATTTGCATACGTGTGTCTTAACAAATATATTACACAGTTTCTGAGGACAGAAACAATGCCTTCTAAGTTTGTTTGGGGCTTTTTGAGCATCTTTTCCTAATTTTTTCCTATGCCTAACATGCCTTGGACATATGAATCTCTCAGCAAATCTTTTTTTTTTTTTTTTTTTAAGATTTTATTTATTTATTTGACAGGGAGAGACACAGTGAGAGAGGAAACACAAGCAGGGGGAGCGGGAGAGAGAGAAGCAGGCTTCCTGCGGAGCAGGGAGCCCGATGCGGGGCTCGATCCCAGGACGCTGGGATCATGACCCGAGCTGAAGGCAGACGCTTAACGACTGAGCCACCCAGGTGCCCCTCTCTCAGCAAATCTTACCTGCTTTACTGGTAACTCTTTTTGTCTTGGAAGCCAACAGTATCACAATGCCTTAAAAATAAAATCCTCCCAACACGTTTTGTTAGTAAATTTCAGCAAAGGAAAAGTTACATAAAATACATTTGAAATGATTAGAGTGAGTTCTTGTTTTAATGTCAATGCCAGTTGGAGGAATTTTATTTTAAACAATATTTTAGATATTTGTTATAAAAACCTGATTTTGTTCTGGGAAATTTGGGTTCTCCCTGTCTCCCTTTGCCATGTGCTTAATCAGATACCAAAAAGCAAATAAAATGTTGTGGAAATTATTTTTCTTTTACTTTTACTGTGACAAGCAAATGGAAATAAAAGACAATTGAAAAATAAATATTTGACTATAAATGTATATTCCAGGATCAAGAATTTAGAAAATAGATTTATTAGCTACCTCTATGATTTAGACATTCTTTTATTCTTCTTCTTTTATGATATATATATGTGTATATATATGTGTGTGTGTGTGTGTGTATATATATATATATATATATACCTATTTTGATCCATTTAGTTGGAGAATAGAGGATTTGGAGGCTTTAAGACTTTTTTCCTTGAGTGTAATCCTGAAAATTTGCCAAAACTTAGAAAGGTGTTTGGTAGAGGTAATTTAAGATATAGAATGTTAGGAGACAGGATTTTTTTTTTTTTAAATAAAATGTTGAAGGCTTACTTGGCATTCTCATAGCCTTGACTTTTGAAAAAAAATGGTAGTATCTTATTGACTCTACATGTTATTTCTCATTTATTTCTTGGATAACAGGTATATAAAATAGTATTCTTGAGCCTGTTGTTTTAAGGAGCAAGTTTAGCCTTGTAAGCCTTACAAAAAGAAGTTTGTTCCTTGGATTTAGTATGACACAGAGCTGTATTTGAAGGTAGAGATCAGAAAGGAACATAGCTCAGAGAGAAGCCTGGCTATTCTCACAAAACTCACGTTTCTTGGACTAATCCATCATCCCCAAATAAAAGGTACAGACAATAATAAACAAGAAGGCTTATAGTCATTCCCAAGTTCAAGTTTCTATTACCTGATTGAAATGGAGTGAGCAGCATTCTTTCTCCAGATTATTTTTTTCTTTCTCCAGATTATAAAGGAAGAAAAAATTATTACGATCTGGCTTTTTCAAGTAGGAACTGGATGAACAGGAGGCATTAAAAATAGTTTTTCAATTTTTTTAAAATTTAAATTTATCCTGGCATGGAACAAGATAATTTATTACTATATTGCTATTTATTTTAAATAACTATATTCAGATTCAGAAAGCATAGGAGGAGTGCCTTGTGTTGAAAGTTTTATTAAAAGCAAAAGACTGTCAAAACAAGAGATGATTTTTTTTTTTTTTACAGAAAGAGAGAGCGTGCACGTACATGATTGGTGGGGGGGGAGGGGTGGAGGGAGAGGGAGAGGGAGGGACTCTTAAGCAGGCTCCATGCCCAATGGGGAGCCTGACGCAGGGCTCAATCTCATGACCCTGAGGTCATGACCTGAGCCGAAATCAAGAGTCAGAAGCTTAACCAACTGAGCCACCCAGGTGCCCCAAAACAAGAGATGATTTGATTATATCATCAAATATATAATGTTATGGTACAAAATAAATCCATGAATAATGAAAGGAAATAGGGCAAGAACAGTAAGAATGAGTAAATTCAATAAAACTTTAGGGATCCTGATATGCAAGGCATTTATTAATTGCTGTATGTTTATTTATTTATTTCATAAATGCTCTCTGAAATTATTTCAACAATACTGGATTATAAAGGCATATTTATTTTGCTGTGTAACCAATTATGGCCAACTTTGGTGGCTTGAAATAACAATTTTCTATTATTTCACAGTTTCTGTTGGTCAAGAATCCTGGTATGGCTTAGTTGGGTGTCTCTAACACAGAATGTCTCATAAAGTTGCAATCAAGGTGCATCCAGGTTTGCAGATCATCTCAAGCCTGATTAAAGAAGGACCCACTTCCAAACTCACTCACATGGGCTACCCACAGCACTTCAGCTGGCTTCTCCAGACAGAGCAAAAGAGGGTAAATGCCAAGAAGGAAGCCACAGTCATTTTATAACCTAATCTCAGAAGTGACATCCCATCACTTTTGTGGTATTCTTTATGTATTCCATTAACCCGATGTGATTTTCCAGGTCCAGGGAGGTGAGGTGGTTACCAAAGGACAGGGACATGGGGAGGCAGGGACCATTGGACAAAAACAAACAAAACTAGACAGAGTATAGTGAAATGTCATATTGTCAAATATAAATGAAAACCCCAAAATTCCATATATATTTAGAAAGAAAAATGATTTAACACCAGAAATTACATTAGAAATAGTGGATGAGAGAATTTTTTAATGCAATTAGCACAAAATCTCTACTCATAATCGTCACGTGCATATATATACGAGCTACCTACACACACATAATACACATAAGTACTTAAAATCCAGATGAGTTAATCATTTATTTGTGAGAATATAAAAATACTTACATGTTTAAAAATTAGCATTTATTAACCATCTATATAGCTCAAATGACATTTTATGATCATTTTTTATGGAAATGAGAGACAAAAAGTGTGTCCAATACTTTAAATATGTATTTCAAAATTAGAAATTTGTATTTAGGAGCAGTATTTGTCAGTTTGTTTGAGAAACTCTCTGAGTTTTAATGTGTTTGAGATCTCAACACCTTATGTTGATAAACTGAATTTTACATAATATTACGAAAGTCATCTAAAATAAAATAATTGGTATGTGAAAGCTGAGAAATATTTCAATCCCTAAAGTTTATGTTATTACCTATACAGAGTGAAAGCCTCCATGTGAAATTCTTCTAAAACCTGTAAATTGATTAAGGTTTTCCTAGAATGGAAAAAAAGAAGTGTTTTGTGAGCACCTGTTAATCCTCTTCTATGTGCTTAGCACTGTTACCTCAAGATACACACTTTTATGGTTTCTGGAGTTAGTGAACATTCGGAATGAGACTTGGCTCTGGAAATTAGCACCTGTTTATCTACCCATCGATGGTTCCTTGTGCTCATCACTATAGAGTAGGCAACAAACTCATTCCTCAGACCGGTGTTTGTTTGGAGTGTCATCATGGCAATACTAAATTCTCACCAGGGGCAGTTGAAACAGAGAGAGAGAAAGAGAGAGAGAGAAGTTGGAGGGAGAGAAGCAAGGGAGAGAAAGAGAGATAAACCATCTAAATTTGGTAAGGTTTATTGATTCTTCTCTTTCCTTGAATTTTGGTAATATTGTTTCATTCAAATCCCCAGTGACATTCATGTCCAACTTGTCCTCTAGTCAAATTTTAAATTGAGGGGCGCCTGGGTGTCTCATTTAGTTAAGGGTCCAACTCTTGATTTCGGCTCAGGTCATGGTCTCAGGGTCCTGAGATTGAGCCCCACATTGGGCTCAGTGCTCAGAATGAAGTCTGCTTGAGATTCTGTCTCTCCCTTTCCCTTTGCCCTTCCTCCCACTCATGCGCATGCACATGCACATGTTCTCTCTAAATAAATAAATAAATAAATAAATAAATAAATAAATAAATATCTTTAAAAAATTTTTTTAATTGAATGAATGTTTATGAAAACAAATGGAGAGCTTTGATTTGAAACTTCCATCGGCATAACTGTTGTGTATGGCACCCAGGTATTAACCTGGGTGGGGACTTCTAATGGGACCCACAGTTAATAATATATATGTTGGTATCTTTGCCCTTATTCTTCCAGTTTGGACCTTTTTTATGAGAGACAACAAAAGGAAGAGGAATTACCACCAGCATAGATGCACATTAAAGCATTTACTAACTATAACCCCGGATTCAAGGTCTGTATACGGACTCTAACCTCATCTCAGATTGTCTTTTTCCTCCATCCTCCACCCAAATAGACATTGATGTATAAGCACACATTTGGTTGTTGCTGGTGAGATATTGACAGTATTAGATGGGAAGTAAAGGAGAATTTTGGGATTCGAGAAAGTTTCTACACATTTTCAGGTGTCTCTTTAAATACAGTTCCTGATGGTTCTTTATGTATACTGGTTAGCAAGCATCCAATGGGCCCTAATCTGGAATTCAAGATGATGGTCAATGGCGTCACTATGACATATTTGTCCACTTGTCCCTCTTTGGGCTTATGAAGTTTTTGCAGGTACATTGTGTTTGTGAAGGGAGCAGAAACAAAACAACGTGTTACCCTTAACTATGTAGATTGACTGACTGGTTGATGGTTTCTTCCATTTTTCAATAAGCAATTAGGCTATTTGGGAATTCAAGGTTAAGTAAGTGATGACACTTTACTGGAAAATCTTGGTCTCATAGGAGAGAAAACATATCAACCAATATTTAGTATATGGTCATTCTGAACATCAGGAAAAAGACAGATACCAGAATTAATGAACATAAATAAAGACAACATACAAGCTAAAAGTGGAAGTATGTCTAGGCTAATGGAAGTGATGGGGGAATGTGGAGTGGATTCCCTGATGGGGAAAGTGGGATGCTCAGAATAGAAAATCTTCCAAACTATTCTACAGAGGACACTGTTTGCCCAGTTGTTAGGTTGGGGAAGATTTTCAACAGAAGACATAGCATATGCAAAGGTTGAAGGCTCATGATATGTTTGAAGAAGTTCAGACAGGCTAGTTCGTCTTTTATCTAGAAGACAAGATAGAGACTGGCTGGAGATGAGGTTCAAGAGACAGCCAGGAACTGAATAATGAAGAGATTTTGTTATCCCAACTTGTGTGGGCTCTCTCTGAAGATGGACAACTATGGAAGGATTCAGAGAAATGGCATTTGCAGGTTTGAATTTGGAACCATCTCTCTGAGGGAAGCATGAACCCACATTATCCCAGAAATACCCTCTTTTTCTTCACCATTCCTGAAGTAAAAAGAATAAAGTGCATGGTTAGGGTGACCGTAAAGCCATCTGTGAACAGACTTATGAAGACCAAACATGTGTATGGAGTCAGCAGGGGAATCAGACCTCTCTGATCCCCAAGTCTGTGCACTTTTTTACTAGACCATGGTGCCTCCCCAGTGTGATCTTTTCATCCCTGGGATCCTCATACAAACTTGAACTCTTATGGTGTTTTTTATATTCTACCTTGAGCTATTTGAAACTTACCTTATTCTTAAGCTGCACATTTTTGGGGAAAGGGCTTTGTATTTCTCATCTTTTTAAATTATTTCTGTGTTCAGTACATTCCCTTATATTAATAGGTACTTGACATATACCTATTAAAACACACATAAATAAATAAATTTTAATAATAAATATAAATGCTCCCTGCTCAGTGGGGAGCCTGCTTCTCCCTCTCCCTCACCCCCTCCCTTTGTGCCCTCTCGCTATCTCTCAAATAAATAAATAAAATCTTTAAAAAAATTTAAAAAGTAAATGTAAATGCTATTACCATTAGTGGAGCAACTCAGCCATCTATCACTTATGTTAGTAAATGTCTTATTGGGTAGAAAGAGATAGGTTTAAAAACCTTGTATTGGTTAAAGAATCACTAATGAAGCCTTCCTTGCTTTGGGGGGGGGGGTGCTGATTTGTCACGTGGTATGGGCACTTCAGTGGTCAAAGTGTAAGGATGTTAAAGAATAAATCCTCTATTTAAATGCATTTAATTCTTTATCAGTTGCCTAAATTCCAGATAACGGAGCAATTTCTTTTGGTCATATTTATCACTGAGGTAATTATTGTCAGGTGTCTTGAGGAGATAATGTGAATTAGCATCGCAGCTGATTATTCAGCTTTCAGAAAGATACACTTAGTTGTAACTTGACATTTCCTTTAGTGCAAGAAAGTGTGACAATATTTATAAAAGTTCTTATATAAGCCTAACAATGAAAGCATACTGCTCTTCAACTTATTTTTTAAATATCATATTTGTTTTTGATGACAAGGATTCACAAGGGATTCGTGTACTTATTTATTCTTTCAGCCAGCACTACTTATTGGGTGCTTATTCTGTGCTAGGCTCTGTGCTAAGTGAACAGAAATATACATATCCCTTGCCTTTATGGAGCTTACAGGATGGAGGAGGTTCCTATCTGGTGAGTGGGAGGGGCTTGGATAAGATGGTCAGGGCATTAGAAACTTAAATACAATAAGCACAAATCAACAGGCAGCATGGCCTTAGATGAGTGTTTCCTTGGCTGTTCAGCAAGAAAGTGATATCAAAAATCGGGGCGCCTGAGTGGCTCAGTCGTTAGGCGTCTGCCTTCGGCTCAGGTCATGATCTCAGGGTCCTGGGATCGAGCCCCATGTCGGTCTCCCAGCTCAGCAGGAAGCCTGCTTCTCCCTCTCCTGCTCCCCCTGCTTGTGTTCCCTCTCTTGCCATGTCTCTCTCTGTCAAATAAATAAATAAGATCTTTAAAAAAAAATCAGCAAGCTCCCTTCTATCCCAGGAAAGATGTTTGGAACATTTTGAAATTGAAGAGTGTATCGTGAAAACCAACAGCTGAAAATGTTGGGGTAGGACAGCCTGTAAGACCCACTGAAATGAATCGAAGGTGCTAAAAGATGGGAAAGGAGGCCACCAACATGCTAACAGCCAATAAGAAAAAGCACACAACCATCAGCCACCCCCAGAAAGATAATATTGTTGGTAAAAGCCTTAGACCGATGACTATGATTTACTCTTCTTTCAGAATCAAAGATATCCTAAACCTGATTCAATTTGCCTAGACTTTTATTTCCTCATAGAACAGGGTTGTTTTTCTCCCACCCTAACAAGAGTTAGATTTGCCATGGTAGGTATATGGTTACTTTGGCCAGAGAGCTATATCAATTTGTCTAATATTTCAAAAATGATTAGAGAAGCAATTCTGAAGATTATAGTAACTAAATCTTGGAATCATGCATGCATTTCTTGCATATTGATCTTGCAAGGTGATAGGTTGGTTCTTTCTATTATCAGCTTATAAAACTGAGAAAATAAAATCATAAAAATCTAAAATTATAATGCATGCACATTTGCTTTCTTACAATGTTTCTGGCATTTTTGGAGAAGTTAGTAACTACCATTATCACCAAAGTGCAGACAACCTCAATTATGTGACAATGCATTTATCAAGCTAGTGTCTACCCCTGTGATTCTGCAATTTGTAAAATAACATACTGGGTGTCATGGTCAAATAGAATTGCCCGAAGTGAAAAATGGATGGAAATTAAAAAGTGGGTGCCTTTAACAAACAGTATCTTAAATGGTTTCATTCCGCATATTCCAATGGTCAAAAATCACAGAGTTCTTTAATTTGTTTTTAATTTTCTTCCAATTTAATTTGTTTTTGATTTTCTTCCTATGGAAACTGAATGTAATTACATATGAAAAATGCTTCCAAAAAAGACAGCACCGGCAATATTTTGAATTGCATATTTCTGTCAGTGACACAGTAAGTAAACTGTATGACAGGTATAAAGGCATTGAAACAATTTGCCCAGAAAAGTAATGCCGGGAGCCATTTATTTATTTGTTCATTCAGCCAATGATAAGCTTAAGTGTTTTCTACATATAAGATGCAAACACGGATAAAACATGATCCCGTGCAATGGTAGAGATCCCATGCACTTGGGAATAACTAGGAAAAAAAAAAAGACATCAAATATAGCCTTGATGGGAAGGGGCAATCAATTCGGGACACACTTAAGAGAGGGTCTATCTTGAGTGCATCACTGGGCGTGCTGGGAGCTGTCCAGCCTCACAGTAAGGGGAGATTACTCCTGGTTCTCCTGGCTTGGTGGACAGCCCAAGAAACTGCACCCAGATGAGTCAAATGCTTTCAAAGAAATGTAAGAAATTCTGTGTTGCTAAAGCTTAAAATATCAGGAAAGATTGGCAAGGAGACTGGAGCTGTTAGCAGTGGCTTGCTTACAAAGGAGCTAGCAAATACAATTCCTTAAAGGGAAATTTAAGGTTAAGAGAAGTTGTAGACGTATAGAGAAGGCAGGACAGTGGCAAAGCTTCTGCATTTTAAAGTGGAGGTGGTACAGATTTGAACTAAACAGAGTGATAGTTGTTCTGACATTTCTAAGGTAACCAATAGGAACTAATTTGTGAGCTTAAGGTACAAATACCGTCATATATTTTATTGCTCAGTGGAACTTCCCATTTGATAGAAAGTTTAGACTTGCCCTCTTGGAGTTCCCCTCTATTATTGAAAGGGGTTGAGAGGTAAAAACTTCCAGTTATGAAATAAATACGTCACAGGGATGAAAAGTACAGCATGGGGAATATAGCCAATAATATCATAATGACATTGTATGGTGACCGATGGCGACTACACTTACCATGGTGAGCATAGCTTAATGTATAACATTGTTGAATCACTAGGTTGCACACCTGAAACTAATACAACATTGTATGTCAAATACACTTCAATGCAAAAATAATAAATAAATTTAAAAATGATAATGTGTATACACTTATGTTTGTGTAAATCTCTTTCTCTCTCTGTTTCTTCTATTACGGTGTTTTTGTCGTCTCAAATTGTCTAAGGACCCCAAGGCTTTCTTTATCTGAAAGGAATTATTCTTAATTCCAAATCCCAAATGAAGGCCAAAGGGAGAGATCTGCAAAGTCAAATCTATTTGTGGTGCTTTTGCTTTAGTTATTAACCCAGGCTTGCCCTTGTTGATCTATACCCTTGCGAGAATAGTAATGATGCTCACATAGTGTTCCAAAATGACAGTCTTTGGTTCACATGTTAATGCTCATCCTTCTGCTTCCCTTGTCACTCTGTTAGCCAGAATGGAGGGATTCAGAGAAGCTTCCAGGCTCAGCTATAAACTGCTGAAACCAATGCTTCCAAACACAGCCACGTACTATGCGAAGACTAGCCAGCAAAGCTTAAACTTTGGTGTAAGCCTTGGAGAACCAGCTCTGAATCCCTCCCTCCTGTGAGCTCCTCATTAAACCTTGGTATTTTTTCTCCACCAGCAGCTCTCTCAATCAGGGCCATCCCATCAGCCTCCCCTACCTAAAAAATTTAGGAAGTGAGAAGCTGAAACTCAGGGACATCACCTCCAGAAGGCCCTAGGATCCTCACACCCATCTACTTGTCTCCAGGTCAATGCAAACTAAAGAACGTATCAATCGTCAAATCTTACTCTTCTCATAGTATATTTGGGGCTTAGATGTGAAACGACACAGAAAAGGTAAAGCTTTTAAAAATGGCATTTGATTTTGGTCCAAATTTGAGGATTGCTCTACCCACTACTAAAAACTATAATAATACGTGTAATTTCACTTTTAGCAGTGTGAAGAAGACACAGAAAGGATATAAATATCTCAACAGAGAAATAGGATTACAGCTGCAATATCCCTTCATCTTTTCCATATACCATAATCTCATCACAGGAGTGAAATACCACTATACCCACACTCAGGAGGAGAGGGTTCTATACTTTGGAGAGGGAATATTTGGGGCCATTTGAGAATTCTGCCTACCATGATGCTAAATATTTATCTATAGCTTTATCGCCATCTGTCTGTTTTTGAGGATTACCAATTGGTTTGCTTCTAGAAGAAAATGGGATAACTTGTACTGTTTGTCTGACCTCTCGCATTTCAATCGTTGTAATAATTTTAATTCATCAAGAGTTTTTTTATGTTACCTTTATTCCTTAGCCATAATGCTGCAGTTTTTAGCCTAAGTTCTGTAGTTAAATGGAATTAGCGCTTACCAGTAGAATTTTCACCCAATTTTTCTCTGCTTCTAATTTCTTTATCTTTTTTCAGAGGGGGTGGAGGGGCAGAGGGAGAGAGAGAATCTTAAGCAGCCCTCACGCCCAGCATGGAGCCTTATGAGGGGCTCGATCTCAAGACCCTGTGATCATGACCTGAGCTGAAATCAAGAGTCAGTTACTAAACCCACTGAACCACCCAGGCACCCCTAATTTCTTTATCTTGATCTCTTGGATAGGTGGATATAAACATCATATTTGGAAGGGCGAATATTTCATTTTGCCTTCTTTATTAAATGACACTTCGCCTGGTTAGGATATTCTTGGTCATACCTTGTTCTCTTTTGAAATTTGTAGACAGTAATCTCATGACCTCTAGCGTTGAAAATTGTGGGGTCATCAAAAGCTCAACATACTGATCTTGTGGGTGGCTGGCTCTATTTGTGTTGAAACCTAACTATTCTCTCTTTGTCACTGATGTTCAAAAACTAAACCACAATATGTTCTAATGCCAATTACCTTATAGGTTTTTTTTTTCTTTTCCTAACACATAGAATGAAGTGTGTTGTTCCTATCTGAAGGTTCATTTTCTCCTTGGTTTCAGAGACAATTGCCTCTTTTAAATATGCAGAATAGTTTCTTCTGCTGCGTTTGTTGGATGCTTTGTATTAAGGATGCCAAGCATTCTTACACTCCACTGGCTTTTGTCCATTCTGCACTACATTTGCAACATAGAGGTTGGGGTCTTGTTCTGTTTTATTTGGTTTTACCTTTATTCTGTTTTCTAAGGACATGGGAGTGGGTATAGAGGGAGATCCTCTGAAACTTCTTGAGTGTTTGCTCAAGGACACTTGTTCTTGTCTTTCTTCTGAAGCCTGAACATCCTGTGCCAGGACCCATTGCAAAGAGTCAAGATAGTCTTCCATTCTCTTCAGCTGTGGTTCATTGTCCCAGCGCAGGACAGTTCCATGGAACATGTCCTGACAGCCATTCCGGCCACTGCTGCAGGCTAGTGATGGAAGGTAGGGTGAATCTACTTAGAAAATTTCTCTTGGTTTTCCTCAAGGCTACCCATTTGTGCCTTTCTCTCCCTCTCATCTGGTCTCCTTCCTCTGAACCAAAACTCTAAATGAAACATGTCAGTGTTTTCTCTCCTCTCTACAGGGACTGGAATTTAGGAAGCTACTGTAAGAAGTGTCAGACTCTTCTATTGCTTTCTTTGGCCCCTCATTTTGCAAGATTTGTTTGGTTTGAAGCTCACTAAGTGGTATTAGTCTGGGTTACAGAAGGCTATATGGGAAGCAGGAGTTCATAAAAGAGAGGAAGAACTGTCTCTTCATGCTCAAAAATTGTTAAGAATTATAATTTTGTTACTTTCAAAGCATATGATAGCTCAAAAACTATATAACAGTCTCAGATGAGTATGGGATGCATTTCAATTAACGCAAATATTTTATTCGTATCATTATTCATAGCCTCATATTGGTGAAGTCTTAAAAATATGATTTCTCAAAAAGTGACCCATAGAAACTTTGGTTCAGAATTGCCTGGCATGATTGATTAAAATGGAGAGTCACAGAAGTTGTCCCAGATCTACAGAATAAGAATCTCTGGAATTGATAGGGAATGTGATCTTTAATAAGTTCCTTCTGCACACTGAAGTTTAAGAATTCTCTTAGAATGAATGAAAAGAGAGCTTATTGTCTTACCTTAACACCCACAAGCACATACAAATACATGTACATATGTCACATCTCATCTATGTTATTATAATGTCATTCAAATAATTCATTTTTTAAATAAATCAGAATGCCTGGATTTGAATTGTGGCTTTGTTACTAAAGAACATAATTTAAGGTAACGTAACTTGATATAGTGAAAAAAGAACTTGGCTAGTGTCAATTCAATTTCTCACATAATGTCTATAACTGTAAATATTTATATCAGAAAAATAGACAACTTCTAAAGTCAACAAGATTAGACACAAATATTTAATATACATTCAGTACCCTCCACAATTGGTACACCCTGCCTGGTTATAAGCTTATGCCCTGTGATTTGAACCATATCAAGCTATTTTCCATTCCATGAACATGCCATGCGATTTCAAGCTCTTCCTTCTCTTAAAATGTCTGTGAATGTATTTTGGATTCTCATTCATGCTGTATGGTCCCATTCAAATAACCCCTCTCTTGAGGCTTTCCCTAATATTCCTGGTATTAGTTGCATACTATTCTTCTTTCAAGGCATTTTGTTTTTATAACTACAGTATGACATGTATTACATTATGATTGGGAGTATACATGTTTGCAGTCTCCAGTAGACTATGTATTCCTTGAAGTCAGGAAATACATATATATATATACATATACATATACACACACACACACACACACATATATACATGTATATATAAAATATACATACTCTTATATATCTATATAAGTTCTCAGTATGAGAACATATTCTCACCAGTGAACTGCCCATTAGATTCTCATTCAGTATTGATAAAATTGAATTGGAAATCATGTTTAGTAAGCCACATCATTGAAATATGCTATTTTACAAAAAAACCTTTGCAAACAGAGGGTTGAATATGTTGTGAAATCTAAGACAAATAAATCACCTTCTTTACCATAAATCTAAGAGATCACTGGACTAGCACTGAAGGAAAACTTAGACTTGTTTTGTGAAGTTAGATTTTGCAGATCTGAAATAAATGTTTTTCTTCTTTCTGGAGTAAAACTCTTACAGAGTTTAGAGCAGCTTAGAGCAGTTTTAGAGCAGAAATGGTATCACATCACACTTAAAATAGATGCCAGACACAGAGGTCTAAATATCTTCCTTCTTACTCGCTGCCATATACTCTTGCCCACCAGTTTCTTTTTAAACTTGTCTGCTAAAACTAAGATGTGTTGTGTAAGGGAAAAGGAGACATGGGAATATCACCTCTTAGAGAGTCCTATCTTTACCAACTGTCATGCTCTGAATTACCATTTTGTTCAAGTTGGTTTTATAATATCTGTCTTAGATATTATAATAACAATGCATTATTCTGATACAGAAGGCCTCATTCAATACATGACACATTGCATGAAAAATTTGGAGTGAAAAATCATTGGGAAGATGGCATTGTTCTTTGCATTTTCTTTTGGGGACGGATACATGTCTGTGTAGTTGGAAAAGATGCAAGGTATAAATATTATAATTTCTACAGTGAACTTCAAGAGCAACAAGATCCATTCCATTCTTCGAAGGTCAAGGACAGTTGGCATGGAGAATAAAGATTGAATAAAAGCAGTAAGAAATTCGGAAGAGTTTATGCATGGCCAGTGGGGAAACTTCTATTTGGGGAAAAAAATAGAGAATGTCTTCTTCTAAGCCATTGAGTAAGGCACTAAAAGTGGTGTATTTTTAATTTTTTTTCAATATATGAAAAAATAGGCAATTAGCATTCTCTTAGACATGCAGGGCAGCAGTTGGGTTTTTAAGGACAGCCCAGTCTTTTATACATGTTTGTCCAAAAAAACATGAAATTTTTGAACACATTTGTTATCAGGACCAAGATCCACCACTAAAATCTCAGAGAACATTGTTTTTCCCCATCATGTAATTTAAGAGGACTTAAATATTTCATCACAGGAAATGAGTTCGAAAAGAATATTACAATATTCTGCTTTCCTTCCCTTCTTATAAATTAAACCTGAAGTATTAACTGTGTTAATCAATTACCAAGAGGGGGAACACTTGGTACTAGTCTGAGTCATAGGATATGGATGGTGGGTGGTGCTTCAAAACCTTAACAAAACTAAAATAATATCAGTGTAGATGAGTAAATCAGAAAGTACACACCCATTTTAAATGGGAAGATTACTATTTGCTTAATAAAATGAGTAGTTCCTTCCTTTTGTATAAAATTATCTTGATAATGCTACCCAGTAAAATGCTGTTAATTTGATGGTGGTTCCATCAAGTGTCTCTATTTCACGACAGACTAGATACACTCCCTATCTTTAAAATACCACTTCCTTAAATTTCTATTAATTGAAAGACATTTCCCAGAAATTTGATATTTAATCAAATGTACATTCATTTAACTGGGTGCACACAGACATCCAAGAAAAGTGGTTCCATTGAAAAGAAAACTCTGCTGCCTTTATCTTTTCACAGACTGAGTCTACAATATATTTTCTCCCACTCACATTTGAACTATGTGGGAATGTCTATGTGAACATAGGGTGAGGATGGCTGAAAGGTAGCACCTGTGGAAGCAATTAATTCACCCTATAATATTCAGTCGATCAATAGGGCATAAGGACAGTTTTTAAACAGCATTATGGTGTCTTTGATTTATGGTGTTTACTGCAGAGTCTGAGTTGCTGCCCTGGAAAATGTTTCCTCTATAAAGTATAACTAATAATATATATCAATCTCTCTTTTGTACCGTTCGTGCTTGTACACTATTTAAGTAGACAAAGTGCCTTAATGTGGAATAGTGAAAGATCTCTGAAAAGATATGTATTAGATTTCACCAGCCAATTTCACTGGGTTTGTTAGTTTCTTAATTTGTTGACTTGGCTTCTTATTAAAACATAGTCTACAAAGATGGGCTTAACGATGATTAATGAGATGGGAATCACAGATGCTCTTTGTCTGTTTCTGTCCACACCATTCCAAGCCCAAGCCCTTTAAACATGTTTTCTACTTTAATGGACTAGATATCTTAACCAGGGTAAGGTACACATAGTTTTTAAATTATTCTTCCTGTGATACTTAACATGGGAGTTTTCCACAGTAGAAAGTTAGAGATGAAGTGAAAGAAGCCAATTGTCATCTTTTGCTGGGGCCCAAGTTAGCATCAACACACACACACACAGAGATATTGATATAAGAGAATTATCCAACACAAAAAGCAACTTGGTTATATTTAATTGATATTGATATAAGAGAATTATCTCAACACAAAAAGCAACTTGGTTATATTTAAAGATAGTTTATTAGTCTTTACCAATGAGTTTTTTTCTCTAACATCCAGAACATGTCTCCAAGTGATCATAAATCAGTTATCTGAAGGGGTCTCGGAAGCATGTTAATTAAATGATATATTCTTACATCTTTATTTTTTAAATGGGAAAAATCAGACTTAGAAAATTGAAGTGACTTGCCCTTACATGTTCAGCATAAAAAGATCGTAAATCAAGATCCCCTGAATGTTTCCATTTACCCAATGGATCTCTCATCATTCAAACAATTTTTAGAATTCCTGTTCTAGATTAGTCTCTAGCGCTCTTTTAGAAGACAAACAAGACTTCTGGTTTCATAGGTATGACCTATAGGCTGTTTTGTTTTGTTCTTCTGTCACAATTATATTACTTAACTTTATCCCCTGCTTAGTCATCAAACTTTGCTATACCGTGACCTCCTTGGAGGCAAGTATCATATTATATTCCCACGGTATTTAGGGTAATATCTGTGCCATTATTGAATTGATTATATACTTATCGATAAAATATGTGCAAAATATATGTATTTTTTTACACATAACCATATCTAAAAGCATGGACTGAAATATCCTTTTTTTGATTTGAGAGAGAGAGAATGAGAGAGAGAGCATGGGGGGGAGGGTCAGAGGGAGAAGCAGACTCCCTGCTGAGCAGGGAGCCCGATGGGGGACTCGATCCTGGGACTCCAGGATCATGACCTGAGCCGAAGGCAGTCGCTTAACCAACTGAGCTACCCAGGCACCCTGGACTGAAATATTCTTAACTAAACTATTTTGAAGGCTCTTCTTGCCAAAACCTTGAAATTCGATCTATATATATTTGTCTTTAGGATATCATTACTATTATTGTTGTTATTCATAAATTAGTTTTGAGACTCTAAAAACAGCCTATGCTAATGGTATGATAATCTAACTGTCTAAACAATTAAAAATGTTAATGATTGGATCAGAGTAATTTTTTTCTATTATTGTTATTTCATGCCTGAAATATTCAGTGCTTGGGTTTGTGTTTCTATAAATGGCACAAAAAAAAGAGTCTTTATAGCAGATCCTAAAATGACTGTGTGGATTTCAAAGAATGTTTTCCAATGGAAAGAAAGTGTAAATCTTTTGTGTAGTTGAGTGCTAAAAAGGCTTATTGATCAGTGTCAACAGGTGGAACCAAGACACATGGTCCTAATCTGTGCCTTTGTAACTATGTTAACCACGAGAAGACAATTTTTCCAATGAATCAAGAAAATGAATATGAATTCTTTGTTCAACCATTCAGAGTCCCAGAGTGCAAGCCAGAAAGTCCAAGGGGATCTTCTATGGTATATTTGAGAAGTCTAGGTTATATATTTTGCCTGGAACTACTTCTAGAGAACTATGATAGCAATTTTTAGAAAATCACTGTGGTTATTTGGGCCAGTGTCAAGGTAACACTTTCCAAAATACTACAATCAGGAAGATTTGCACGTCTCAAAGATGTCTGAAGTTGATGGAGTCTGTGGTTACTTAAAGATCAGCTGCTCTTATTGGATTAAGTAGAACTGGGTTATGATCTGGACATTGATTGTGAATGTTCTGAACACACTCTTTCCCTTCACATGATCTAACGTGCCATGATTTCTGACCCTCCCCATCCCAGTAATTTTTACTTGGGAAGTACGTTGTTCAGCCTTTTAAAACTGTCACCTACTATTGTATATTATTCTCTGGAGGTTCAGTCACAAACACAAGATATACTGACAATATGATGGTCTATTATTAAATGGGAAGACATATAATTGATATAGAATATGTCAAGCCCTTACTAAAATGCCAATAAGTCTTAGTCATTATTATCATTATTATTATGTGCTCTCCAAAGCTTTTGCTTAGCCATTGAATCAACCTTTTGAACAAATGTTTATTGTCAAATAAAACCTCTATTGAGTTTTTAGCTTTATTTTTTTAAGAGATTTTATTTATTTATTTACTTGTCAGAGAGATACAGAGAGAGAGCACAAGCAGGGGGAGTGGCAGGCAGAGGGAGAAGTGGGCTCCCCCCTGAACAAGGAGCCTGATGCAGGACTCATGACCTGAGCTGAAGGCACAGTCTTAAACGACTGAGCCACCCAGGCATCCCTTTAGCTTTATTTTTGTGTGCTTGTTTTTTGTTTTCTTTGTTTGGGAGTGGGAGGGCAGGATTATTTGTCTTCTTGAACTATTTTGAATTCAATCTTCTCCTTAATCTGCATTTCAGCAGGTGATTCTTCAGACACAAAATGCAGAATTTTTCATTTGTCATTCCTAACTTGTAGATACAGACCAAGAAATTCAAATTTTTGAAATTATTTACCATCTTGATTTACAAAGTACTACATTGGCTTTACCGTAGAGATTCATGACATCTTCCAAATGAATAGGCATTTTTTGTGTGTTTTCTTATGGATTCCTCTATAATACTTACAACGTAAGTTATATAGTGCACTTTTATGAGCATCCAAGTGTTGGGCGGAATAGAAAGGGATAGAAAAAATGAGCCAAGAGAGCAAAAAGAATTCCCTATGATGAAGTCTTTCAGGTAAGTAACAGATTCCCAGAATCCTGGCTAAAACTTTCCTGAGCAGAGATTTACCATACAAGAAGCTGAGATGGCCACATTGTTTTCAAGATAAAGGGAAATTTTTTGGTTCTATTAAAATCAGAACAAAAGTGTTTAAGACATTCTCCTCTTTGATTTCCCTATGTGCCTTCAAAAGTCTTTTATTCTTGTCTTTTTCATGAATTTCTTATTAAATGCATTCTCTGGGGTAAACTGGATTATTAAGAAATGTTTTCTCCCTATAACAGAGGATGGAGTGCAGTTAGAGCAAATATGAATGCTGATCCCCACAAGCAGAAAAATAAATGAAACACGCTTCAGGGAGGTCAAGACAAGAGGTGTTGTGCTGTCTGTCAGAAATCACTTTCAGCTGATAGAAACAGAAAACTGAAAAACAGTGGCTTATATAAATTAGGAGTTTATTTTTCCCTCACATAGGAGTCTGGAAGAGGCTACCCAGGGATGGTCTGGCAAGCATGTAATGCATTAAAAATTCAGGGTCCTTCTAGCTTCTGCTTTATCATTTCTTGTCCTTTCAAATTGGAGTCCACGCCCCAAAAAGGGAAGAGCAAAGGGAAAAGCAAAAAGAATTTGTCATGGAGTCAGCCCTCTTACAGAGCTTGATGGAAGCCTTCATTCAAGGGAGGGCTCATATACTTCAATGGCTAAAGCTTAATCACATGGCCACCTCCATCTGTAAGTGAGGCTGGGAAATGTAGTTTTTAAGGTAGATCATTATCACCTCCAACAAAATGGAGGGATGTTAATAAAAATGTCAGAGGAAAATGGGAGAGAATGTGTCTCTTACACATTACCTGTCTTTAATATTTATCTTAATCCTCTCCCTTTATTTTTCCTAGGAACTGCAATTTCCATGAACATGAGAGCTATTGGGGAATCTGCTTGCTGACCTACTTAGTCCTCCTATGCAGCCATACTGGTTGACTTGCTGCTGAGTACTGGCCTTTGTAGGAGTGTCAAACATTTTCTTTTCTTTTCTTTTTTTTTTTTAGATTTTATTTATTTCTTTATTTGAGAGATAGAGAGAGTATGAGCAGGGGGAGGGGCAGAGGGACAAGCAGACTTGCCCTGAGCAAGGAGCCCACTGAGGGGCTCGATCTCAGGACCCCAAGATCATGACCTGACCTGAAACCGAGAGTTGGACACTTAACTTACTGAGCCACCCAGGTGCCCCAAACATTCTTCTTTTAAATTACACTCTAAACTACTTCTCATTTCACAAACATTTGAATCAAAAAAAATAAAAAACAAAAGTCACAAGTGCTAGAAGATTATTTTGTAATATGTTGTTCAACTTTTCCAATCTCTTTCCTTCTGCCCCTGATTTATTCCCTGAATTGTCAATTCCATAGGACCACATTTTTTTCAATTAAAAAATATGCAGGGAAGTAAATTAACAAATAGATTTTCTCAGTGACAAATAGAAAAAGGAAATTCCGCTTGCCTTCCATGAGCATATTTTGCCCACATACCACAAATGTCCACAGTTCAATAATTTTGAGTTATGATTTGTTCAACACTTTGGACTCACAAAGGCCAGCTAGTCAAATTCCACACCCAAAGTACATATCTCATTTAGAGAGTCCCAGGCTCCTTTTCTAATACTTCCAGATTAGATTTGATTTGCTTGCTACTTGAAGCAGCAGAAAATCCCATTTGGGGATGTTTCATGATTGGAAATTCTTCCTATATTATAACCAACTGTTGCTCTATAACTTTTAATCCCTCACCTGGCTTCTATTCTTATCCTGGAGGTTTGACTGAACTAATTCACATATTTCCATGATAGGAAATTGCATAAAAAAAAAATTACCTTGACTGAGTAAGGGCTATAGCCTATAATATCTGTATTGTTTATACGTAGTGGAAGGATTGTGTGTATCCTGCACAGAGTTTTAACTTCTCCTCTACTAGTCTTAAACAAAACCAGAAGTCTTTGTTCTTGTGGTCAAGTTTCTTGAAACAACATTAAAAGTACTTCATTACTTGTAATGTCTCAGGCCAGAAATACAGTGGAAAATCATAATTAAAATCTATGTGAGTATTTTCACTTAATAAAAATATCTTCACATCCACTCTTTCAATATTTCAGACCTACCTACTTCGTGACATTTATGATGTGTAAATTGTTCCCTTTATCTGAACTTTTAGACTTAAGATGCCTCTACACAATGGAAAATATGTCTCAAGAAAGTAGAGGAGTCAAGCTACTTGGCTTTCCTCATCCACCATATCTCATTTCTATCAACAACTCAGCATGAGCCATAAGTTTGGAAACAAGTTTATTCATGTATTACCTATGTATTTAGGGAAATACCTTATTTTTTACAATGATAGTCACTTTTCCTAAATAAAACAACAACAAAAGTAGTCCCTCCAAAGTTTCTGAATTCTGTTTTTCTGTGACAGTGTCCTAACACGTCCCCTGATGGAACCCACCCTCTTTTACTAAGTGAACCACAGTCACTTAGGTAATCTTCTTAAAGTCTGAATACTACAACAGATGGTCCAGGCAAGTATGAAGTTCAGCTGCCCATTCCATAACAACTGTACTGCTTTAAATGATTAGGGGAATCACGGCAGCCAGGAAATGTTTATTGTTTTGGAAAGAGGGTGGGTCAGGATGGGATTTCACTTTCACTCTTTCCTAGAGGAAAATATTCACCCAACAGATCTTCTGTGACATATCAGACCTACAGTCTCCATTTGCCAACTGTCAAGGCATCCGATGGTTAAGGCAACTGGGAAGGGTAGCAAGAAAATAAGCGGACTCCCAGCCAAGCAAATGCCAATTATAGTTTGTTTTAAGTGTTCTAGGAAGGATGGCAGGAGGCCAACAGCATGGTGGATGGACAGGGGTTGTTTTAAAGGGCACATAGCAAAGGCTATAGCCTGTGGAATTCCAAAAAGACATGACTGGCATGGTGACAGATGGAAGGGGGGTGGCCAGGCTCTTTCAAAGATGACTTGTACTCTGTTCCAATCAAACTATTCTTTCACATATAGTTCAAAGCCTCTGTGTATGATGGGAATTTTGAGACAAAGAGAAAGATTTTTTGAAAGTTTTAACATGATTAACATAATTTTAATCAGGAGAGTCATCACGTACTAGTGACTGGCAGGGGTTTATCATTAGGGAATCCAAACCCATTTGGAGAAGACAAAGAAAAGGGGGATTTTCTTCAGTGTGACCGATTTTCTGGATCAGAGTGTAGCTGGGGTACAGGGATGCAGGAGAGCCTGGCTCTGAGGTCCCAAACAGATAAGGTTTGGCCACTCCTCACTGCCCAAATCCAAAGACAGAGAAATGAGTAGTGGTGAAACAGGAAAGGAATTTATTTTGGTGAGGTCAATGCTGGTAGGAAGACTATAGACTAGCATCTCAAAGACTGTCTCAAAAGTGCTGAAAATACTTCCAGGTTTATATGAGAAAAATGTGGGGCAAAGGTGGGTGGGTACATGCAGGGGAGCAATGAAGGTCGAATTGATCATTGTCTTGGAGTCAATCATGGGTTGGGGGTTCTTGCTGGCTCAGGACAGTCCTTATGCTTAAGGGGATAGTCCAGTTGCCCTGAGGGTCTTCCACCTGAGCCTAGAGACAAGCTGGAAAGACGAACCCAACTAGAAACCCTGAGGTCAAAATGGAGACAACCAAAGCCCTCTTTTAAGAATAAAATGAAGTTACTTCTTACTTCAAGTAGCACCTTGTATCTAGTTACTCAAGTAATTAAACTTAAGTAACAAAGACCCAAAGGTTCTTACCTGGAGAATCAAACCTTTTCTTCACTAAAGCGAATGTCATTTTATTTGGTTATGCGGGGGAGAAAAAATTATTTTTCCTATATCCTTCTAGTTTCTTGGCTGAGACCCCTTTATAATAAAAGAGAACTTAACAGGGAAAAAACAAACAGCTGTTTAAAAGCATATATACTTCCTGTATACATGGGAGGTACCCAGAAAAAAATGAGTAACTCAAGAAATGGCCCAAGCCATCACCTGAAATGATCATCTCTAGGTAAAGATTAAAAAAGACGTTGGTGTGGGAGGTGGTGGGGAGAGCCAGGTTTTCAGGCAAAGCACAATCAACAAGGGTATGGTTGTTATTCAGATTTAAGTCCTTACCTTCTCCATTAATAAGAGTTTCTTCAAATTTAGTCATTCTCCTTTTCCCTGTACAGAGAGGGAGGCATCCTTAAAAATGGAGATTTTCCTCATAAATGTAAATTGCTTTTACAAAAGAATAACTTCGACTTGTTTTCAGAGCTTCTCTGGTGTTACTGTTTTTTAAGAAATAATCAGCCTAAATAATCCTTATGCCAAAAAAGCCTATTTTGGGGTGACAAAATCTGCCCACCCTTTAGTTAGCATGCTGGAATTATCCACATAATTGACTCACGTATTTGTCTGGATGCACACCATCAGATGATTTCACTGAAGAGTAAAATCCACTTCCTTGGCGGAAGGCAGTTATAATGTGGGCATGACAGGTAGAGAAAGTTGCATTTAGAAATATAAAATAGAAATAGTCTTTAAGTTGCTTTTTAGGTGAATTATTATATGGTCACTGTTAGCAAATTAAAAAAATGGAAGGTTAGCATTAAAGTAGAAATCTAATCATATGTAGCAGAAATGCATCTTATCAAGTACGTCTTACCAAATTAAATTCTAATGGAATATCCTAGCAAGTTTTCCCCCAAAAGTGAATTTCACTTTCTAAAATATATGCATTCCTGAAGTGTAAGTATTATATAATACACTTTCATTAATTAAGCCACTTCATGGTAGTGCATTAGAAAAGTTTATCATGTATTGCTTTATTTTATGTTTTATTTTTTTGAAAAGTTAATCATTTTAAGGTATACTATAATGTTGTCAGGAAAGCTGAAATGACATGCCTTTAACTTGCTTCCAAGCAAGGAGATCTTTATGTGGCATATACTTCAGATTCTATTTCTTTGGCTTCACAACAATATTCATGTCCATTCATGGATAAAATCAGGACGTGAGATGATGTAAAAATTAATAAAGGGAAACCTCACAAAAATGGAGTCGGAGGCCAGCAGGGGGAGCTCTTATGCCCTACCACTCTACAACAATTGCAGACCCAACAGCAAGAGATGGACGTTGCAGGTGCATACTACTTTCCTATCCCTGCAGGAGGAAGAAAGGCTTTCCTCCTCCCCTGACAACAATCAGCCAATGAGAAACAGTCACACCTGGGTCAATGAGAAGCCACTATGCTTTGAACTCCCAGTTTACATTATGGACTTTTTGCTTGTAACAGCCTTCTCAACTTCCCTCTTTTCATTCATAAAATAGAGTTCCTCTCCTTTGTTCTGTGAACTTGCCTTTTGCTGTAGCTTACTTGTCCTGGCCTGCAATTCTCTGCTATTCCCGAATAAGCCCACTTTTGCTGGCAAAATAACCAGCAGTTTTATTTTAAAGGTTAACAAGGACTACCTAGATGACTTGACATTGTTAAAAGATAAATGGAGGAATATTTGAAACCCAAAGTGTTCATTCGAGCACAAATCAATTAGAATCAGGCAGCATTCAATCTAGCAGATAGAAAGAAGCTCCAAGGAGCTGTATGGAATGAAAGATTTGTATAGCCAGAAGGAAGTGGGAACAAGGAAGTTATACTAGGCAAAAAGCAGGTTGGTTATTGTAAATTTACCTTCCTTTAGGGGATGGTAGAGGCCCATCAGGTAAGATTACCTAGCTAGTGCCAATCAGGTGATTCCCAACTGACTGGTATAAGATTCCATTTCTGGGAGAACCAAAATGATAATTCCGTGAAACCTCAGTTTGTTGACATGGGGTTTTGCATTAGTGACTCAACTTTGGGTCTGTTGTCGTGTTGTTAACAACATACATATTATTTTAATAGGTCAGTGCAATATTATTTAATTTTGCCATTCAAAGTATAGATTAACTTCCAAAGATGTGTGATTTTTCACAATGAAATAAGATTAGGGTGAACAAGTATAACAACTCCCCTGGGGAGTTATGCCCACTCAATGTTTCTACCTGAGTCCTCTCCAGTATCCTCAGGAGGACGTGGATGTACAACAGGCCAGAGATGCAGGTAGTGGGGCTTGCAACTGGGCTAAACACGGCACAGAATATATCAGGAGTTCTCGTCCCTGACTACTCAGTACTCACTGTAACCATCTGGAGAGTTTTAAAGAGTCTGGATGCCTGGTGCCTATCCCCCTAGACATTTTGGCTTAATTGGTCTTAGGTGTGTGGTGGGTATGGCGATTTTGAAAACTCACCATGAGATTCTAATGTGCAACCAGAGTTGGGTATCACTGCTCTAGATTGATCCAGTGATTCATAGATTTCTCCGGTCATAAGGGTCCCCGAGATGCTTGTTAAAAAGTGCGATTTGAATCGCCAGCTACCCAGGCGATTTGATTCGGGTGGTTCTTGAGCCACACTCTAAAAAAAAAAAATCAAAAAACAAAAAGCAAAACTCTTGGTTTACCTTATTTGTGTAAGACCTGGGCTTGTCACCTGGTGACACCAACCTCAGTTATGTGAGAGTTCACTCAGAGTACATAATTCTTAATTTTGGCAGTTCTCAACATTCATGGAAGCAAAAACTTTCACAGAAGCTTCTAAACAATTGTGTTGCCACACGCAATGCCAGAGGCAATTCCAAATTCCCATAAGTCAGACAAATCTCCAGCCAAGAAAAAAAATCTGAATAATGCAGTAGATGGCCCTCAAAAATAGACTAAAGCTCAGGCAGTTCCAGAAGGATCTCTTTTTTTTTTAGATTCTTTTTGCTTTAATGTACAAAATTGTATTTTAAATATTTATTTGTCTATGACCCCACAATTCTTTCTTCATGTTTATCTAGAGAAATGAAAACATGTGTCCCTAAAAAAGACTTGTGCAAGAATGTTTACAGCAGTTTTATTTATAATAACCAAATGCTGGAAATAATCTAAATATCTCTCAACAGGTGAATGAACAAATAACAACATGGAAGGGCACATGGGGACATTAAAAGGCCACCTTGCAAGTTTGTTTAGGGAGATTGAGTTAGTACCTGAAACATTACTTTAAGCACTTTGAAATGTCGTATCTTCTGCCTTCATGACATGTACTGATAGACAAGTAGATATGTGTACGCACACATATTGCATGTGAGAAGATAAATATTATGTCAGTATTCTCCTGTGTATACCTTCCACAATAAATCATAATTTCCTCACCAAATAGATGTACTGAGTGAACTACGACGAAAAACCTTATAAATAGCAAGACGAAAGAGAAAGAAATAACATTAAGAATTTCAAAAACCTCATTCATGATATAAATTAATTCAATTGAGTTGTACAACAAACACATATCCAGAGCTTGTTATATTCCAGGCACAAGATCTGACAGCGCTCATAAACAAGGTCCTTGTCCTCAGGGTTTGGGTTCTGGTGGAAGATACCTGGAAGTTGACAAGCGTTTACAGAGTAGTGTGGTAACTGCTAAATTAAAGGAAATGCATGGGACTTTGAGAGGTCCCTAACCAGTCTGGGGAGAGGTCAGACATCTGAGGAGGTGACCAAGAGGAGAATTGAATAAAAAAAAAAATAAGGAAACTATGTGGAATCAAAGTCAGCTGAATATACACGAATATAGAGAAGGTTAGGAAAGGAAAGAAGGGGAGGTGTTCAGAGTAGAGAAAGATGAGGCAAGAGAAGTCAGAAGAGTCAACAATGAAAGGCTGGGTTAGCGATGTTAAGGATTTTGGTGGATGCCATCTTGTCAAAAACAGGAAGCCTTCAGGTACAAGACTTTTAAACTTGATATTTTTATGATCATGTGTGTGTTTAAGCAAGAGCACTCTAGATGCCACCTTTAAGGATATCTCAAGAAACTGAACTAGCTGCAAAGAAGCCTCTCATGATGCCTGTCACCCTTGCCCCATTTAAGAGCAGTTTTGCATGATTGTGTACTTTGTACAAGCACTTCCATTCAGCTTGTATGCTCTTGGGTCTTCTTTCACTCAACAATATGTTTTGAGATTCATCCGTTTTGTTGCATGTATTTTAAAATCTTTCAGTTCTGTTTCTGTATATTATTCTAGTATGTGTATAGACCACAACTTATCCATTCTATTGTTAATGAATATTTGAGTAGTTTTTAATTTCATAGTTGATTTTCAAAGATATTCATTTTAGTTCTTGAAATAAAAATCAACCTTGTATCTCCTAGTGTCCATAAATTCAAAAGTTTCCTGAAATAATCATGTTAGATTTGGAACAAGTCAAGTGTATAATTCTATTTAATCTGAATGAGATTTCATAATATTTCTGGCTACAAGTGACCCATAAAGTTTAATTAAAATTATAAATTAACTTGGAAATTCTTTGGTGTTCATGTATAATAAAAATGATATTGAAATACATCTTAGATGCTTAGTAAAACAACCATGATTAATATTCACCACATCAAATAATACTTTCTTCACCATAATTAATGTGGATAGAGTAAATTCTAAATGCGTTATATATAATTTTACACAGAATAATTCATAGATATAATATGTGTCTCTGTGTATGAGAGAGGGGGAGATTATTGATAATTACTTATGGACATGAAAAAGGTGGTGAAACTTCAGTTTTTAAGTTGCCATAGACTTGTACTAATAATTAAATTTTGAAGCTCAAAATACTAACTCCAGTGTGTGAACCCGGTGAGGCTTTTGTTTTATTTCATGGGCATATTTATTTTCTGCACTGGGAATAGGAATTCAATTCAAAATTATTTAATGTGAACCTGTTATATGCCAGGATCTGTGGATCTATGCTGGGAAAATGTATGAAAGTAAGGTGCATATTTTGTTTTTTACCCATATCCTCTGATCTTCTAAATCCTCCCTCCTTCCCTCTCTTTCTCTCTCTCTTCTTTTTATTCCCTCCCTCCCTCTCCTTTCTTCCTTCCTTTCTTTCTTCCTTCCTTCCTTTCTTCCTTCCTTCCTTTCTTTCCTTCTTTCTTTCTTTTCTTTCTTTCTTTCTTTCTTTCTTTCTTTCTTTCTTTCTTTTTCTCTTTTTCTTTCTTTCTTTCTTCTTTCTTTCTTTTTCTCTTTCTTTCTTTCTTTCTTTTTCTTTCTTTCTGCCTTCCTCCCTCCCTCTCTTTTCTTTCTCCTTCCTTCCTTCCTTCCCTCCCCTTCCTTCCCCTCCTTTCCCCTCCCCTCTCCCTTTTTTCTTTTCTTTTCTCTTTTTCCTTTCCTTTCCTTTCCTTTCCTTTCCTCTTCTTTCCTCTTCTTTCCTTTCCTTTCCTTTTCTTTTCTTTTCTTCTCTCTCTCTTTTTTTTAAACTCAAGAGGAAGATTGGTGCCCCTGAGTGCATATGGAGCTGTTGGGGGCTGAAGTTTTTTCAGAAGCCATCTTTATCATTTTAAACCTAGAGATTCCTTCATGCCTGGAAGCCAAGTAGAAAGGGCAAGTTAAATGGGAGGCTAACTTAAATCAAGTATAACTAACCCCAAAAGATTGCAAAAAAAGGTTTACCTCGTGACAGGGAAATCACAGGCACAGGCCTTCCTGTAAGAGAGTCAATTGTGCTGAGTAAATGGAAGGGCCTTCCAACAACATGGAAAATGACATTCATGGTGGAAGACATTTTTCTTTCGAATTTGGTTTTAGAGTTACCCACTTTAAACTGGAAAATGGCAGGGCTTTCAAGTCACATTTCAAAGTCATTTTAGAATATTGCAGTGGGTGCAGGAAGGTTCAACTACCTGTATTTCATAGGAGTATTTACCTGTGTGGTGGCCATGAAAATGAACACAATCTCCAGGATTTGCGCAATATAAAATTTTTAATTAAAACGTTTTGAAATACTTCTTATTCTGCTCTGAATCTAAATGTGGTCCAATTCAACGATATCGTATAGTTTGTCAAGAAATTTATTTTTGAAAAAATCCAGATACAAATTATGAAACTTTTCCAGATTCCTCATTCTTTAATTCATTCATAACTATTTATGAAACATATTTGATTGCTTGCATTATATGAAATATATAGCTATACGTATAATATATCCCCATAAAACATAGTCTTGTAGTATGGTGGCTGATTTTCTCCTTATGTATCAAAGTTAAATATACTAATTTTAATATTTTTTTTGCAAAAGAGAAATATATTAAACAATGTCTTCTTAGTAATATATACTCCTTGGTTTTATATATATATTAGAGTTGTGACAAAATTTTACATATATAATAGAAATATATATAAATATATATGTATATACTTTATAGATACATTTATTATATGTAGGACATTATATTATTATATTATCTACATTATTATTTATATATTTGTATACAACAAATACATATATATTATATACATATATATATAATTCTAATTCTATGGAACCTAGGCCCTTAAAAATCTCTTGCTGAAAGACCACTAATCTTCATTAAAATGCCGTTTTATTCCTGGACTCTCATTTTGTTTGCTGGTGTTAGTCACAACTCTTTGCAGTTGATGTAATTTAATGACAGGTTGCCCTGATGATGGTCAGGCTCTTTTTCTGTCTCCCAGAAACAGCACAGAGGGAAAGAGACAAGTTGGTTAAATCCTGGCCAAACATCATTCGATGTATTACTGTATAATCACTCTTTGAAAGTCTTTGTTTGTTTTAAAGTTTCTTTTAGAAATGCCCCTTCAAGTCACAAAAAGCTTTTCTTTCTTTTTTGTTTTAAGATTTTATTTATTTGAGAGAGGGAGAGCCCAAATGGAGGAAGGTACAGAGGGAGAGGGAGAAGCAGACTCCCCACTGAGCAGAGAGTCCAACTCAGGGGACTCTATCCCAGGACCCTGGGATCATGACCTGAGCCCAAGGCCGATGCTTAGACAACTGAGCCACCCAGGTGACCCATAAAAGGCTTTTCTATAAAAATATTGAGAAGCAGCAGGACTTCAGAGCCATCTCAAGCGAAGTCAGAATTTTAGGAATCTCTGAAGTATTCCCACGATGGAAGCATAAGGGAAACATTCCTGGAGAATGGTAGAGGAAAACCTGGAAGAAAGTAGACTTCCCAGCCATCTGCGAAATTGATGCCTGTTTTCCTTTCTTGTTCAAGGGCTAGCACTCTTAACGAAGGAGTAGGGCATCATCAGTGCAGCTCTGGCAAGTGAGCCTTGTAATCCCATTTATTCCTGTATTGGGCACTCTGTGATTTCCCCATTCCACTTTCTTACTTAAACATGAAAAAAAAATGTAACCACCAGAGGGCGGAAGACATTACATTTCAAAGCACTTAGAGTACTATTTCAGCCACTAACGCAATCTCCCTAAGCAAACTTGCAAGGTGGATATAGAGTGTGGCCTTTCGATGTCCCCCGTGTGTCCTTCCATGTCGATCACAGGTCCTTCAGCTTATCTCTGAGCCTCCATCAGCAGTATTATTCCTGCCTCTTGCCAAATAGACGACACCATTTTTAGCCTCCTACTTTCATCAAATTAAGCCATCCCTTGTCCCTTGGGTCATTTGGAGTTCAAGGAAATAGTGAATTATTCAGAAGAACTTTAGGCTGTATCCCTATGCCTGAGGGCATTTTTCTACCTAAAATGCAGAAATAAAACATTAGAAAATATGCTTGCACGCCAAGTGAATTCTTCCATGCCTCCCTTTCCCGTTTCCTTTCTTTATGAACATTCTCACTTCAGCTCCTGTGACTTCACTTTTTTTTTTTCTTTACATTGGCTCCTCGTTGCTATATTAACCATTTGGACTTAGCAATCTAGTTCAGGCTTACCAGCCCGCATTGTGACCAGATAAGGATCAATCTTTATCTCTGGTACCCTGATGCTCAGAAGTGACTCACTTCCCATTTCCACATGACCTCCTCTAGAGTCTTCAGCGCCTGTGTCTAGGAGATCCATGTCTTATCTAATTCTTGGCACCACCCTTACTAGGCCTTGGGCTCTAAAAACTTGAATGTGGCATGCAGGGGGCTGTTGGTGGCCTGTTGAAACTTGAAACCCTTTGGGTAATGTTGCTATGGTGACTGTGTTTAGGCGAATGACAAGCCTGAATGGACTGAAGGCTTCTTGTTGTCTTATTTTGAGGATACTCCCTCTTTCCACTACACTTCACATGTTTGTGATACCATCCAGGTGGTGGTAGACAGCATCTCCTACATCTCCTATCACCATCTTCAAGACTCTGCTCTCATACTGCTTTTCAAGGTGGTTTCCGCCTCTAATACCTTCTTCTACTTCTAACACATCAGTGCTCTGGAGGAGCATAGTAAATTGAGGATCTATGGGCTGCGGCTTTATGGTATTTAGCAGAGAAGTTGTTCCCAAAGTTGGGAACATTAGAGTCATTTAGAGTGCTGTTATAAAGTAGACACCTGAGCCTAATTCAGGAATCCTGGGAAAGTATTCAGGGCTTAATAGATACCCCAAAACTGTTCTCATTCGGTGGGGTAGACACATTCTATTGCTGTTATAATATCTATACCTGATTATCCCCTGTTAACAGAAGCTCAATGAATCAAGAGCAGGGAGACACCTACAACTCAAAGAAAGTAGTTCCTGATGCTCTCCACTTAGATGAGTCATGATTGGCCTACACCAATGTATCAGTTAGGGTAGGACTAGCTCTGTAACAAGTAGACCCAGAAAACTTCATAAATGAACAAAATGAAAGTTCATTTCTCATCGACATGGGAGTCGAAGTGGGTGTGTGTCAGGGGATGTTCTAGGTGGTAATTCACTGACATCTTGCACTTCTACCACGTCTCCTGGCCTTAGAGTACTTAGCTTCCATCCAGGAGGGACACACACACAGGGAGTGAGTGACAGAGATAGAGAGAGAACAGGGAGGGAAGGGACACCTACTCCTTCCCATCCTTATGGAAGAGACAAGATTACTACCGTGCACATTCGATTGTCAGGATCTGGCCACATGGCTCCATCTACATTCCAGAGAGGCTTGGAAATGCAGCTTGCTCTTATGGAGGAAGGGCTTTCTCAGCAACCATTCTAAACTATAAAAGGGAAACAAAACTCTTTGATGGGCTGCTGGTTACCTTGGCCATGACTGCTCACCATAATCTTATTCCCCTTTGCCAAGGATGAATTGATGATGGCTATGTGATGAATCCTGCCTAGGGACATATAAGAGGACAGCTTCTGGAAATGTTTTTGTTTTCTTCATAAAGGTTAACATGACCTTTAACCTCTTCTTACTTCTTCTGTTCTCCTCTCTGGAAGGAAGATGCAATGACAGAGGCACAATAATCATCTGGTAACCATGAGGGAATGTGCACAAAAGCCAACATGTATTGGCTGTTTAGTAGAAAAAAAGAAAGAGCCCGGTTCTTTATTGTGTTCTTCAACCACTTATTCAATCTTAAATGTTTTGTTCTAGATGTATTATTACTTAAAGCATATAACCCCAATATCTTCAAGCTACTTTAGTTTTCTAATCCTGGCTGATAGTGGTGCACAGATCACAATTTGAGAAACACTGATCTAAAGTATGCCCAACTCCCCCTGAGCCTTACATGGGAGACACTGTGTGGAAAATGCTACCTGCCTGTTCTTCTAATAAACACCACAGCACCTGTTCATGTAGATAGCTTATGTGACCTCAGTGACCTAAAAGAACCATCATAGTGATAACAGTTACATAACCCATCAGTTCTGATTTCTGTGCTCTGACATTCTCTACTAACCTGTCCTGTATTCTATCTTTTATTTTAGCAATCTTCTCTGAAAATTTTGGATGGGGAAGCTGAATACATTGTCAAGTAATGGCAAGACTCATGGAAACATCATGAAGTACTTGGTTTGCTGGGAGAGATTCAGGCACAAAATGTTAGCAGTCATGGGAAAAATATTTTCATTGCAGAAATACTTGCTGGTGCTTCTGTCCATTGAGATAACTCTCTCTGGGAGGAAAGTTTTGCGGGGAGAGATAATACCCATCTAGTGTGAACTGAAGTTTCCCCAGGATGGGCCAGATCTGATGCATCTCCCTGCTTTGTTAACTGCACCCAGATTACATAGTCACCCTGTTTATAACCTTAGAATATGCCATAGGCATGTAGGGAACACTCTATCTGTATGTACAGAAACTATTTTCAAAGATACCACAATCGCATGTTCTTCAGCTCAGAGAATCTTTCCAGCCTCCTACTCACTTGGTCCTTGCCGTGCCACGTGGTTTAGTCTAGGGCTTCCCATAATGTCAAAGGGTACCGAGCAAATGACCCAAAGTGCATGGTACTCTCTATACATTGGGCTACTCAAGCTCCATCCAAAGGGTAAAGAGGCTCAGCATCTCAGCACATCCGAAACCCAATACATGTCAGCCTATGCACCACGCATGGTAAATGGGAAGCCCCTACCGCAGGCTTCACAGCTTGGCTTCCCCCTCTTCATGTTTTCAGTCAGTAGTCTTGCTCCTGAAAGCCTAATGCATAGTTAGAAATACCTTAGGAGGGGCACCTGGGTGGCTCGGTCGTTAATTCAGGAATCCTGGGAATTAAGGTGGACACACACCCACACCCACTTTGACTCCCATGTCGATGAGAAATGAACTTTCATTTTGTTCATTTATGAAGTTTTCTGGGTCTACTTGTTACAGAGCTAGTCCTACCCTAACTGATACATTGGTGTAGGCCAATCATGACTCATCTAAGTGGAGAGCATCAGGAACTACTTTCTTTGAGTTGTAGGTGTCTCCCTGCTCTTGATTCATTGAGCTTCTGTTAACAGGGGATAATCAGGTATAGATATTATAACAGCAATAGAATGTGTCTACCCCACCGAATGAGAACAGTTTTGGGGTATCTATTAAGCCCTGAATACTTTCCCAGGATTCCTGAATTAACGGTCGTTAATGAGGTCATGATCCCAGGGTCCTGGGATCGAGCCCCGCATCAGGCTCCATGCTCAGGGGGAAGCCTGCTTCTCCCTCTCACACTCCCCCTGCTTGTGTTCCCTCTCTCGCTGTGTCTCTCTCTGTCAAATAAAAAAAAAAAAAAAAATAGAAATACCTTAGGATCCCATTACAAGGATAACACAGAGACTTAATCACTCAAGAGTACCATCTTGTCTGTAATCCCTGGGGCCTCCAGCTCTGAAGGTAACACTTCAAAAGAAGGAGTCACTCAAAGGTAGTGATTTCAGATGCTTTGCTTAGGGAAACCGGAAGTGGTGAGCACCATTTACATAAAACTAAATAAAGAGTTGTTTTCCTTCCCACCCATAGCAACAGTTTTACAGTTAAACTTCCCAGAAGGCCAGAATCCCATTGGTTGGCTCTAAGGAAGCAAACTTCCCTGTTTCTTGTTTATTTCACCAGCCTCCACGTCTCAGTTCCTCATCTATAGATCTTAGGTTTGAGTTCACCTTTGCCCTTTTGTCAGAAGCTATGCAACCATGGAAAGTCACTGAAACTTAAGCCTCACTCTTCTCTCTGGTAAAACTGGGATCATCCAAGTACTTAGCCCATGAGTGCGTAAGGATCGTGTAAATTTAGTAAATTGGCTGAACTTGGTAAAACACAATTGGGAAAGACCCTTTTAACACTGTGCAGTAGATCTTCCTCAATTCTGTCTTTTTTTTTTAATATATTTTATTTATTTATTTGAGAGAGAAAGAGAAAGAGAGAGCACACGAGCAGAAGGAGAAACAGGCTCCCCACTGAGCAGGGAGCCCAATGCGGGACTCGATCCCAGGACCCTGAGATCATGACCTGAGCTGAAGGCAGACGCTTAACCGACTGAGCCACCCAGGCGCCCCTCAATTCTGTCTTATATGTATCATTACATCTAACTTGAAGAACAATTAGTTATTAGAAATTCCCATCCAGTGGAGAAAAAAAAGCAAGTGAATATATAAATACCCCCCCTCAAAAAAACAAAAACAAAAACAAAAAAAACACACACATACATGCTAAGTCAGGTCTAGCCTGTGATGTGTAGTTATTAAGCTAAACTGTAACCATTCCAATCCTGTTTAACCCAGAGTAATTCCATTTTTAGCTGTTTTACATTTAAACTCCTAGGAAAAATGTCATTTCCATAAATGTTTCTGCAGTGAGAAATATTTGGAATCTAGAGGATTATGTAGCATCACCATAAAACACACAATCTAAGCCAGATATTTTTGAGATTGATGAACCGTCGTAATAACGTTACAATGAGACCTCACTATAATCCAGGACTGTCCTAGGTAAACTGAAAATGTGCACTTTCTAGGTTTAAATGAAGGTATCAGAGTAATCAGCTGTGAATGCTAAAACCACCCAGCAGTGGTTAAAAAAAAAGAAAAAGAAAAATTTGTCTGTTTTTCCTTATTAATTTTTAACACCCCCTTCCTTAAATGTTACCTATCCATGGCTGATAATGTGCATGCATGATAGTTGGTCCCCAGGCTCCCTCCTGGTCCAGAATGGTTGCTTGTGCTTCATCTGTCAGGTTGATGTTGGAAAGAATAAAGAGGATCTTGCTTTCTCCCTTTAAAGACATATCACAGGAATTGCACATAACACTTTTGCTTACATCACATTAGCCAGATCTAGTTCCGTTACCACATCTAGCTATGTGGAAGTGGTTCTCTGGCTATAAAAGAAGGAAAGACAATAACAGTAGGGACCAGCATTTTCTGCCATTGCAACATTTAGTATTAGGTATGTGAATGGACCAGATGTCTCTTCAACATCACACAAAAACATTTACATAAAAACTTCAATTTAATTCTTTCATCACTTGCTTTGCAATGTTTGTGCCAACATATTTTGCTACTTTCATGTAATGAGAACTCAGTGGATGGTAGCTACTATTGAAATATGCTCCTTTTTGGGGCGCCTGGGTGGCTCAGTTGGTTAAGCGACTGCCTTTGGCTCAGGTCATGATCCGGGAGTCCCGGGATCGAGTTCTGGATCAAGTCCTGCATCGGGCTCCCTGCTCAGCGGGGAGTTTGCTTCTCCCTCTGACCCTCCTCCCTCTTGTGCTCTCTGTCTCTCATTCTCTTTCTCAAATAAATAAATTTAAAAAATCTTAAAAAAAAATATGCTCCTTTTTGTTGAAGAAGCAAATGGAGAAACTAAAACAAAAAGTGGAATGGAGAAACTAAAACAAAAAGTGGAATGAAGAAGCACACGCACGCACGCACCTAAAACAAAAAGTGGAATGAAGAAGCCCACGCACGCACGCACCTAAAACAAAAAGTGGAATGAAGAAGCACACGCACGCACCATGTACAGAGTGTACGGTGCATCCTAAATGTTCCAGAAATAAGATAACATGTATCCAGACAAAGAAGGTTATTGGAAGACCTTGGTCTTTATTTGAAACTTACAGATGGTATGCTTTGGTTACAAGGAGAACAAAGGAGCAGGTAATCCAAATGGGGGCAATGACATGAGCAGAGGCATAAAAGCAAAGTGAGACCAATGAGAGAAAATAACCAACTCAGAGCACAGTGCTTGTTAAAGAGGAGCAGAGGGGGAAGTGCAAGGAATATGTGGAGACAGCAGATTTTGATTCTCCCACACGTACCTGTTGGCAGAGCTTTTGCATATATCTACATAAATCATGCAACCATTTGTGCTCATTCTGGGCACTAAGATGGAGAAAAATAATTTATCAAACATTGAAATGTATGAAAAGATTCTTAATGTTTTTGACCAGGGGAACTCTGTGCCCACTATTTTTTTTTTTTTTTAAAGATTTATTTATTTTAGAGAGAGAGAGAGAGCACATGCAAGTGGGAGAGGGGCCAAGGGAGAGAGAGAACTCTCAAGCAATCTCCCTGCTGAGCGTGGAACCCCACATGGGGCTTGATCTCATGGCCCTGAGGTCATGACCTGAGCCGAAATCACGAGTTGGCCACCTAACCAACTGAGCCACCCAGGCACCCCTGTGCCCATTGAACAAATGCCCTTGTGTGCAAAAACCTTACACAAATTCTTCAAATAAAACATTCCTATCTCTTATTTAGGGAGTCTTAAGTCTTCAAAGAAGTGTTCTGAGGTGAGGGAAGAGATTGATGCTGTTTCTGAGATTGAGCTCAGATTCTTCTATGTCTTTTCCCGGCAGTTTGTCAGATTAAACATGTTTTGTAAAGAAGAACTCAGAATGTGGTTGGAGCTACTGGTTTTGTAGAGGAAGCAAACAGGAATAACTCCCACATTGAATGATAAGAATAGTTACTTCAATTCTCTCAGTCTTCTTCTTGCTCATCTTGCCAAAATCAGGAAGCTCCGAGAAATAAAGACATTTAAAAAACACAAATAAAGATTTCTCTCTCTCTTTTTTTTTTTTTTTTGTTTTCCCCTGCTTCTTTACATTCAAAGTACAATTGCATCTTTTCCTTTACCAAGTAATTGAAATATTATGCCCATACACGGATAAATCTAGGTTGATATTTTTGGTCATTAAAATCCCAAATCAGAGAATTGAACCCAAATGCTTACAAATTTTGAGGTCAATGCTTGTGTCCTCTATGAATATTTGTCTATATTTGCTCTTGATTTCTTCAATTCACAAAAGGTGGTCAAATTCTTTCCTCAATGGATCATACACTTTCCCAGGATAAACTTCCCAGTTATTTGCCACCAACAAACACAAAAATGAAATGTCAAAGAATCTCAAATAAGAAATTATAATTCTCTGCTGCAGATCAAATGACAGTAGGTCATTTGACACATTGCTTTCTTCCTGCCTTTTAAATCAGCATGGGTGATGGCCCATACTCTCTTCATTCCTGGCTTCATGAGACTTTTATTAAGAAATATTGCAATATTTTCATTCTTACGTACTTATTTGTTGTATAAGAGACAATTATAGCAGTTTGCTCCTAAATGCAAAATGGGTAAAGTATAGAATAGCTAAGCATATTACCACTCAGTTTCAATAAAGATATTACTTTGACTCCTCTAATCAAAGACAATTATTTTTTGGCGCTCCTGGGTGGCTCAGTTGGTTAAACATCTGCCTTCGGCTCAAGTCATGATCCCAGGGTCCTGGGATCGAGCCCTGCATCAGGCTCTATTGCTCAGTGGGGAGCCTGCTTCTCCCTCTCCCACTGCTGCTCCCCCTGCTTGTACTCTCTCTCTCTGTCAAATATATAGATAAAATCTTAAAAAAAAAAAAGACAATTATTTTTCCACAAAGGTCCTTAATGGGGAGGGATTTAGTAACAAAAATATTATGCACATGCAGGCAGTAAATCCTCAGTATTTTCTTTTATGTATTAGGTCAAGATATTTCACTTCCTCCTACTGAATTGTCGCTTAAACCAGCAGTACAGTTTTTCTGTTTTAGAAACTAAAAATACATATGTTTCAAAAAATGGACCTAGATTTTTGTCTTGCATAAGGACTTCTGAGGCATTTACTCCAAATAAGCAAACTAAGATGAAAATTAGCCTGCTTTCAAGCACAATATGTACGAAATACTGGGGTGTAAGGACCCCCCTAAAAGAGGTTGGCTACCTTCTCAAACTGCCATGTTATATGGTAGAGTTCCTTGAAATGGCAATGCACATCGATTCTGCATATTATTTTGGATTACCCCCTACAGAGCAGCGTCCACATGATCCCCTGGGCCAATTGAACCACACAGCATAAAACTGACATTTTCAGTGGATTGGAAGACATTTGCATTTTGGATTGAGAGACAGATACAAAAAGCAGAGCTTGCAAAAGAAAGATACAAGCATGGAATGAAAACAGGAGGGGCCACCTGCGTCTTTGGCTCCCAACAGAGAAACTGGATCTGGGAAGGAGTGCTGCCAACAAAAGGGTGTCAACAAGAATCTGGAGGATCTCACCTAAATATATCTACATCGGCCACCACTAAGGTGTGGGAATACATATCCCAGCTTATTCCAAACACCAGAGTTCTGGCTTCCCTTTGGTTCTGTCTTCATGTCGTTCTGACTTTACTTAACTGTTGAGAATGAAAATGATGATTTCCCTGGCCTTGACTGTTCAGGAAATGAAGACTCTGACAAAGACAGGAGTAGACGAGATTCTTCTTGGATGACAGGGGCAGTCAAGTCCTCAAAAGAGGAGAGAAAGGCTTATGAATTTAACATTTTTTTCTTGAGTATAATCCCCAGAACACGTCCTTGACCGTGGCCATTTGCCAGTTCAACAGTCATGTTTGCCCCCAGCTTCTTTTGAATTTCCCATAATGTGTTCTGTCAGAGCCGATACATAAGCTCATTTTTCCCCAATTCTCTTTTGTTTCACAGGGAACTACCATCAACTACAAATATACCCCCAGGATATTAAGCATCACTCTTGCTTAGCCCAAGATTTCAGAGTCTGAGAGAAACATGGAAAAGTTTGCTTGACTCATTGAATCCAGTGTAGTCAAAGAACCCTGTGATAAAGGCTGACAAACATGATGCATATTGAGGCTTCTGTTTTTATTTTTTCTCTAACTGAGAATGTATCAATCTGCTGAGGCATTTTAAGGATTTGCATTGCTTTGCCAATATTTATTTGAGATGTGACTAGAAGCTACAAGTTGATTATGAAGCCAGGAAGAGTAGAACAGGAACGTTTATGGAGCTAAATACATTGGCAGCAACTCAACCCACAAGAGGCAGATAAAAATAAGTGAAAATAAACAATTAGTAATGTGTGTCACTTAGCTCACAAATACAGTATATGGGTTGTTTTTTTTTTTAGTTGAATATGAAACATTCTACACCTGACTATACATATCAGCTTAGAAAGGCAACAGGGCTGAATAGTAGGAACACAAAAAATAATTGTATAGTGGAAAGAAATGACCTTTCAAGCACTCTTTGGGTACAAAGACCCTGAGATGTCTCCTAGGCATGAGGTCCTATTCTTCCAAAAATGATGAGACTGGTATTACTTTAGACATCTTTTGTTTTTGTTTTATGATTTTATTTATTTTTCTTTTCTAATTTTTAAATTTAATTTAATTTAATTTTTTATTTTTTATTGTTATGTTAATCACCATACATTACATCATTAGTTTTTGATGTAGTGTTCCATGATTCATTGTTTGTGCATAACACCCAGTGCTCCATGCAGAACGTGCCCTCTTTAATACCCATCACCAGGCTAACCCATCCTCCCACCCGCTCCCCCAGAACCCTCAGTTTGCTTTTCAGAGTCCATCGTCTCTCATGGTTCGTCTCTCCCTCCGATTTCCCCCCCTTCATTCTTCCTCTCCTGCTATCTTCTTCTTTTTTTTTTTTCTTAACATATATTGCATTATTTGTTTCAGAGGTACAGATCTGTGATTCAATAGTCTTGCACAATTCATAGCGCTCACCATAGCACATACTCTCCCCAGTGTCTATCACCCAGCCACCCCATCCCTCCCACCACCCCCCACTCCAGCAACCCTCAGTTTGTTTCCTGAGATTAAGAATTCCTCATATCAGTGAGGTCATATGATACATGTCTTTCTCTGATTGACTTATTTCGCTCAGCATAACACCCTCCAGTTCCATCCACATCATTGCAAATGGCAAGATCTCATTCCTTTTGATGGCTGCATAATATTCCATTATATATATATATACCACATCTTCTTTATCCATTCATCTGTCGATGGACATCTTGGCTCTTTCCACAGTTTGGCTATTGTGGACATTGCTGCTATAAACATCGGGGTGCACGTATACCTTCAGATCCCTACATTCATATCTTTGGGGTAAATACCCAGTAGTGCAATTGCTGGGTCATATGGTAGCTCTATTTTCAACTTTTTGAGGAACCTCCATACTGTTTTCCAGAGTGGCTGCACCAGCTTGCATTCCCACCAACAGTGTAGGAGGGTTCCCCTTTCTCCGCATCCCCGCCAACATCTGTCGTTTCCTGACTTGTTAATTTTAGCCATTCTGACTGGTGTGAGGTGGTATCTCATTGAGGTTTTGATTTGGATTTCCCTGATGCCGAGCGATATTGAACACTTTTTCATGTGTCTGTTGGCCGTTTGGATGTCTTCTTTGGAAAAATATCTGTTCATGTCTTCTGCCCATTTCTTGATTGGATTCTTTGTTCTTTTGGTGTTGAGTTTGATGAGTTCTTTATAGATTTTGGATACTAGCCCTTTATGTGATATGTCATTTGCAAATATCTTCTCCCATTCTGTCAGTTGTCTTTTGGTTTTGTTGACTGTTTCCTTTGCTTTGCAAAAGCTTTTTATCTTGATGAAGTCCCAATAGTTCATTTTTGCCCTTGCTTCCCTTGCCTTTGGCCATGTTTCTAGGAAGAAGTTGCTGCGGCTGAGGCCGAAGAGGTTGCTGCCTGTATTCTCCTTTAGGATTTTGAGGGACTATTTTTTAATTTTTTTGTTTCAAGTTTTTATTTAAGTTCGAGTTAGTTAAAATATAGTGTAATCTTGGTTTCAGGAGTAGAATTTAGTGACTCATCACTTACATATAACACCCAGTGCTCATCACAACAAGTGCCCTCCTTAATACCCATCACCCATTGAACCCATCCCATGCTCACCTCCCTCCATCAACCCTCAGTTTATTCTCTATAGTTGAGTCTCTCACGATTTGCCTCCCTCTTTTTCCCCTTCCCCCCCACATCCATCTGTTTTATTTCTTAAATTCCACATATGAGTGAAATCATATAGTATTTGTCTTTTCTCTGACTGACATGTTTTGCTTAGCATAATACACTCTAGCTCCATCCACATCATTGCAAATGGCAAGATTTCATTCTTTTTGATGACTGAGTAATATTCCATTGTGTATATCTATACCACATCCTCTTTATCCATTCATCAGTCAATGGCCATTTGGGCTCTTTCCATAATTTGGCTGTTGTTGATAATACTACTTTAGACATCTTAAAAACAACAAACATAAAAAACTCTTCTTTCAATTGTTGATGTATTCTCATGTTTTATCATACCTTAATAGAACAGCAATTTCACAGTAGACCCCAAAAGCACCATGGAAATCTAACTTTGCTGAAAGAAATAGAACGTGCCCTGAGGAAGGAGACAGAGTTTGAGAGTGATTGGCTGAGATAAATCTCGTGCCTTCTTGGAAAAGAGGAAGTCATGATTTTTCTATGTCTGGAGTTAAAGGTTGCAGGAAAAAAAAAAGACTCTAGAAGAAATAGCTTTTGCCTTCACCTGATATGTAGATGTAGTTACCCTGATTATTACCTGCCAGGAGTGGCCAGCAATCTCTGTACTGACAGATGAAAGATTACTCCAGACTTTGCTGTGAAAGAGAGGAGAAGGCAAGGGGGTCAACACTCAGAGAGGAAGACCCTTCGCTCTTCTTAGCTCTCACTTTTACTGGTGCTTTAGGTTAACATAAATCTTTATCACTGTGTTTCTTAAACAAGTGATGTGTGACAAGGGGTCTTACTGGAACTAGGAGGATCTGATGACGGGAAAGATAAAAACTTCTAATCAGTGTGTTCTATGAGTTCTGCTAAACATAGCCTAGGGGACATTGCATACATCTCTTAGATCACAGGGTGACTGTTTGGGTTAAGGAAGCTTCGGAGAAGGCAACTCCTTGCAGCATTCCTACAGCAGAGTGGTCATTCCTTGGCATTCCAAAGGCTTACACCCTTCTCCAAAATCTTCCCTCACCCCCACAGCCTCCGTGTTACATTTTGGCAAACCTAGGTATTATGATTTCTTGCTCTACATTAACCCCAACAATTGCCTAGGGATGAGGTTTTCATCCAGTTATTCAAGACAGAAAAAAATAGAGAAGCTAGAGCACCAGGCAGGGTTTAGCAAAGCAGTGTTTCCTACAGAGCCTCTGGTGCCCAATGAAAGAAAATAACTGACTTAGAGAATGGGGTCCTTGTTAAGGAGAAGTGGAAGGAGAGGATCAAGGAATGGGTAGAGGTGAAAATAAGGCTGACTTTGATAACACATGCAAAACAAACAAATAAATGTAGACACAGACATTACACCCTTCACAAAAATGAACTCACAATGGGTCACAGACCTAAAGATGAAACAAAAAAAACCCCCTATAAATCTCCCAGAAGATAACAGAGGAGAAAACCTAGTTGACTGGGGGTATGGTGATGCCCCTTTAGATACAATACCAAAGATACCATCCATGAAAGAAATAATTGATAACCTGCACTCTATTAAAATTACAAACTTCTGCTCTGCAAATGACACCATCAGGAGAATTAGAAGATAAGCCACAGAGAAAATATTTTCAAAAGACACATCTGATAAAGGACTTTGATCCAAAATATACAGAGAACTCTTAAAATTCAACAGTAAGAAAATAAAAAAAACTTGATTAAGAAATGGGCCAAAGATCTTAACAGACACCTCACCAAAGAAGATATACAGATGGCAAATAAGTATATGAAAAAATGCTCCACATTAGATGTCATCAGGGAAATGCTAAGTAAAATAATAATGACATATGGCTACATACCTATTGGAATGGTCAAAACCCAGAACACTGATAACGTCAAATGTTCTGAGGATGTGAAGCAACAGGAACTCTCATGCTTTGCTGGTAAAAATACAAAATGGTTCAGACACTTTGAAAACACTTCAGAGATTTCTTACAAAACAATCATGCTCTTACCATATGATTCAACCATCATGCTTCTTGGTATTTACCCAAAGGAGTTGAAAACTTATGTGCACACAAAAACTTTCACATAGATGTTTGTAGTAGCTTTATTCATAATTTCCCAAACTTGGAAGCAATAAACATGTTCTTCAATAGGTGAGTGAATACATCAACTGTGATACATTCAGAGAATAGAATATTATTCAGTGCTAAAAGGAAATGAGCTATGGAGCCATGAAAAGATATGGAAGAACCTTAAATACATATTACAAGTGAAAGAAGCCAATCTGAGAAGGCTGCATACTGTATGATTTTAACTGTATGATGTTCTGGAAAAGACAAAACTGTGGAGACAATAAAAGATCCACGGTTTTGGGGTGGGCGTGGTAGGAAGGATGAAAAGGCAGAGCACGAGGATTTTTTAGAGCAGAGAAAATACTCTGTATAGTATTATAATGATGGATACATGTTATTATACTTTTGTCCAAACCCATGAAGTGTACAACACCACGACTGAACCCTCATTCACTCGTTAAGTTAAACTACAGACTTTGGATAATTGTGATGTGTCAGTATATGTTCATCCTTGGTGAAAAAAAAAGTCCCATTTTGGTGAGTGATGTTCATAAAGGGGAAGGCTATGCATGCATGGGGGCAAAGGGTATTTGGGAAATCTCTGCATCTTTCTCTCAATTTTGTTGTAAACCTAAAACTGCTCTAAAAAAAATCAAGTCTTTAAAAAAAAAAAAAAAAAGAAGAGCATTAGTAATTCTTATCTTAGATTTACCAAAATAATGATTCTTTGAGGTCTCTAACACAGTATATATTTAAACACAAATACATAAATTAATGCCTCACTTGCTGCCAGCCTAAAAATCTGTTTGAGAAAAAAAAAATAGCCAGGAAATTATGTTATAAAGACTCCAAACTGTAGACTACAAGTGTTCTTCCTAGCTGGGTGCCTTTTTAAAAAGACAAGTGATAAAACTTCTATTTTCAGACAGGTTCCAAGGGTGGTTCTGAGATGACTCCTGAGTTGGTTTATATTAAAATGGACTGTTTTAAACAATTCTTCCTTTGCAGAGAAAGCAAGTAATAAATATAGTCCCAGGGGCAGCTTCATTTTTTTTTTCTGTTTACTTAATGCACCATCTTTTTATTAAACAGTTTAAATCCCCAAGATTGACAAAGCAACAATTGTATTTTTTCCTTAAGTAATATAATTAGAAGATAGATTTTAACCAAAGATTATCATAACACTTTCTTTTTGTTCAAGCTGATATTAACACTTATGCATTAATACATTTTCATCAACATACAGAGTTCCTCTATGTCTGAGGTTTCATCAGATAAAAACTTTCCTGAATTCATCTTTTCTCTAATCAGTTCATGAGGTCTGATGTCTTTTTTTGAAAAAGATCTATTTATTTATTTTGGAGAGGGATGGGGAGGGGTAGAGAGAAAGGGAGAGAAGTCTTCACACAGACTCCGGGCTCAGCATGGAGCTGACACAAGGCTCACTGAGATCATGACCTGAGCTGAAATCATGACCTGAGCTGAAGTCATGACCTGAGCTGACACCAAGAGTTGGACGCTTAACCAACTGAGCCACCCAGGTTCCCCATGAGGTCTGATACCTTAACTATTAAGTATCCTCAAGACAAGCAATGGAAATGTATGGAAGATAAAAGTATTTTGGGGCGCCTGGGTGGCTCAGTCATTAAGCGTCTGCCTTCGGCTCAGGTCATGATTCCAGGTCCTGGGATCGAGCCCCGCATCGGGCTCCCTGCTCAGTGGGAAGCCTGCTTCTCCCTCTCCCACTCCCCCTGCTTGTATTCCCTCTCTTGCTGTGTCTCTCTCTGTCAAATAAATAAATAAAATCTTTAAAAAAAAAAAAGAGTATTTCAACCACCACAGGCCTTTCAGAAAACTTCATCATCTATAACAGCCTGTTTCTCTAAATGTGTCTATTTTATTCTGCTTTACCAGTCATTTTTACAACATATACCTCTTCTCCTCTGGTGATACTCTTTTCTAAATGAGTTAATACTCTAGGCAGCAGCATTACACAAAAATGTTGAGACAAATAACTCCTACTACGTACCCACTAAACAAGCATATTAAATACATGATGTAAGCCTCACCAAAAAAAAAAAAAAGGAAAAAAAGAAAGAAAGAAAGAAAGAAAGAAAGAAAGAAAGAAAGAAAGAAAGAAAGGAAGGAAGGAAGGAAAGGAGGGAGGGAGGGAGGGAAGGAAGGAAGGAAGGAAAGAAGGAAATCTGCATGGTAGATTTGACATGCACTATTTTACTTTTGAGGAAATTGAAGCAAAGATAGTTTTAACAGATTAAGTGATTTTCCCAAAAATACTCAGCAAAAGAGTGATGAAACCAGAATTTGAAACTACGTTTGCCGACCTCCAAGGCCTAAATTTTTCAATCATACAAAATGGTCTTGCACTTTTGTAAAATAATTATAATAATATTTCCTGTGGACAGCTGTTAAGACAATTAATTCAGGTGTTTACAAAGTGCGTGGAAGATGGTAGCCATTCAACAATTGGTATGCCAGTTTTGGTACCTGGAGGTGGGATGCTGCGGTATGTAAGAAATATCTAAAAATGTAGAGCTGGCTTTCAGGTTGGGTAAGGGGCAAAGACTGGAAGAATAGGGAAGAGCATGGTAGGGGAAAAAAAACAAAAACCAAGCTTCTTTCATCTTAGAAAATTCTAAGATTGGAATAAACAGATCACTGGTAAAAATATGGGCATTAAAGACACTGCTGGTGAACAGAGTGAAATTAGAAGAGCAATAGAGAAAACCTATCTCATTCTAGACAATACCTACATCATCATAAGTATAATTTTAGTAGAAATATGAGTGTTAAATCATTGTTGTTGAGGCTCAGAAGGGAATAAGGACAGAATTTTTGGAAACTGGAGGAAAGAACACCCTTGTTATCTAGTAACAGAAGACTTAACTGGATTTTGTCCTGGGATTAGGTAGAAAGCATGACTTACAAATAATGAATTTGGATATTTACCTCAGGAATTTCCAAAGCAAAGCATTGAAGGTGCAACCTGGTTTCTTCTTGCTGCTTATAATAAAATATAAGAGGAAAGAGAAAAGTTGAAAAAAGAACTATAATGCCCAAAGGAACCAGAACTTAATGACTTGGGAACTTCTCAGCTTATCCAGATTTCAGAACATGTTAAAATTAGGAGATTCATGGCCAGCTAAGTGTGCTTGGAAAGAAAGCCAAGGATGTGGCTGGATGACATTTGTTTAGTGCCTTCCAAGGATCAAAAGGTCAGAATGTTCAATCACATAGAAAGCCCTTAGAAGATATTAGGTGTACAAATGATGAATTTCATCAGACAGCTCAGTAGAGGCCAGGAATAGAGATGTGTTTATCCAGGGAAGATTTGTGAGGGAGCCTCTTGTCTTACGAAGTGAATTCCCCAGACACAAATGGGAGACCCACAAGGTTTTTAGAATCTTATATCAATGGAAACACTATAAGTGTGGACTCAAAGGCACAATGACAAGATAAAATAAAGGAAGGCTATCCCATCCCCCAAATCCTATAGGCAGGAAACAGGCTGATGAAACTGCTTGCCTCAAACATGTACTATCCTTTAAGACACAGGAAGGACAAATCTGAGGGCAGAGCCACAGGTCCAGAGGATGGATACTCAATTCACGAGCCTTGAATTCTAATTTGCATGCTGAATTTTTGAAATTGCTTGGGACTGGTGATTACATTTTTCCTTCTGTTTTATCCTTTTAGATCAGGGATATCTGTAACTATTGATTGTTGTCCTACACTAGTCTCACCGTTGTATCTTGGGAGCAGATAATCTGTTTTTGACTTTCACAAACCCAACAGATGGAGAGGGATTTTGTTACATGATGGATTAGACCCAGAGCCTCATCCATACCTAATTTAGATGATTTGGATGATGAGATTTGGGACTTGGGAGCTGATAAGACTTAGATGAGATTTTGGATTTGAGCTGATGCTGTAATGGGTTGAGACTTGAGGTATCTTGGGGTGAGATGAATATATTTTGCCTGTGAGATGGACGTGAATCTTTGGTGGCCAGGTGCAGCTGAATATGGCTCCCTGAAGATGTCATACCCTATTCCTTGGAACTGGTGAACATATTACCTTACAAAGAAAAAGGGACTTTGCAGATCCAATTAAGTTAGGATCTTGAGACAGGGAGATTATCCTAGATTATCCAGATGACCCAGAGGTAAGAAGCAGGCTGTAGAGTCAGAGTGAGAGAAGGTGATATGGTGACAGAAGCAGACTGAAGTGATTTGCTTTGAATACGGATCATGAACCAGGGAATGCAAGGGACTTCTAGAAGCTGGAAGAGTTAAGGAAGCATATTCTCCCCTAGAGTCTCTGGAAGGAATGCAGCTCTGCAGATACCTTGATTTTAGCCTATAAAGCTCATTTAGGACTTCTGACCTCCAGAAATATAAGATTAATAAATTTATATTGTTTTGAGCCACTAAATTTGCGGTGATTTGTTACACCAGTAATGAAAAACTAGTACAGTATCATAATAATAACTATTGATATTGTGCTTTTTAATGTATACAGTTAGCTATGGTGATAGATATCTTTCTTCTATGCATTATTCAGATCAGATTCTTGAACAAAAAATACTAAGCAGAGGGGGATATTTCATTACAAAGAAGGGTCCTCCTTTTGCTTAATGCCTGATATGTTATGTTATAATGAAGTGAAATATATACTAACTGGACCCAAATGGACTATTTTAAAGATTTAATATTTGCTATTTATAACAGGTTTTTACAATATCTTGATCTATATCAGTTCAAACTTCTAGACAGTATCATTTTGCCTCCAGAAGTCCCTTTTCCCTTGTAAATTGCAACTTTAACCTACAATTTGCAACCTACAATCTTGAGCTACTACAATAGCAGATTTGCTAACAATTTTTCTAGAATGTCCGATATAATTGAATTTCACATGGAGATTTTTATTTGGCTTAACGAAATTGATAAAAATGTGCTAAAATAAATTCTTGAAAGAAATTTGTATATGTATTTTTTGGTTGGTCTGAATCTGGGGACCATATGGCTTAATAGTTTGAGCATTCTTTTCCAAACTTTTAGATTGCACATTCCTATCATTACATATTTTAAGCACAACCCACAGTATATGTAAATTTTTATATTTATATACTATATAAACTTACTATATTATGCATATTGTATATCATATACAAAAACAATCTTTAAAGAACAAAACACAAAAATTGAAATGAACCTCTTTCATATTTTCTTCTTATACCCCAGCAGGTCATTTTATATATCCACAGAGATGGGCACAGCCAGTTTGGAGACTGCTGATGGCAAAGCTTGGGTGGTAGAGGCAAGCAGACCTTGTTTGAGGACCAGCTCCTTCTCTCCAGTCATTGTGATCTCTGACAAATTAAATTGGTTTGCTGAGTGAATTAATTCACTTAAGCATAGCAGACAGGTGGCCTTGTTTCTGGAAACTAGAAAAAGCTTAACCAACAGTAGGGTAGTAGTTGTGGTTATTATTATAGTATATTATAGTGTTATTATGTTATATATAGTCTATGTATATTATTATAGTATGTTATTATATTATTTATAATACTTGTCCAAAAAACATATCAGACTTTTTGCTTTGTGTTTCTTCTGGGTTTCAGCCTTGCTTGGAAAAAAAAAAAAGTGACATTTTGGTAAGCAAAGAGTTGTCCTTCTTGAGAAATGAACTTGTTTTTTATTTCCATGGTCTCTCTCTACCTACAATGCTTATCTCAGTGGTGTTGGTGTTCTGATCGCTCTGCCTTCCACCAGCCTTTGTGCTTTTACTGGTTTGCTCTTGTCGATTTGGTAATGTATGTTTTATGTTTGCTCATGTTCTGTCATGACAGACTTCCAGAAAACAGAAAAATATTTTCTAGTCTATGTACCTTTAGTCCCATCTCTTATATAAGCTGGAAAAGAAATGTTTTCTTAATCAAATGTTTTATTATAGAGAGCATTTCCTAAGGTGATAGGATCCCTTCAGTTCAGTGAGGGGCACAGCCTCTCATTTCCGAGAAACAGGCTTTATAGGGAAAAGGGATTCTCATGCTTTCTTCTCCATCTCTCGCCTCCTGGGTTCTTCCCAGCAAGCATGATTAATGCACTCTGTACTTATTGATAAATATTACATTCCCTTATTTTTAATGAACCCACACTTCTATAATAGCTTGCGATTTATTAAGTGCTTTTTCAATTGTGGGAAGAGTCCCGTAAGTTGGTTTAATTGCAGCAGAATGATTTAGTGGGAAGAGAGATGTTGGCTTCTTATTCTTGAGTCTAAGAGATTTTTATTCCTTTGTGTTGTGAAACTACCACTTCCTCCTCTGACCCCCACCCCACTGTGCACACACTCCCACTCAGGGAAGTCAGGTATAAAATTAGAAGGGAAAGAAATAATGCAAGCATGGAAAATATGAGATAACATTTCTAAAAATAATGCTGGTAACAGAAGCAGTCCACTTTGAAACCAAGAAGAGGGTGTTAAGTCCTCTCCAGACTGCATTTCTCAATCGTTCTTCATTGGTGCTGCCCTCCCGTAGCAGACTAGGACCTCACATTTCTCAATAGCTTTCCTGGGTCACTTACCTAGGATTTTAGAAGATTGCCCAACGTTTGATTCCAAGTTTCTTTTTATATCCCAGAGAAGGGCATGTTCCCACCACATTTCCTTCGTTGCTTATTTCCTTCTCTTCCTGTCTTGTTTACTTCTGCCCACTACGTGGGGCCAGCCTTTGGTTAAGTTATGAAATTTGTAGAATGTTCTTTAGGCTTCTCCAACTTCCAGCACCTCTCTGCAGCAAGCTGATGAGATGTCTTGGAGAATTATTAAGCCCATTCTCTCTACCTCCTAACAGTGAAAACTAGAACAGGTTGGACAGAAGTTATAATTCAAACTAGAATACGGAAAAACTTGCTTAAGAACAAAAGCTGTTCAAGAATAAGATGACTGACTTGGGACAGCACACAAAATCTTATATATAATGATTGTATATAATTGCGTATGTCATAATATGTCTTATTATGGCAGCTGGAGGGAGCTATTAAACATAGTTCACCATTCCAGCATTTAAAACCTTCCAATGAATCTCCACTTCTTGCAGAGTAGAAGGCGAAATCCAGGATGGGTCGACCTCCCCACTGCAACTCTGATTCTCTCCTGTCACTCCTTATTTCCCTGTTCTGCATGATCTTCCTTAAACACACAAGGCTCCCTCCAGCCATAGGGCCTCCTTGCAGTGCCTGTTCTTTGCCTGGATTCCTCTTTTCTCTGATACTCCTGTGATTAATTCCTTCATGTACTTTATGTCTCTGCTCAGACTTTTTCTCAATAACTTCGTGGTCTTCCTAACTTTGTTGCTCTGCTTATTTATAGAAAGGGATTCAGGGAGATTAAAACCCTACACCACTGCTGTAGCATCCTTTCCAGAAACTACTGCATGTTTGCTTTTAATTCAACAAATGGAGAGAAGTTATGCTCGTATAATTTCTGTGGTTAAATCCAGGGAGCGCCTGGGTGGCTCAGTTGGTTAAGCGTCTGCCTTCAGCTCAGGTCGTGGTCCCAGGGTCCCAGGGTCCCAGGGTTCTGGGATTGAGCCCCGAGTCAGGCTCCCTGCTTGCAGGGAGCCTGCTTCTCCCTCTCCCTCTGCTGGTCCCCCTGCTTGTGCTTTCTCTCCCTCTCTGTGTCAAATAAATAAAATCTTTTTTTAAAAAAAATACTCTCTTACAGCATACCCTTTTAAAGTTCTGTTTAACCTTGGGATTTTGTCACTGAATTTTTCACTTGAGAAATCTCTCCTTTTTCCTTTTAACTGGGATTCTTGGGTGTCCTTTTTGCTGCTCAGAAGCCCTGAACTATGTGTGTGTCCCTCTCTAGTCTGGCTCGTTCTGAATTATGCTTTCCTCTGCTCTCACGTCTTATCAAAATCTATTTGGTTTTGTGGGAACTTTTCCCAAAAGGCATATTCATTGGGGGAAGAGGGGGAACCTGGAAAACCCATGTATTTCCTTAATGATCCAAAGGCATGCCTTTCAAATGGTGCGATTCAGACATCAACTGTAAGCATTTTTCTAGCTTTCTATAAGATGTGTTCTCTCCCTAGCAGCCAAGGAATAGAAACCTTCCGTCTTAGAGAATATTTCTGTCTTTAATGGCAGTCCAGGGGGAACAAAAAAGAATTTAGAGTCCATCACGATTTCTCACATAAAATTTTTATCACTTGCAGTACATGCTGCATCTAGATAGGAAAGGTCAACAAGCAAGATGGCTTTCCAGCCCTTAGCTCTTCTAAAGCAGTTACTTTTTCATCCAGTTCCTGAAAGCAAGAAACTAGAGAGTAAAAACAGTATGTGCTCCTCACAGCTGCAATGCCAAGATAGCTGCTATTTCCCAGGAAGGGATACGTCAGAAGAACTGGGACACTGATTGGAATGAAATGAGATAATCTTGATATTGATGATATCTACTTAGAGCTACATATTGCTGAATTCCTTGTCTGTTCTCTCTGCTTTTAATTAATTGAGTTAATATTTTTTTCATTGCCTTTGCCAGCTCAAAAATAGAGAGGGCAGAGTTTTCTTTGACTCCTAGCATCTTTTTCCCTGTTCTTTCTGTTAAGGTTTGCATGGCCTCCGTCACACACCTATAAATGGACAAATGAAATAAAAGAGCTCATAATATTGGATTAATACCAGTGATATTTCTAAGGAGAGGCAGTATTACTTGTGGGGAGTGGTTAGAGATCATGCAACTTATAAAATTTTTTAAATTAAGCAATAACATTTGAGACTACTTTTCGAATAATAACGTAAAGCTAATAGTCGGATGTCCTAATATCAACTGCATTGTTTTTTAAATGCATCTAATGTCAAATGTTCCTGGTGTGTTAGTTGGAAGTGAATATGCACTGCTTTCACTGTCACGGGATTCTCCAAACATTCCCTCAATATTTGTTTCACTAATATAATAAGTGTTGACGTCAATACTCTTTCCTTGCTTCCAACTGTATTCACTCCATGATGATATCAAATAGTTTCCTGGATGAAAGAGACAATCATAAATATTTTATTATGGTAGAATCATTATGTCAAATACTTCCTGATCTTCTCTTTGAACTGTTTATTTTTTGTTCTTAATGGGACACGGTTTGAATGACAGTTTTGGATGGTGACATAATACATGTTATTTGGAATATTTTACGTGTGAATTTAACTATACTTTGACTTTTGACTTTGACATACTTAACCACACACACACCATGTATATATATATATATATATATATATATATATATATATATATATATATATGTTGCATCAGAGTATATTACTTCTGTTACATAGCAAATATTCACCTGTATTAATAGTTACGAATTTCACTTTCATTCTGCATCTACCCTAATGTTCATTGAGCTGACAATTATTTTATAAGTACTATATGCAAAGGTCTATGCTAGCTGAAAAGACCCCTACCTCCAGAGGCTTATCATTCAGACAAGATATCTTATTCCAAGAAATTCTGAGTTCAGTTTTTGTAGAAAAAAGTCTTCCAATATCTTGGGATCTTTTCAACGAATTGTTCAGCATAGTGAATATACTAGCTTTAACTTTTTAAAAGTCAGTTCGCAATGATTTATAATGATTTGGGGAGAAACAACTTAAAATGCAAATATTAAACACTAGTCAGCATTTATCTCAAATTAATTCTACCATTAGACTCCAACATGAAAATCCAAGCAGCCAAAGTGGATTAAAAATGCTTGTAAAATATTCATCACATAGTTTAGCAAAACTTCCAAATTTATTTTGTAATGCCTCCTTTATTTTCAAGTAACACAATAAGCAGAATTGAGAGCTTTATTTGAAAGGTGGTACCGTCTTGAAATCATAGTAGTGACTTATTCTGCGGTTACCACAGTTCAAAAACATCCACAGGTCCGAGAAGTAAATTGGATTTGTGTATTTTATCTGGTTTTAACTTTGTTGATATAAACTTTCAAATTTGATAATTTCATTCAATTACTACATTGACAGAAACTCTGCTTGTTAGCAACTGTATCTAAATTAGTGACGTCCTGTTTGACAGAAAACTGGGCTTTTTTATGGTTCAAAAGCAAAATATAAGTATTTAGAGGTTATGCTCCCAGGGATTCTGAGATATCAGTACTAGATGTAGTTGTACGTCAAAGATCCCAGCTCCAATCCACAAAGCTCCAGGGCCCCACAAAGCAACTTTAGAGGTTCTTTAAATAACAAGTGCTAAATCCTACTTTCATAATACTGGCAAGAATTGAAGCTCATGAAAAATAAATCGTAAATCTGGTGTGCTTGTCCACTAGCATTTCTCTCTGCCTTTCTGGATTGATTCTCAGCCTTGCTTTCCATGCAGGGAGCTTCACTATAGGATCTGCAAAGTCTGGGATCTTTCCCTCTGGCCTCTGGCTGTGCTCTCCCCATGAGAGTTATCAGTGGAGGCACAGAGAGTGGTTATGGGCCCTCTGCCAATTTCTTGTGGGTCTGTCCCTCTTCCCCTCTGGCTTTTGAGGGTGACCCATCGTCAACATCTGCAACTCTCTCTGGGTTCTAGGAACCCAACTTTCTCCTTCTCCTCTCCGGGCTTAGAGGGTTTATGTCTGGACTGGTGAGCCTCACTAGGCACTTCCAGGCACTTTGCCTTCCCTCTATGATTCTGTTAATCTGCCCTACCTCAGCCAATATTCCCTCCACTGAACTCTCTCCCATTAACCCTTTGAGTTAATTGAGTGTGTTTTTGGTTCCCTGCCAGAGCTTTGCTCTTACGCCTGGTTTGGTCTTCTTCCTTGCCATGACCCTATCGATCGGTCCCTCTACTCAGCACCGTTCCTTCTCATCATAGTATGGTAACCACCACCACCACAGGAAAATATCAATAGCTTACTACAGGCCACATTGAATGCTCAACACATGCTTGAAACTCCACCAGGTACTTTATCTGTATTATTACCTCAATTGTAGACTCACAATCATCCATGAAGGAGCTGCAATTATTATTTCCGTTTTGCAGATGGTGTTAGTAACCTGGCTGAGGTCTCTCATCCACAAAGTTGTGAAGCAGAACTTCAACGCAGGAGCATTCAGTAGGGAAGGCCTACTTTCAACCACTTGACTTTATTTCTTTACTATGCATAGCTGCCTAAAGAGTTAGTATGAGTGCCCAAACAAGGAGCTTTTTATCTTAAAATACCTAAATATTTCCTTTACCTTATCTGAGTCTGAGGTTCCTACCTTGAAAGTCTAGACATCAGGACTATAATATTCTATCCAAAACACTAATATTGAAAGAAGCAGTATGCCTACCGTGCTCGAGATGTGTTGTCCATTGGTGGTTAGTAACTTGGAAGCACAGAGCGACCCATGTAAGGTCTGAAGATACATGCCATTAAGCAGATGGATGCCTTAGGAAACGAGTATCTCTCACATAAACACTGGTGGCCGCAAGAAGACTCAGACCCAAATTGCCACAGGGGCTAGGTGGAAAGAGGGAAGACGGGTCAACAGAGGATCCACCAATGGTAAATCTTCAGGATTTGGTAGCTTGGTTCTGAAGATGCACATCACCTGTTTCACATGCTTCACAAAGGCCTGGCTTTCTACTTCAAGTATCCGTTTTATCTTCCCAAATATTATTCACAACAGTATTTTAAGCTTAATGAAATGCCACAGCACTACACCCCCCAGAGTAATGGTCTTGTGAGATTTGGATTACCATCCTCAAAAATAACTCTCAGCTTAAGGGTTTTAGAAGATACAACCAAACTAACCAATCCACTACTTGGGTTATATTTACTATCATCTTTTTAAGGGGCACCTTACAATTCTCCAGTTTGAATGTAAACTTTTCTTCTTCATTTCATGCTTTCAATTTCCATATATTTTTCTATTTTTTTTTTCTTTTCCTAGTTCACTTATTCTCTCCTCTTTAGGATTTTCCTTCCTGAAACTTCATCTATTATCATTAGTTTTAGGAATCAGGGCCCCTACCTGTTGAACTCTTCACCTGTGACAAGAATAATCAGGCAGTGAGCACCTGGAAGTCAGGTACTCCCAGGTGAGTAATGCTATCCCTCATTGTGCTCCGAGGCTTTCATGTCCTCCTTTCCTCTCCGGAAACAATGTCTTTCATTCAATTTTAAAAGTCAACAGATTAGAAGGGAGTCAGACAAAAGCAAAGCTGTGCAATTGTCCTGTTCTAACTAAGGTTTTATGCTGAAGCCTTTGTACCCCTTAGACAAAAGTGCATTTAGTGTTTGGAAAACACAAAGTGCCCCTACTAATACCATCTCCAACTGATGTAAACAGACATCGTTCCCCCACAGCGCTGCCTTTAAACTAAATATTAGCATGCTGTATGTAAGGATTTTTTTTTTTTTTTACCTTTACTATTTAGAACAAAAAACAAAGAGCTGCCTAGATAGTCAGAAAACAGTGGGGCATCTGTTGTTACCAGTTAAACCATCTCTTCGATCACTTGGAAAGAAAAACGCCCATGATAATTTTTAGCACATGTTGTCCTAAACGTTCAAATGAATAAAAAGCTAGGAGTACTGAGTGTGGAGGAAAGTGGAATGGGAGTATAGACCAGAATGGGGGGTCACAATGACGACTTTAGCACCATGTTTTGTGGGTAAAGTGCTGAGAGGATCTGGAGGGAAGGACATAATTGGCAGCTAAGGAAGAGGAGGGGAAAAGCGAGATCCTGTAACAAATCTTTGTCCCGAATAGTCCCAGCGGCCACCCCGTTCTCATTTACCCTCAGGTAAAAACATGGGGGAAAATGCAGACTAATAGACCACTCATCTAAGCTTCAAATTTCATATAACAGTGTTATTTTACGATATTACCTGTCTTTTCATTTATTGAAGAGGCCAAACATTCTGCTAAATAGTCTCTCCCTGGAATTTTAGAGTTTGGATGTTTGTCCTGGAAGCTCTAAACATAGAGCCTGATTAAAGTGAAAAAAAAAAAAAATCTGAACAGACATTACCCAAATTTTGACTTTTATGTCTTACACAGATAGTTCCATTTTAATCCATTCCATTCAAATGCTGAAGAATTCGAAAAGATTTTATTTTCTTTGTTGGCCCAAGAGGACTCCAATTTTCATTGTCTATATTAGATGACATTAGAAATAGTCGCAAGAAATAAAATGTGTTTAAATTTATTTTTAAAAGGCACTTACACTTCCAGAATTACTTCCAAAATTACATCAGGCTTCCTTCATTTAGCATTCTAAAAGATGGAACGATATTTTAATTTGTGATCTGTGACTACCAGAGCCTTTTAAAAACCAAACACAAGTCATGCCCACATTTTTATCAACATGTCTCTTCATTTCAACAATCACTGATTTCTCTAATCTTAAAATTTCCCAGCACATCCATAAAATACACTCTCTCTGGCATGAGTCATGTTATTACTGTGATTCAGGAAGTTCATTGCAGGCTAGCTAACAACACCCAACTTATAAAACGAGATGATATGCAACTTAAACAATTGGTGTTAGGAAAAGAGGACATGATAAGTTTGTCATATGTAAACAGTAGTCTCAAAACAGAGGTGGCCAATATTTGAAGAGAGTGATTATTCTGAGAACTATAAAGATGGATGAGAACTAAAACCTTTTCGTCCATGCTTTGGACAATCATTTCCTAAATCCTTGAGAAAATTAGATGTTGAATGCTAAGAGATTGATGCTTTATAAGAATACACAACTTTGGGGGGCGCCTGGGTGGCTCAGTCGTTAAGCGTCTGCCTTCAGCTCAGGTCATGGTCCCAGGGTCCTGGGATCGAGCCCCGCATCGGGCTCCCTGCTCCGCAGGAGGCCTGCTTCTCCCTCTCCCACTCCCCCTGCTTGTGTTCCCTCTCTCGCTGTGTCTCTCTCTGTCAAATAAATAAATAAAATCTTTAAAAAAAAAAAAAAAAAGAATACACAACTTTGGATTGGGAAGTGATCTTAGAATTTTTTTTGCATGGAGTCTGTAACTGTCCTGTGCTTTTAAAAATTCAGCTACTAAAAGCTGGGGCACCTGGGTGGCTCAGGTGGCTAAGTGTCTCCCTTCGGCTCAGGTCATGATCACAGGGTCCTCGGATCGAGCCCCGCGTCGGGCTCCCAGTTCAGCGTGGAGTCTCCTTGTCCCTCTCTCTCTGCCCCTCCCTGCTGCTTGTGCTTTTTTCCTCTCTCTCTCTTTCAAATAAATAAATAAAATCTTGAAAAAAAAAATTCAGCTACTAAAAACAATGCCTGCTGCCAGGATTTTTCCTGTATCCCCTGGTTATTTATCTACCTAATCCCCCATGCCTTTGTCTCCCTGATTCTAACATGGGTGAAGAGAGAACAGTCTCTGGGATCTCTTTTATTTTTTATTATTTTTTAATTTATTTTTTAAAGATTTATTTATTTTTATTTGAGAGAGAGAGAGAATGGTGGGAGGGGCACAGGAAGAGGGAGAGAGAGAATCTCAAACGGCCTCCCTGTGGAACCCTACTCAGGGCTCAATCTCACGACCTGGAGATCAGGACCGGAGCTGAAATCAGGAGTCAGACGCTTAACTGACTGAGCCACTCAGGTGCCCCTGGGATCTCTTTTATAAGGGCACCGATCTCATTCATGAGAGCTCCAGCCTCATTGCCTAATAGTTTCCCAAATCACCTCCTCCTAACACCAGCACATTGGAGGTTAGGATTCCAACATATGGATTTTGGGGGGATGCATTTCAGTCCTTAATATATCCAAAGCATTGGCTTCCAAATACCAATTCCTATATCTCTGCTGTCCTGAAGGACTAGTGTCCTTCTAAGATGAGGGAGTTAAAACACAGGCAGACACAGAGGAAAGACCATGTAAAGACAGACGGAGAAGCTAAGGAGAGAGGACTCAGAGGAAACAGTCCTGCCAACACCCTCATCTTGAATTTCCAGCCTCCAGAACTGTGAAGAAATACATTTCTGTTGTTTAAGCCACCTAGGCTGTGGCCCTTTGTTATGGCAGCCCTAGCAAACTATTATTATTCCTACTTCTAAACCTCTTGCAATGTTATAGCAGTTTTCAAAACTGGATACATAACTTCTTTAAAGTGATACACATATGTGTGTACATTCTCAGAATCTTGATGTTTTTCTAATAACAGTGTGGCATCAAAAAAGTGACACACATGTTTGTTTTCCTTGTCATGCAAACATGTATTTTATTCTCTTAAGCATACTGTAAAAACCAACATACTACTGATATTTATAGTGGAAGTGTATGGAATCTATAGGTCAAACCTGGTAGAAGAAACATCGTTAGAATATGGATATTTTCTATCAATAAAGTTTTCTCCTTTTACTTTGGTCCATTTTAATATCTACTGAAAAGTTTTACAAAGTTCTCTATAAAGGGCTTTGGTAAGGTCTGTGCCCACATATCTGTTGCTTTGCTGAATTACATCTTTTATTGTTTTCTCTCTGTTTATCTTAGGTGTATAGAATTAAATTGATTTCTCTATTTGATTGTATATAAAATGAAATATACTTAACTCTCTTCTCATAATTTCCCTACATGTTTTTTTTTTCTTTATAGCAGTGACAGCATCTACTAATGTGGCAAATTTATCTTATTCACTTCCATTTTTATACTGTTTATGTTGTTTTTGTTTTCTTAACGGTCTAAGTTAGAACCCCAACTAGAATGTTAAATACAAATGGTAATGTTATACATGCTTGTTCTGTTGCACATTAAAATAGAAACATTTTTAAATGTTTCATTAGTAAGCTCTATATTTCTTATTGATTTGTTAATGTCTGATGTTTAAGATGACAACTTCTATTCCTAGTTTGAGATCATAATTTCAAAAGCATATTTTCTAATGCAAATCATCCACTTATTCTTGGGATAAACCCGAATTGGTCTTGATATATTAGCTTTTTCATTTAATGTTACATTATATATGTTAATTTTTTTAATTTTTGAATTTATGTTTATATAGATGAATGACCTATCTGCCAGATATATGTATGTTTCTCTTCTTGTTTTGCTTATGTACAATTTAATGCAAAATAATTTACATTTTATAATTATAAATCTATTAATAGGTTCCTCTTTGAGATCTGTTTTCAACATTATACTTATAATAAAGTCCTCAAACCTAGGATCATGCTTCCTAATATGTTATTTTTAAATACTTTGATGGTTTCATGTTTCTTCTCAAGATTTACATCTGCGTTATGTATATTAGTCTTTAATAAGATATGATTATTGGATAGCCTCTCTATTCCCATCAAAGTGCAAGCCATATGATTATTTCTCCTTATATATCTGGGTGTATTAGTTACCTATTACAGGAGAATAAATTACTCCAATAGTTAGTCACTTAAAACAACAATAAATCTCTGCTATCCCAGAATTTCTATTGTTCAAGAATTTGAGTGCAGCTGAACTGAGTGATTCTGGCTTGGAATCTTTAAAGAGGTTATAGTCAATATGTTATCAGACCTCAGTCATTTCAAGACTTGAACTGAGGTTAGAAGATTTACTTCAAGATGGCTCACACAAATTGCCTGCAAGTTGCTTCTGACTATTGGCAAGAAGTCTTAGTTCTTTGTCACACGGACTTTCTCTTTGGGGTTTCTTGGATGTCCTCAGAACATAGTAGTTGGCTTCTCCCAAAGCAAGTGATGCAAAAGGGATTAAGACAAAAGCCACATTGTCTTTCATAGCCTAACATCAAAAGCCACACATATTCATTTCTACAATATCTTATTTTTGCACAGGTCGGTACTATTCAATGTTTGAAGGGAAGAATGAGGACATGAATGAATTATCAGGAGACAACAAGTATCTGGAGGCTATCTTGGAGGCTGGCTACCATGTTGGATCTATTAATGAACTATCCATTCTTTACCATTAAACTGAATATCCCTTTGGGTTCCAAATATACATTAGTTTATTAATGTATATTATACATTGTATATTAATGTATATTATACAATGTATATTAAATACATTAATAATATATATTAATGTAATTAATAGGATAATGCATCTCAAGTTATTCCTCTGTTGTATTTTTTCAAATTTTTATTTTCATAGGCGAATTTCAGAATTATTCTCTCAATTTGAAAACACATGAGGAGAAGTTTTTATTAAGGCATAATTTACATATAATAAAATTCACATATCTCAAGTAGGTGAGGTTATTTAGTGGTGTTGCTCTGATGTATATTCAAATATAGAGCACTATTTTCCAATCTATAATTAGAGTATGCCTATCTTTTTTTATTGTTTTCTATCTTGTTTCTCAGTAGATTTTTTTTCATTTGTTAAATGAACATTTGTTATATTTATTCCTAGGTATTTTATACCTTGCTCCCATTGTGAGTGAGATTTTTGTTACCATTATTTTCCCAAACATTTATTATTATTCTGCAGAAAAGCTATAATAGCTTTTTTAAAATGTGTTAATGTTTGTAATTGTTGAACATTTATGCCTCTTGGGTTTTCAACATAAACAACTCTATCATTTGTAAATTACGACAATCTATTACCACCATTTTATTTTTAACTTTCGATTAAATGTTAAGTTCTAATAAATTGATTAGTACTAAAATAAATAAATAAATAAATAAATTGATTAGTACTTTAGGAACAGTGTTAAATATAAATGTTTGCCATCAGCATCTTTGTTGAGTTCTAGAATTGAGGGAATGATTATAATAGCAAACACTTATAGAGCCCTTATTTTCCCAGCAGGCACTTCCCTGAGTAGTTTGCATATGTTAACACATTATTCCTGAGCCTAACTTTATGAGAAGATCGTGCCCAGTTTTACAATGGAGACTCAGAGAAATGCAGTATTTTGCTAAGGGTACAGGTAGCAGAAACAGGAATCCAAACTTTTGTAATCTGATTCCTTCCTTGATTTCCTTACTCCTGAGCTACACCACCTGTCAAGGGCCTATTTCTGTGGTACCTGAATTCTTTTTTTTTTTTTTAAGATTTTATTTATTTATTCATGAGAGAGAGAGAGAGGCGGAGGGAGAAAGGGGCTCCCCCACGGAGTAGGGAGCACAATGTGGGACTCGATCCTAGGACCCTGGGCTCAAGACCTGAGCCAAAGGCAGACGCTTAAACAACTGAGCCACCCAGGCGCCCAGCACCTGAAATCTTTAGAAAGGCACACAATTCTGGAATTAGATGAGTAGAAGTGGTGTAAGGAAGCGAGAATTTAACCTCTGCTTCATTACAGAGTTGATCCTCATCTCCGAGATGGCATCTTAGATCAAAAACTAAAACTGGAGGGGCACCTAAGTGGCTCAGTTGGTTAAGCGTCTACCTTCGGCTCAGGTCCTGATCACAGGGTCTTGGGATCGAGCCCCGCATCAGGCTCCCAGCTCAGCGGGAAGTCTGCTTCTCCCTCTGCTTGCTGTTCTCCCTGCTTCTGCTCTCTCTCTCTCTCTTTCTGTCAAATAAATAAATAAAATCTTAAAACAAAAACAAAAACAACAAAATGTTAAAGCTGGAGGGAACCACTGAGGCCAACTAGTTCCACCCAGTAGGTCCCAGATAAGGGAACAAAAGGAATCCACAGGGAAACGGCCTATCCCGTTACCCAGGTACCTAATAAAAGCCACCCGCCTATTAAAAACCGGGTAAAAGAAGATGGAATTAAAATTCGCGTCTTTCTGCTGACATGTAGTTGGATGCTCCTCCCCTGTTCACTGTGATAAATGACCAACACGAATCTGTGGCAGAAGTGGAAATCTTTGAATCCATGCTCCTTGGGTTCTTAGACGGGGCAGCACCAATACTCTTTGATTTAAAACTGATGGCATACTCCATTTGTGTGAAAAGTAGGGACCGTTTTCAAAGTTTGTCACTATTCATTGTACTGTAAGCAACAGACACAAACAGAAAACAAACAAAAACCAGATAAACAAACATAAAACCTTAATTGTGTCTGAAAAAAGGCCTGAATTTGTCTAGATTTTTCACACAGAACTAAGTCTGGTATTCTAGTTTTCCGGGAGGGGGGCGTTCAATGCTGGTTGTTTTCCTTTTAAACATATTTTAAAAAAATGTTCATCTTTTGGGGTGCCTGGGTGGCTCAGTCGTTAAGCGTCTGCCTTTGGCTCAGGTCATGATCCCAGGGTCCTGGGATCGGGCCCCGCATCGGGCTCCCTGCTCCCTGGGAAGCCTGCTTCTCCCTCTCCCACTCCCACTGCTTGTGTTCCCTAACTTGCTGTGTCTCTCTCTGTCAAATAAATAAATAAAATCTTTAAAAAAATTTTTTTTCATCTTTTTTGGTGACATAACAAAATAAAATAAAATTAAAAAAATATTTTCATCTTTTTAAAAATTGTTGTGATCCTTTTATTTTTTGAGGAGGGGGAGTGTTACCAGTCCTACTGGCATGAACATGTTGTTCTTTCATAGACACATGGAAATTCTTATTTTCACTAACTTACTTTTTCTTTCCATGGAAGATTCTTTGGAAACGTAGCATCTCATTTGGAATAGCAGTGAGTGGTGAAAATCCGTTTTTAGCATTTTGCCCATCATTTCTGCAAGACCAATATTCTACTCTGGAAAGATGGTACTCACTATGTCCTCAAAAAGCAGTCCATATTCCTTAAAATAGTTCTAGGTTACCAGTCTCAAGTTACTCTTTATTCTTACAAGATGGAAAGGGTTAATGATCTGTCTCTGTTTTCCCCGCGAGTCTTTCCAATTCAGTTTCCGGGTGTCTATAACTGGCCCTTCAAACAAAATACTGCAAGAGCTACTGGTCTTCCATAATCTGTTTTCTCCCTTTACTTATAATTTGGATTATAAATTCAGTAAGAAATCTATCACTAATCTCACCAGCAACAAATGGAAAATGGTCAAATGACGCACAGCTTTGAGCTCCTCAGTGCATAATTTAGATCGAGTGCGTCAATTGATTGGAATATTCTGACCTTTTCCCCTTTAAAAAGTATATTAGGGGAAAATAGGTTTGGATGACATTCTATGTTTAAAATATTCTGCATTAACAATTTAGGCAACTTCTTTGGTAAAGAGAATGGAAAGTTGGCAGGGAACACCAATACATATACTACAAACCATGGCAAAATCCCCAAAGTCTATTTTACACACCGTCTACATATGGACATGCAGTATGTTATAGAGATGGTTTCATGAAATGCCCAACATTAGAGGAAATGTGTGTTTTTTCTAAGTGACAAGTAATAAGTCATTCTCTGCATATATTACGAAAAAGAACATTAGAAGCTGGATACTGTTGTTTTTGTGTGTGTGAAAGTCTGTTTGATCTGTATAGAGCTGCAGTAAATACTCAGTACATTTTTTTGGTTAAAAGTTTACTTCTAAATGAACAAAAATAAACCACAGAATTAAAAATTAGCTGGAAATTTAGAATTATGTAGGCAATTGATCCTCTCTTTTAAGTGTAAAAATCTTTCGAACCACATCGTTTAGTATTTTAAATATATGTGCAGCCTGTGGGTATGTGTGTGTATATTTTAGCTAATATCTTCATATTTTCAGAAGTAGAGACTTATCTTTGACTTGGAGAGAAATCTGTTAAGCAATAAATAAAATTAGACAATGTGGGGCCCCTGGGTGGCTCAGTCAGTGAAGCATCTGCCTTTGGCTCAGGTCATGATCCCAGGGTCCCTGGGATCGAGTCCCACATCAGGCTCCCTGCTTCTCACGTCAGAGGGAGTCAGCTTCTCCCTCCCCCTCTGCCTGCTTCTCCCTTTGCTTGTGCTCTCTCTCTCTCTCTATGTCAAAAAAATAATAAAATCTTTAAAAAAATTAGAAAACGTATCATCTTAAATCAATTATAAATGCACATCTCTGCTTGCGTGTGTGTATGTTTAATCTGTTTAAGACTTAGTTTGTTGGCACGTCAAACCCTTAGTAATATTCACTTTGTTTCAGTTGCTTGTTGGGAGTCATATATTTTCTGAAAAAGATAGCTTTTTGTTTTGTTGTGATGTTCCGTCGAAGATGTGATGAAGAATCTCTCTTCATAGACCAATTGTAGGCTCTTGGTATAATGATCTCTTTTGCTAGGCCGTGTGACACAACAAAACAAATAGCTCCTGTATTACATATATGTGTATATTTCATTATCCAGTGAAATTAATATGCATGTCTGAAACAGTCTGTTACACACCTACATGCAGAACACATGCAGAAAACATACAGAAATGCAGAGTGTAAAAGAAACACAGAGGCACGTGAATGGAAGCACAATGAAAATACTTCCTTTTTCCTATGCTTTGGAGGATGGCTGAGAATTAAATTAATTAATTCATTAATTAATTAATAAACTAATGATAAATGTCGTCAGTGTCCCTACTTCCATAAACATCATTGGCCAGGTAAAATTGCTAACCTCCGAAGCAGCATCAAGTTCATGCGGAATGGGAATGGAGGTATAGACTGGTTTTTTCCTTCCAGTTTGCATTGTCCATAAATGAAAAAGCTTTAACTTCCTAACATAGCATCAATAAATTAGAAAAGTCAAGTAAGTAGGAAATTCAGTCTTCTACCTGTACAATATTTTATTTTATATTCCAAGATGCTTTTACCTACATCGGTTATTTTGTATCTGCTTTCTTAGGTAGGTGATATAGGTATTATCAGCATCCCGGACATGAGGTCGTGTAAGGGGTAGAAACATAAAGTAGAGCAATGTAACTATGGCGGCTGACGTTCTAACAAGCCGGTGGCCTTGACAGGGCAGGTAACACCTCTTGTCTTCAGAGAAGAAAACAGAGGTTGTGTGTATAGTTGGGTGGTGTGGCCATAGGTGGCCGGGCTAGGATCTAGTCTTCTTGGGGCCAACCTAATTTCTGTTTTTCCAGGGCTTACCTAAATTCCATATTTTTCTGAAAGCGTAGAATTTATGTTAATCAAAGATAAACTGGCTATTCCTCAGAATCTTTCAGATTCTCAGTGTGCGTAAGTATCTCCAAGAGGGGCACCTGAGTGGCTCAGTCGGTTAAGCATCTGCGTTCGGCTCAGGTTCATGATCTTAGGGTCCTGGGATGGAGCCTCATCTCAGGCTCCCTGCTCAGCAGGGAGTCTGCTTCTCTCTCTCCCTCTGCTCCCCCCCATTTCCAGGCTATGCTTTCTCTCTCTCTCTCTCTCTCTCAAATAAATACGTTCTGAAATTCTGAGCAGACATACATCTCAAGGGGACGCTGTTTAACTCACACCTGCCAAAAAATCTTTTTGTTGGAAGGAAAGTTTCATCTACTAAAAATAAAGCTTAAAAATTTTAGGTTTAGAAAGGGGAGCAGTAACAACTTCTTACATTATCGTGCAGCAAAACGAAAATAAGAAGGATCCACTAAACCAAATAAAGAAATGGAAGAGACATCGTTGAATATAAGTTGATTCCTGTTTTGCATAAAAGTATAAAGAGAAATGTAAATGCTTTTTGTTTTCATATAGTTGGATTATTATAATATACATATTTATATTTGTACCTTGAACTTCTCACTCAAATATTATGACAACTTCGCCATGACAGTTGATGTAAATCTGCAAAATTTGCTTAATTTCATTTATTGATTTATTTATTGACAAAGTGTTCTTAATTTTTTTTTTGAGGGTGGGAGGGCAGAGGGAGAGGGAGAGACAGAATCTTAAGCAGGCCCTACACCCAGCAGAGCCCAAGGAGGGGCTGGATCTCACAACCCTGAGATCATGAGCTGAACCAAAATCAAGAGTCGGATGCTTCACTGACTGAGCTACGCAGGTGCCCCAAAATATTCTTAATTTTACAGAAGTGCCATGATCTTTATTTTTATGTAGTTATTATTCAGCTCATTTTATTAATATTGTATAGAATCAATGTGTATCCAAGTGACGGCTTATATAAAATGAAAGACATCTCTCCCACCTCCTTCCTGACCATTTGCTTCAGTCTCTCATTCTCTATAGAAGCATCCACAGTGTTAGATTCTTTTTCTTTTTCTCTCTTTTTAAATCTCTTGGTGATTATCCCATGACTTTAGGTGATATACCCTTATTTCATCATTTTGTGGGATTTTAGCCAGCCACTGTTGGGCTAATTTAATAATCTCTTCTGAATGGCAAGAAAAAGCACATCTAACTCCACTGCAGAAAAGCTGCTAATTCCAAACAAAAGAAGCTGTACATCACCATTTCAAATGAGACAAAATCCTTTTTTTTTGAGACAAAATCCTCTTTGGAAGATACATCTCTAATGTAGAGAGAAACAAATCGACCTTACTTGTAACCACCCAAGCAGTTAAAAGCTAGGATAAGCTGTGAATTATACATTAAATGTTGTTGATAAACTTTCTAGATGGGTTTGTGTGGGGGGTTTGTGTGAATGAGAGGAAACAGAATCAAGCTTTTAAAAAACACGACACAAGTGCCATTCTCAGATTTTGTTTGGCTTCCAGAACCTGGATAACAATTACACTGTGGCAGACTATAAGTGCTATCAATCTCATATCTATTCCAAGTTTAAACTTCCAGCCAAACATGGCAAAGCATAAATGTAATTGCTTTCCAAGCCTTAAACCTTATCGGGTTGAAATGAAAAAGGGGAGGAAAAAGTCTTTAATTTTTGTTTTATATACACCAGGAGGAAAATAGAAATCTTTCATCTGAAATCATTCTGACATTATGACAATGTAAAAAGTGAGGTCTTCAGATGCACAACTGGATTCCTTTTTGGTAAACTGAAGGTTTACACATGTTCAAATGGCTGAGAGTCTCAGCAATTCTCTTGGTCACTTGGATTTTCACTGTACTCTGATGACAGAAACCAAGCTTCTCCCTATGCTTAAAGAACTTAGGCAGCTGAATTTCCTCGAAATTTCTAGATTTCCTTTCTTTTTTTTTTTTTCCACCAACCACAACAGAAGCTTTTCACAGCCATTCCAACCTCTTTATTTGAATCTTCTTGGAGGAGAAGCTTCACATCTTGAGAATGTCTAGTCTGGATGGAGCTAGAAGGGCGAAAGAGATAAATTAGAACAGGATGCTACCCATTACTCAGGAGAAGGAGAAGACTCTCAAATTAAAAACGACAACAGCAATAACATCTTAATATTGCAGAACACAATGGTTTAAAACCAATATTTTAAATAAAGCTTTTTCATTATATTTATTTTCCTTCCCAATAACATATTTGTGGTTTTATAGCTCTGTTCTTAGTCTTAATTCAGTTTCCTCCTGTGATTTCTTCCTCTACTTTAATTGTTAAGAATTTCATGTCAGGAAAAACTACCCAGGTCTTGGAAATAGGTGAGCATTTTTCACTGATTTGCCATTGATTTGACCAAATCACAACTTTGAACGTTGAATATAAATGTTTCCTGTTCACTGCAATCCAAATTATTTTTGTCTATTAGAGAATATACATCTCTGTGGGTCAAATTCTCATTGGAACTGCTTTTAACATCTTACTGGGTTCCTCATTAATTAATAAGTTGAAGAAAATCTTTCATAGTGTTTACTGTATGTAAGTCACACTTTTGAGTTTTGGAAAACATTTGTACCTTGACTGTTGTCACTAATGGAGGCTCTGTATGTCTCGAAGATTAGAAGTTATTTTATAAGTAGTCGATTCCAAGATACGTGCAAATCATACAAAACTGAACTTCTTACTCACAGTTGGGAATCAGCAATTCTTGTCTTTCAAGGAAATGGTAGTTTAACAGAGGTTATATTTGGAAGCAATGCAAATCTTAATTTGACTCTCCAGGGAAAATGCAAAAAGGAAAGGAATGCCTTCCTAATGCACAGCTAAACTTTTAAATATCATTTATTTTTCTTTTTTTTTAAAGATTTGTTTTACCCATTCATTTGAGAAAGAGAGAGAGAGAGCACAAGCTGGGGGTAGGGGCAGAAGGAGAGGCGGAAGCAGACTCCCCGCTGAGTGGGGGGAGCCAGACCCAGGGCTGGATCCCAGGACCCTGAGATCATGACCTGAGCAGGTGCTTAACCAGCTGAGCCACCGAGGCACCCCCTCATCTATTTTTCTATCTCTGTCCCATATGCCAGACTGGGGACCCCTGCTAATACACTCAATACCATGAATGAAGTTTCAAGAAACTGCCATTGCCCCTCACCATGGATCAACATGCATGCTGCTGAGAACACCAAGTCCCATCATACCTGGGAAAGCCATTATCTCCTGGAATTTGCAATGGGACTTCCCACTGGGAATGGTGAGTTACTTTGCACCCCTAGAGGAGGGAGAACTACTCAATCTCCCCTGGGATCTCATTGCCCTGCCGCCAGCCAGACCTGTTGAAATGCACTCTACCTGGAATGGAACATGCACCATTGAAAAAGAGGAGAAGGCAGGGGTTCTGGAGTGGCATATCCGGCTCCCAGTCCATCTCCTCACACCCGACAGTGCTAACTCTTGCACTGCATACCTGTGTGGTAGGTACAACCAGGTCAGGTTCCTGAAGCTGCCAGCCTCTGTCTCCTCCAGACCAGATGGGCATACTCCCCTTTCTTCTGCTACGGTCACTTGGCTGTTGTCTTTATTCCCTCCACTGACCTAGTGGCCATTAGAGGACACACAGAAGCCCTTATTAAATCCACCCAACAAGTCGTAAGTAATAGTTGACAAAGCCTATCCTTACTGAACACTGGAATATCTCTAATGGGCAAAGCTGTCCTCCAAAACAGAAGAGCCTTGGACATTATCACAGCCTCTCCAAGAGTTGCCTGTGCCAATATCCAGTGTTGTGTGTTCAGACCTGATGAGTTTGCTAAGGTATCATCTTTATTAAATCACATGAGGTCACAAGTGAACGCCCTGAGGGATCTGACCCCCCAGCCGAGGGGACTTAATAAATCAGTGGTTTGGATTATAGGGCTTTTGGCGGGGGGGGGGGGGGGGAAGTACTTATTTTGGGAATCATTCTCTTAAGCTGTGTCTTCTTTTGCCCATGCCTCTAACGTTACTGTGCATTTGGCTCCAATGAAGCCAGACTGCCACCAAACGAGCCACCTCGTGTTAACAAAACTCCTTGCTGATTGCTCGGGGCACACTGTGGAAGAGGGGCGCATCAGAGATTCTAGGAGCCAGTCACCAGGAGTGTGGAAGGAGGTCACGGAGAGGACATGACCGCAGGGTGACCCGGGAGCTGGGTTCGGGCCACCAGGGGTTCCTCACCCCTCCCTGTCCTTGAAATGTACAATGTATATTCCACCCCCTGTGATGACAGGGGGAACTGTTTCAAGGACACAGCCTTGAGAGAGATGATATACGTGATGGAATCCCTTTAAGGCCTCTGTAGAAAAGTTTCAGATGGTGGTGCGGAGATCTACTCTGGCCGCAAAGGAGATGAGCCTCGTAAGTTAAGTCCCCTTGCTGCTTAAAACCACCACCTGCCCATCTGGAGTGGCCTGCCCCTGTCTTCTGTCTCTCCTGGCCCTCCCTCCATGCGTGGGGCCAGTTTGGGAACCAACACTGTCTTCTTCCATCCTCCACCCCTTCCTCCTCCCTTCTCTGGGTTCAAGCCCAAGGAACAGTAGCAGGACAATTTAGAATTCAAGAACCAGCTCCAGCATCCCACGTTCTAGGTGCATCTCTCAAACTTAGAAGCTGTGAACCTTTAAGAGAGCTGCTTAACTGTTCTCGGCCTCAGTTTCCTCTTTGGTAAAAAGGGGATGATGATGATCGTCATCATCGTACTGTCAGGAGGGTTTAATCAGCTGATAAATGTAAGTTCACAATGCACTCCATGCGTCGCACTTTGCAGGGGAGTTGTGTGGCTTAGGGCCCTTCGACTAATAAAGAGCAGACAGGAATATATTTTATTTAAATTACCTTCTGACGTTAACTCTCTGAATATCTGACTCTATGAGGCATCTTCTACATTCATCCGGATATTATTACTGACTCCACAATAAAATCTTGGAGGATTTTCTCCTTATCTCCAGCTCTTCACAAGTCCTACCTTTTGGCTTTGGTTCTTTCATTTATATTTGAAATAAACAGAGTTTCAGTCACGTTGTCCCTCGCATTTCAAATGGTCACCATTAACTTCTCTGCCAGTACTTTGCTATTTCTCTGCTCCTTGCACTGTGCTCCCAGGAACCTTTGAATTTCCCTGAATCAAACAGGTGTCACGTTTATTACCATTGCTTTGTTGCATTCTCAGTAAGTTTAGCTGTGGTTGGTTAGGGTGGGGACTTTGTTTGCTCATCTTTTTGTCCGTCTGAGGCCTTAGAAAAATATCTGTCATGTAGCATGTACTCAGTGAATGTTTGCAGATTGAATACATAGAGGAAAAGGGGAATTCATGTGTCGTTGAATCACTAGGATTTCTATTTAGTGCCTATGAAAATTCCACCCTCTCTTTGATGTCTCGTTGGAGTATCACTTAGTGAATGAAGCCCTCCTTGATTATCCCAGGCTTGCGAATATTTTTTTTTCCTAAAAATTGTTCCAGGATTAGAATTCAGCTACTACTATTACTCTCCCTTCTCCTCCTACCTCTCCTCCTGCTCCCCTATTATTATTATTATTATTATTATTATTATTAAAAATTATCTGTTTTGAATTGCTGCTAAGTCTTGAGGGTAAGGACAATATGATACAATTCTGTACCACCTTCAAGTCCTCACCCAGCATTAGATTCATGTTAGACACTTAGTAAACTCAAGCTTAGGGAAGGCTATTGCCACTTTTCCTAAAAATTCATCATGGGGGCAAGGAGCCTCCCTGAAACTGAGAAGGCAAGAACCCCAGGGACCTCCAGGGAGTTTGTGGTCAAATGAACCTGTTTGGGCTTCAGAACAGATGGATGAGTGGCTGGCCAGCACTGTTGCCCTTTTGGGTTTCCATGTTGGATGCAACAATGACTATAAATAACTCGATTCTTAGAAAAGACAGAGGAAGAGGGGCAGTGCAGAAGTAGGGGAAGCAGGGACATGCCGATGCTAAGTGCAGCCAGAAACACAGGCAGGAAACACCAGAAAACAAGTGACTGGGGATGGAAGCAGATGTGTAGGGAGCCTCACCGAATGAGAAAGAGAAAGCGATGTTTGGCCATAGGAACGTGTGTTTTGCAGCGTTGTTGCACTTTTGAAAGCCTTTGTTGTTATGAACAAATATACTTAAATGGCCTAAAAACAGAATGACGCCCAGGGATTAAGGTTGGGAAGGAGTCTCCCAGCAGCTTGCTGGGTCTCTTTTCCTTCCTTGGGTTTTGATTGTTTTGCTTTCAACCAAAGAATAAAAGAGAATAGCAGGCAAGTTTCCAAGGGTTTGGAACATTGTAGGACACCCCCATTACGATTAATTACAATATACTTTCTATATTTCTTTTTTAAGAGAAGTGTTGGATTAGGAAATGTACAGGCTCATCAACCAAAGACAGAATGCTGGCTACCATTCGGACCTCACAGGATATTTTTGGAAAAAAATCCTGGAATGGTGAATGGAAAAAGGACAATCTCAGAGCAAGGCCCACCATTGAAAAGCAATCCACAGGCACGTTTGATTCTGAAATCCCAACTCAGGTCTTTAAACTTGGAAAAAATGTATTTTCTTTTCCTCTTGGACTGTGTCAATCATTTGTAAGACATCAGAAATTAATTAACCTTTTTATTTTCAAAATTTTCTGAAACTATGAAAAGAGAACTGAATAGAATAGTAACAGCCCTGATATCTGGCAGAAGATAAAACATGGCTTTAAAAACCTTAAGATCCTTGAAGAAAAATGCCAACATTAAAACAAAGGCTAGATGAGGGTCAAGACACGATCTCTCAGAGATAAACAATTTCATGGATTTGACTGCCCTACTATTCATCATTTTCTTGGGTTGTGCTTGTAAAGTAATGATATTATGATACCGTAAAACCATGTCAGCTTTGCAACAAGATATGATTTTTTTTAGAAATAAGTTAAGAATGAAGTCGTTCCATGTTTCGGTACTTTATTTGGCACAAATGACATGTGCAAGTCCTTTGAATTTTACCTATCATTTCATGTTTCAGTATATTTATCACTGAGTACCCATCGGTGCTATTGTTACATAATTGGAGTAGACTTGTAGACATGTGTTCCTTCCAGCCATTACAAGATTTCTCGTGCATCGATGCCGATTTCAAAGCTTTCATTGGATTTGGTTAGAAATGTAAAGTTTCAACATCATCACCATCACGATTATAATTACTTTCTTTAAAAAGTTGAGAGCAGCTCAATATAAAAAGAACATTCGTGAAATAACTCTGAGAAAGTTGAAGTCATCCCTTTGGGTCCCGCTTGGGATGTTTCTTTTTTGAGATGCTGGCTGTAACAATATATTCTTTGGTTGTTATTATTCTGTTTATTTCTTTGCACTTTAATATATAGGGAGGCTGAGGTCCATTGACCTCTTTGTCTACTCTTAAAATAGCTTCTTTATATTGCTTTTAAAGTGAGAAGCAATAGGAGTAATATAATGGGAAAAGGATGTGATATGGGGCCAGACAGACCTGGAAGCAAAGCCCAGTACTGTCTTTTAACAACTATGTCACCTCTCTGAACCCTTTGTTTGTTCATCCATGAAATTGAAATATTAAGACTGACCCTGCCTGTGATGTTTCAAGGGTTTAAATGTAGGTAGGTCTTTAGTAAATATTGGCTAGCATGAAACAGTATCTCATTTGTTTTGCTCTAACAGTTGACTGATTAGGTAGACCTACTGTCCCATATGACTCCATTATGATTATGCCCTATCTAGGGCCTCCTGCAGATGAAATCATACATGAAGTCATCAAACATTCTTTTCTTACAGATGGATTTCCTCTGGAGATGTATGGATATGCCCAGCTCCACGCTGGTACCTTCAACTGCTGGTAGAAGAAAGGTCAGTCTCATTTTATTAAAATAATAAAAAATATAATCTAGAAACAATTTATGCTTTCCCCACCCCCTCTTTCCCCAGAAAAGATGAAAACTGTTGCCAAACTGGTGGTATTGTTCACAGGTCATGGTTGTGGGGTGGGGGAACTCCCCAGAAGACATTTTCCACACAATGGAATTACTTTTATTATTTTCAAAATGAAACACAAGACCTGCATTATTCCAGCAAAATTTTTTAGATAGAAATATTTAACCCATTAATTGAATGGATAGTTTTGACCTTTGCATAAATCTGATGAAAAATTATGTTGTGTGCTTGAATTTTCAAATAGAAAATGAGGCAAAGGGATCATTTATATCTAAACCTGCATTGTACATGAGCAAACTTCAGTAAGAAGAACTATGCATATCTAAAGTAGTATAATTTAATGCATTTTCTAGCATATATTATATGGTTCTTAAAAAATCAAAGTATTGAAAATTGCCCAGCAACTATAAATACCTGTAGGATTATCACAAAGAAATAACATTTCCCCCCTCAATTTAATAATAATAAGTTAATTGGTATCAGACGTCACCCTCAACAAACATAACTGATATTTTTTTAATTTGTCTTTTAATGATTCAAAGAAAAATGAAAATATACTTGCCTCTCTAATTCATGTTGCTCTGAAATGTTCATAGACACGTATATTGCCATTTTAAAGCAGTTAATTCAGGGGTCTGGTTTTGTTCTAGTACTGTGCTGTTTTGATTACTACAGCTTTATAGTGTATCTTGAAATCTGGAATTGTGATAACCCCAGCTTTGTTCTTCTTTCTCAAGATTGCTTTGGCTAATGGGGGTCGTTTGTGGTTCTGTACAAATTTTAGTATTATTTGCTCTAGTTCTGTGAAAAATGCTGTATATGGTATTTTGATAGGGATTGCATCTAATCTGTGGATTGCTTTGGGTGGTGTGGACATTTGAACAATATTAATTCTTCCATTTCATGAGCATGGGATATCTTTCCATTTGTGTTGCTCTCAATTTCTTTCATCAGTGTTTTATAGTTTTAAGAGTACAAGTCTTTCACCTCCTTCATTAAGTCTGTTCCTAGGTCTTTTACTCTTTTTGGTGCAATTGTGAATGGAATTGTTTTCTTAATATCTCTTTCTGCTACTTTGTTATTAGTGTAGCAGATAATAACTGATGTCAGATAACTGATTGCTGGGTATTAACTTTGTATCCTGCAACTTTACTGAATTCATTTAGTACTTCTAATTTTTTGGTGGATTCTATAGAATAGACCATGTATAGTACCATGCCATCTACAAATAGTGACATTGTAATTCTTAGAATTGGTATAGCGTATTGAAACCACCCCCCCAAACTAAGATATTACAGCTGGAAAAAATTAGAAGCAACTGAATTACAGGGAGATGCCTGGGAATCCTTTAAGTGAAATGTGTTCCCTCATAAACAAAAGAGGTAAATTATTTTATTGGGTAAATGAAAAGTGTCTTTGAAACCCATGTTGCCCAAAACACATAAATTGGTTTACCTAGTCATTTTGCTTAACATAGATTTTTTTTTTTTTTTAATGAGAGGTAATTTGAAAGCCTGAAGCAGACCTTCTATTTAATTATTTTTCAAATGTGGGCCAGAAAAAGGGAAATCAAAGGATGATTGTACCATGGTTAAATGAAAAACATGCATAAAAGAAAGGTAATGGGGGAGAAGAGTAAGTTCACTACAGAATACAATTTATTTGAACATGTCTTTCATAGTTTATGACTCTATGAATGGTGCAAATGGGAAATGTTACCATTTGAAGTGTGCATGCTAGTTCTCAGTCTAAAGGGACCTGTTCCCTGGGGGGCTTTTTTCTTGTATACAGATTTGTATGTTTTCTCCCATTAGGCCACAATAGATTATGTTTTAGTGTGGCTGATGTTCTTACTCTGTGTCCAAAATACATAGTACAAAACTCCAAACTTCCACTGTGAACCTGATTCTCTCTATTGTCTCAGATTTAGCATTAAGACTCTGGCTTAAATCCCCTACTTTAAAGTGGAAATAATCATGTCTCCCTAAGACCCAGGGCCTATTCAAAAGAAAAATGATACTCTTTAGTGCCACAGACTGGGACCATCCCTGAGAAAGCCATCCCCCATTACTGTTTCAAAGGTTTCTTTTTTTCAATCTGTTATGTTTTTCCTTCCTAACATTAGGATGTGTTTCTCATTTTGCTCTATGGACGCTACTGTTTTATAAGATTTTTCCCCTTTCTAAATTCTGTACATATGATAGTCATTCTCCTTGACTCCTGAGGACATTTCCTTGGAGTCATTTATAGAGACAAGAACTTCCTCCTAGGCTCTTTATATAGACTGCTCTCCATGATAGTGCCTTTCGAGCAAATGAATGTAAGGACTCCTAGATGTAATGGAGAAGGCAAAAAGGAAATTCACCATGGGTGGAAAAGAAAACGAACCACCAGGGACAAGATAAATGCGTACAATCAATATAATATTGTGCCCCAGGAGATGAGAGAGTACTGTACCCAATGGCTACAGAATATGGTAAAGCCATAAAAATAACATAAAATAAAATAGTGCACTATTCTCAGTTGCCACTCTCCCAAATATTGCCATAAACCTAGCAGTACCACCGGAAAAAATGAACAGACATTTCCATGATGCATGGACCACCAAAGAGGCTTGGAGAGATATGATTTAATTGTAGGTTTCTGGTTTATCTTTCAAAAGCAGTTCACATAGGAATGTAAAGTAAAAACCAATTTCAATTTCCAAAAGAAGCTTAAAACTACACATAATTTATAAACTCACACAAAGGGGTATGTATACTACTTATTAAGGCCCAGATTGTCTGTTATTAAGGAATTATACAATTATTAAGAAATAATTATAAAATTATTACTAAGTAATTATTAAGCTGTCATTAAGGAATAATGATAAAATTCATGAGTCTTAGGGATAATTACCTTTTTTTAGAAATTATAGTTTCCAAATATAATGTGTATATTAATTTTTAAACTTTTAAACTTGTGAAATATAATGAACAGATAAATAGTGCATAAACATAAAGTAGTGTTGTATTCAGCTGAATGAAATGTAATAAAAAGAACACCTGGGTTATTTATACCTGAGTCAAGAAAGAGAATGTTCCTATATCCCAGAAGCTCCTCTCTATCATAGACTGCTCCCTCTCCCCCCATGGCAACCACTTTCCCAAATTTTTTATAGCTTTATGGAGGTATAATCGACTGAACATATTTAAAGTCTGCAATTTGATAAATTTTGTTATATTTAGATGCTTGTAAAGCAATGATCATAATAAAGATAATGAACATATATGTGAGCACCCCCAACTTTTCCTGTACCTTTTTTTTTTTAAAGATTTTTATTTATTTATTTGACAGAGAGAGACACAGCGAAAGAGGGAACACAAGCAGAGGGAGTGGGAGAGGGAGAAGCAGGCTTCCCGCGGAGCAGGAAGCCCGATGCAGGGCTCGATCCCAGGACCCTGGGATCATGACCTGAGCTGAAGGCAGACACCTAACCATCTGAGCCACCCAGGCGCCCCCCTGTACCCTTTTATAATTCTTCTTCTTACATCTTCTATCCCATCCCTGGGTATCCAATCATCTTTTTTCTGTCCCTATATTTTAGTCTGAATTTCCTAGAATTTTCCATCGATGGAATCATACAGTTGTACTCTTTGTCTTTCTGCTTTCATTCTGCACATTTGTACTGAGACTAAACCATGCTGTGGCATTTATTAATAGCTCATTGTTTTACATAATGTAAAACAATGAGCTATTAATAAATGCCACAGCATGGTTTAGTCTCAGTACAAATGTGCAGAATAGTCCATCACATATATAATGTTATATATATGTTATAATATAATAATATATAATTATATAATGATATATAATTACATAATATAGTAATTATAGCATTGCATACATTATATATTATTTTATAATAACATATTATAATAGAACATTATGTATATGTAACAATTATTTTATCCATTTGCCTGTTGATGGACAAATGTATTTTTGTCAGTTTGGGATCATTACACATAAGGGTGTATCAGCCTTCAGTGAACATTCCTGCACATGTTTTTATATGGGTATGTGCTTTCCCTTGGGTAAATACCAAGGAGTAGAATGGCTGGGTTATACTGTAGACTTATTTTTAAATGTTTAGATAACTGCCAAATGATTTTTCCAAAGTGGTTCTATCTGTTTACATTCCCACCAGCAGTGTACGAGAGTTTCAATAATTTCACATCTTTGTCAAAACTGCGTATGGTCAGTCTTTGAATTTTAACAATTCTATTAAGTGTGGAGTCATATTCCCTTGTGTTTTTAAAATTTATTTTCTGAATGACTAATAATGTTGAGTAAATTTTCAGGTGTCTATTCCTTATCTGTGTATCTTCTTTGGTAAGGTGCCTGTTAAATATTTTCCCCTTTAAAAAAAAAAAAATCTGTGGTTTGCTTTTGTATTTCTGAGTTTCAAAAATTCATGATATACAAGTCCTTTCTCAGGTAAATGATTTGCAAAAATCTTTTGCCAGTCTATGGTCACTTTATTCCTTTCACAATGTCTTACCAAGAACAGAGATTTTTAATTTTGATAAAGTACGATTTATCAATTGTTGTGATGGCTCATGCTTTCTGTGTTGAGTCTAAGAAATTTTTACACAGCTAATTATAACAAAGGTTTTTTTTTTTTCCTAGGTATTCTTTAAGAAATGTTATAGTTTCACATTTTTACATTTAGGTCCATGATCCACTTTCTGTTTATTTTTGTATATGGCACAAGCATGGCTCAAAGTTCCTTTTTTTCCATATGGGTATCCGATTGTTCCAACAGTAATTTATAGAGAATTTTAAATAACCCTCGTTCAATAACTTCTAAAACAACTAGAGAGGCAATTAGTAAACATATAGAGGATATGCAGATAAAATACTTTGAATCAAAATAAAATAGTGTGGGTGATGGAGAATTGTTGTGGTTTTTAACATTTTAGAAGTGAGAAACAGACTAGGAAATTTTACTCTTTGTTTCCTTTCCAACAGCTCTGGGCCCAATGGAAATCTGTTTTCCTCCCTAGTGTAATGCCTAGGAAATTATTCTGTCTCAATATCCTGAGTACCCAATTGCCTATTATCAGCATGATAAAGGTTGTGGATTCTTGGAAACAGTCAAATGTAATATTTCACTATGTAATTAATTTCTGGTCAGAGTTTTCCACCAGATGTTGACAATATTTCTATTGATGCATTCAGAATATTCATGATAAATACAAAAATTTTCTCCCAATCAAGAAAAACTATATATATATATATATATATATATATATATATATATATATACACATATATATGTATATATGTGTGTATGTGTGTGTGTGTATATATATATATATATGATGAACATAATGGATTATTATGGCCAGTAATTTACCTGGGAACAAATGCTGTTTCAGGCAAAATACAGGATTCTAGGCTATTTATGATGATCGAAGATGTCAATGATGATATTAATAAATTGCCTTTGAAAGAATATCACTATCACTACATCAAAAACTAATGATGTATTGTATGGTGACTAACATAACATAATAAAATTTAAAAAAAAAGAAAGAATATCACTAACTAACTAAATATCAATAATATTTTAAGCCTTTATTTGTTGAGAACTGGAATTTTTTATGTTGCAAATGCTTCATCTAGAAAGCAGTGAGGTTAAAATCGAATACAGTGTGCAAGGAAAAAGAGAAGTAGAAAATGAAGCTGTTATCTAGCCCTAAAATTCTTTAACCACATTAAGCTAAATAGTTATTTTCCCCACTTTGAAAATCACATGTTGTTATGTAACAGAAAAGTGTAGGTTTATATCCATTAATTTAGCTTTTCTGAGAGATCAAACTGAAGCCAGAATTGTCATGCGTGCGTACGTGTGCACACACACACACACACACACACCCAAGATTAATTAAATAGGTTATAATACAGGCACATTGAAGAGGTAAATCCCAGGCTATATCTTGTTCAACATGTACAAAAACTAGGATATGTCTGCAAGACATTCACCTTGAAAACCCTAAGAGTATAAACTGTAATCCATGTTGGATGCCATTTCCTGTCCAATTAATACTTGTTCCCTATCTTGTTACCATGAAAGCTTCATAGCTTGTTAACAAGATGTACCCTTGGGAGATCTTGATTTTAAAAGATTATGATTAGCTCCTGCAAAATACAACCCACTATTTATGACCCGACTGATGTTACTGTATAAGTTAACTGGAATGTAAATGGCTTGGATTTACCTAATCAAGAAACATCAAAGGGCTTTTTCTCCTTTTGACAGTCATGATGGACTATAATAAAAATCATACTCTAACAAATTCATTTCTTAAAAACACAAAAAGTGAAACATTTTCTCTAACCTAGTAGCCATTTTAATCCTGTGTCTGTTATCTGTTTGCATTCATTGGCTTAAACATCTTATGCTAAGGAATGTTACTCCATAAGAAGACAGCTTTAGAAATAATTACATGTAGAGAAACTGTTCATTTTCAAACAGAACGTAAATGACTAAGAGTCAATTATGATCTACTCTGCTTCAAAAAACTGAAATAGAATATTAATAATAAAAAGAACGAGAGCTAGGATAAGAGGCTCATGGTTTAATGAGATTGTACTTGCAATGCTCTGAACAGGATCCTCAGCATCACCACTTATGGACCCAGGCTCTCATTTCTGGTACTCACTCTACATACTGGGAGTATTGCCTGCTGACACAGCTGAGTCCCTCCCTAGGATTGTCTTTGGCTGAAGAGAGTTTATGCCTCCTCCTTGGGGACAGCCTATGTTCAGTGACTTGTCTGTGCATCAGGTCTTGCCCCCTTGCCTTGACTTGAGGCATCTTGTAAGGACCATTCCAGCTGCAAAGCTTCCCTTGGGATTGGCCAAAGCCCTTGACACACCTGCTTCTCCTTCAGTCCTTCTCCCCTTTCTCATTACAGGTGATGGTCTCAAGAACTCTCCCCAGGAAATCTTCTGTACACACATCTCCACGTAGGAGTCTCTTTTGGGGGTAGGGGGCTGACTTACAATATGTGAGCATAGGACAGGTAGTACTTTCTCACGAACAAACTTCACTCACTTTCCTTCCGCGATCACCAGGAGCATTTTTTTTTTTTTGTCACACATTAGTCTTCATTCGTACATAAGAATTCTATGTGCAGTCATTTTCCACATCAGATTTCCATTCAACTTTAAGAATCATGCGGAATTTTATGAGCACAAGTGAAACCAGGAGAATCATTAGATCACCTTGGTGAATAGTGGAATGAGAAGGTGGAGAAATGAGAACTGGTGATTTTGGTGTTTGTGTAATCATAGAATTGCTGTTTTGTAATCGGGCCATGTTCAAATCACTTCCTCTGATTTTTCATCTGCTTACTAATCTTTGTGTAGACCTGACTTTTTATGTAGTTATAAACTCCAAATAATGTGGACATGCTATCAATTTCATAAGGCATACTTCTCTAATATAATTTTCTAGAGATTAGAAAAGTGTATATTGATGCTTTGGAATTAGAGAAACCATTAAAAAATGAAGCAAATTTTAATTTTCAAAGTTTAATTTTGGTCATTTCCATTAGCACCAACAACATATGTAACAACATTAAATCATCCAAGCAATCCTGGTATTATTTTGCATGAAATCAGAATATTTTAAACATTTCAAATCACCGCCAGAAAAAAAGTATGTGATCCACTGGCACAAGTTCTATGGAAATGTTACACTCACGTTTTTAAATTAAACATATACTCATGTTTAAATGAAAGCATCTGAGAATCACAGGGCCTGTAATATGAGATACACTGGTTAAATACAGTGGTATATTGCCGCTGACTTGCACTGGCTCATGAGAACCAATTGTGAGCATCTCTTCCCAACTTTGCATTCAGTGACAGCATGTTGATAGTTTAAAATTGGCCATTGTGAGAGTATTTACATATAGGAAATCTGTAAAAACTACACATTAGGGCTTTATTTATGTTTTTCTGGTTATTAAACTGTTACTAGGACCCCACAATCTGTAGATCAGATGATGGGCTCCAAATCAAAATATCTAAATATAAAAATGGAAAATACTTCAAATAATTTATTAATATTAATTAAAGAAAAAAGTGGGAGATCAGGAGTTTTCCAATGAATTATTTGATTTTTATATTCTGGGAAAAAGATCTACATATGTGTCTAATTATTGCACCCATATATATTTTTATAACACACGCTGCAAATCATCATTACAATGTTATAATTAAGAACCTTTTTGATTATCTAATTCAATATTTCAAAGAGTATTTTTTTCTCAGAAAAAAAACATTGTGAGGTTTCTCTAAAGATGAAAACCAGAAGTGCAAGGTTTTGTGAAGATTCAACAGAAAAAAAAAGAAGGCTTTTTACTTTCTGCCTTTATTTATAATTAGCCAATCCTCCAGCAGATTATGCTTTAATGGAGGTAAATTTAACAAGTAGTGTTCAGAGAAGATTGCAGCAATGCTTATGATACATTTGACATATGATATTACAGGGTTAGTACATTTAAAAATACCACCTTCAGGAATATCTTGCAAAACCCCTTTCATTTATCCTAACATTTCCTTCAGCCCTTGACTATCAGAGATTAAAAATTATAATTTGTTTGTATGTTTATTTGACATTTAAAAATCATGTGGCTTTGAAAAGATTTTTGACTTAGATCTCTGTTATGACATTTTGAGCTAGGATTGATCCCCAAATCAGGAAGAATTAATAAAGGAAAAAACATTTTTTTTCTGCCCTTATAAAGAAATTATAATACCTAGCCAGCAAATGATCAAAAATAATTGAGCATCAAAAGGATATCTGAAAAAAAAATAGGTGTAAGGATATGATATTTTTTTATAAGAACATGAGTTCTAGTTTTCTTTCCTTTTTTTCCTTTTCCCTTTCTTTCTTTCTTTGGTCTGAATTGCCTCGGTTTTTTTTCTCTGGATACCTTTAATTTGTTTGTTTGGTGTCTTTAGATTGGAAATTCTTTTTTTTTAAGATTTGCTTTATTTATTTGACAGAGACACAGCGAGAGAGGGAACACAAGAAGGGGGAGTGGGAGAGGGAGAAGCAGGCTTCCCGCGGAGCAGGGAGCAAGATGCGGGGCTCGATCCCAGGGTCCTGGGATCATGACCTGAGCCGAAGGCAGACACTTAACCAGCTGAGCCACCCAGGCGCCCCTAGCTTGGAAATTCTTATTCAAAATTCTGGTGATTCTCTCCTAGAACTCTAGAAAAACCTTTTGGAATTCTGTAACATACATGTAATATACCAGATGCATGTTAGTTAATGGGTTTGCATGTGGGGTGATCATACTGTGGCTGGCCTTTTAGTTACAAATCCTCTGTGCAAGTAAATAACACCTCTCAGGCTTTAAAGCAAACAATCCTTTAATCTTCTGTTTGTTGAGATGGGGTTCTACTTCTATATTCCAGGTGGACAATATGGGAAGGAGTTTGAAAGACTGTATTAGTTTTTGATGCTGCATAATGAATTACCACAAACCCAGGGGCTTAAAACAACACACATTTATGATCTCTCAGTTTCTATTAAGTCAGAGGTGCTGGCATGACTCATCCGCACCCTCTGCTCCAGGTTCTCTGCTCACAGGCTGAAATCCAAGGCTATGGTCTTATCAGAGGCTCAGTTGAAGATAGATCTACTTCCAGGATCCCTCATGTTGTTGGGAGAATTGTTTTCCTTGTTGTTTCAGAACTGAGGCTCCCATTTCTTCTAGAGGCTGCCTTCCATTCATAGGGAGACCACTTACAGTTGTTTGCTGCATGGGCTTCTTCAACATGGCTAGTTACTTTATGACAATTTGCTTCTTCAAGGCCAGTGAGGGGGAATCTCTATAGCTCCAGCCTGCTAAGACTGAGTCTTATATAATGTAACATAATCATGGGAGTAACATCCCATCTCATTCCATATTCTATTGGCTGAAGCAACTCAGAGGTCCCATTCACGCCGTAATGGTATTAATCTAGAAGACAAGAATCACTGGGGGTGGTAGGTGTCCCTTAGGCTTTGTCTACCATAGAGACCATGGTTCTCTGTATATTGGTTCTCTGTTTTTGAATTTGTGTCTCTAGGACCAGATTTAATTTCTTCAAATAAGAATCTCCAAGGAAGAGGATGAGAGGCAGTCATTGGGTTCTGTAGGCTCTGGGAGTCCAAACTGTATTAAATTCAACCACTTTTTGTATACTCAACACTCCACCTTACCCCACCTCCGGGTAGTATCCATAGTCTGTAGTCTAACTCTTGAGGTTTTTAGGGCCAGTTGGAACACTTCCTTATCAAATTCCCATCAGACTCAGGTTGCGAATTCTTACTATCTGCCCAGTCTGGTCCTTTCCTGAATCTCTTAATCTGCAGTTTCCTTAAAGTCTGTTGAAATTTCTGAATTTCATTTGAGTCCTCTCCAATTTTTTTTGTCTTTGGGTTTTCTCCTTCTTTTTACGCTAACTTTATTGTTATTTTAATGAGACATGGGGAGGAGAAGAACAGCAAATTTAACTCGCTGTTTCTCCTTAAGATGTTGGATTTTGCCTTTCCCAGTGCTGTCCCTGCTCTCTCTTGTATCCACATTATCCCAGGGGAGGATAAGACCAGGGCGGTTTCTCTGTTTTTCCATGTCACTTGAAGCACCTTTTGAGATTTCTTGCCCAGAACAGTCGTGGTCAGAGCAGGTATCCTCAGGAAGGATCTGATGAGGAGCCTCAAAGCCAGCCATGCTGATGGGCCTCACAGAAACCCACTTTTTAGCCAGAGAGATAGCCTTGCCCTCTGGCCTCCCCTAGGCCACTCATTAATTAGTACACAAGAGGAAGTACTTTGGCATATTTCACAAGGATAGGTTATATAGTCTTTATAAATGCAGTACATGGGACAGCAACAATGTGGTACTGTAGCCATCTGAGTCCATTCTTTTCTGTTACCCAATCAGAGAGGAAGGGCAGGGTTGCATTTTTATTGTAGCTCAGCATCTCTCCTCCAAATCACTAACGATCAAATGCATTAGCTCCTACTGATACATTTCTCCCGAAAAGACATTATAATATAATAAAGAGAATGCAAAATCAAACAAGAGCAAAGAAGAATGTTGTGCAGACTTAGCTCTCTTAAGTATAACCAGTTTAAAATATTAGAAGGTCTGCGTCAGGTGTCAGAACACCTTCCCCATCCCAAATCAAACCCAGGTCCTGATTTGAACTTCCATAACTAAAATCCTATCAAAGTGATTATTCCACAATGAAAAAATAAGCTACCCCCAGCTTAATTCACCTTTCCATTCTTTGGGATGGAGATACTGCTTACAGGTTTGGTATGACAGTATTTTCTAGTTGATAGCCTTAAGAATTTTGTAATATATGGAGGCCCATTCTCATTTTTCTTCTAATAGATGCAGCATATGGAAAGTATGCGTGTGTGTGTGTGTGTGTGTGTGTGTTCAAGCAAAGGTTTTGAAAATTGTTTTTAAATTGTAATTTAATTATTAATTGCTGAATTATGCCCCACAACAAGTATTCATGTTTCAGGTGAGGACAAATGAAAGACCTCAAGAACATGATTTGACCAAGTTGATGCTACTCTGATTAGGTCCTCTCCCTCCAAGACTAATATTCCTGGCTATCTCACATAGCTTGGTGTTTATTAAGACACAGAGCTAAAAAGAACACTATTCTTCTTTTGTAATTAACATAGAGTCGTAGAGGCCATACATTATTCTCTTATCACCCCAGCAAGTAAATGGCACTCAGCTCTTCCAGTGGACCCTCTTTATAGACCTGTGGCAGAAGATCAAACTGAAATAAGCCATTTGGACCCCCCATTCTCTTCTCTGTGAACTTGACAATGTTCTGTTTTGTATTTGCTGTACACTACATCTTAAGACTTTAGATTACACTTAAAAAAAAAACTTGCCACATTCTTATTCAGCAATTAGAAATCCTCAAATTATTGTGATCTTTTTCCTATAGAGGGATATCAGCTTTATACAGTGAGCACTAATCTTCATTTTAAAAAAAATGCAAATCTTAGCATTTCCTTCATCTATGTCTTTTAAGTGTAAGCTGTTGAAACTTAGAAAGGAGAGAAAAAAAAAAGGACTGCATCCAGGGATTATTTGGAAAAAAGAATGACCTCAAAAATTTGAACTTAAATGCATGAAAGGAAATACATCATATATATTTTTTTCCTATGGGTGATGACAGGGCTTAAGATGCAAAATGCTACGCTTGCCTGGAAAAGCTACCTATTTAAAAAAAAATTAGACTTTAAATGATCTCCTGGGTACTACTATGTTACTCAGGACTGTCGACACAGAGAAATGAGGCATTCCAGTTACTGAAATGTTGAGAAATGGCCCAAGCACTGCCAAGTGCATGTCCCCTACCGTGAGCCATTTCTCCTTTCCCTGGACACTGGCCCAATTATGGAGTGATAGTCATTCCAATGCCAAATATGGGGAGTCAGGATGCCAGGCCAGAAATGTCCCTTGATGTTTTCCCCTGTCCTCATTCAAGAGAATGAACATATAATTGTTAACTGTGATAAGATAATACTTCACTCACTCTTGTAAAAGTGTCTAAAAAAGTCTTCAGATTTTCCAGCAACATTTGGATAGTGATACGTAGTATATGGTGTGTGCCAAGCTCAAAGTTACAAAGCCTTATTCTTGGCAACAACTACAAACAATTTCCATTTTACTATGAAAACGAAAAGAACACACAAAGTTACAGTGTTCTTCTCTGGGGTGTTTCCAATGTGTTATCCTAGAGTAAGTATATTCTTCTTTGGAATCATTTTTCCATCAGAATCACAAGTAATGTATGAAGACAATTAACATTATTTTAGAACATAAAAGCCTCATAAAAGAATAGTAAGATAGTACTTATTTTATTTTGACTGATTATAAGAAATCATTTTGTATGGGAAATTTAGAAAGTAAACTAAAAACATGATAAAATGTCACCTGTAATTCCTATATCCAGCATTAGAAGGAATGTCATTATTTCTGTGCATGCATTTCCAGGAAAGTGTGTATGCACATGTATTCTCTGTGTCTATGCTTTTGTGTAGTTATTTTACCATGATTTGTGATCACACTGTGTAAATTCGTATTTAGGTTTTCCCTTATAATGAATCTTTTTTAAGATATCCACAGTCATGGGCACAGATAAATTTTACAAAATTCTTTGGCCAGAAAATATTTATGTGTAATCATAAGCAATGGTTAACCATAAGCAATATAACTGTAGAGTGATGTATCTGGAATGGTTTTTTAAAGTCTTTAAATCTTAAAAACAGGTATATCCAAAGGGGAATATTTGATTTACTCCATAGAAGTTTGGACCTTCATTTACCTGCTTTTGTAAGAAAAATGCCATAGGCTCAGACTATCATAATTTTTTTTCTTATGGGGATGACTTAATCTGCTTTACATTTTGATTTGCCTTTCCTTTTTGAAAGAAGTGGCAACCTAGTTTTCTTGAGGATTCCACTGAGTCACTTCATGTATTTTTTGTACAATCTGTGTTCCTTGTTTAGAACTGTGCTACACAGGATAAATATTTTGAGTAAAACTACACTCTACTATGGGCATTAGTTTATATTTTCCTGATGATTTTAGTTCTGAAATGAATTTCAAATTCATGTATGAATCCGGTGTCACTTCAGGTATAGATTTCTTTGTTCAAAGCCTGGCCACCACCTTTGCTATGCTAGGATGGTAATCCTAGCTGGACCAGATAGCTTCTACTTGTTCCTCCAGATTCACCCTGCCCATCCTTCTTCCCTGAGCTCTGTGTCTTAGGAAGCTGGTCTTTTGGGGTTCAGACCCTGGAAAGCCTCTGTCAAAGTCAGGAGATGGGAGAAAATTGAGGCCAGGTGCCTCATCCCCAAGCTCCCTCACTGTGGGGGTCTCTCACTCTCTCTCTACCCTCCACTTAATGGTGTCTTATCTGTTTTGTTCAAAATCGCCACCTTCTGGTCTGCCGGAAGCTGGCTCTGTTCCTTTCCTATTTTTTTTGGGGGGGGGGAGTAGACTTAGGGTCATAAGATTTAGCCAAAAAAAGCAAGGATTTGAAAATGGCATACTTATATTAAAACATTTATAACATTTATTTGTTATTTACCTGAAATATAAATTTAATGGGACACCTGATATTTTATCTGATGACCCTAAGAGTGATATAATCATTTTGCTGCTCTCTCATGTGGTTTATCTTTGTGCTTTCCCCACCAGACCCCCACATGTAATAAGTGGGTCCTTTGTCTATAAACCCTTCTCAGGTGCTCCTTATTTGATTATGCCATTGCTTTCCTATTGGGACCCTTGCAGAAGCACTGTCTCATCAAGCCAAGTTTAAGATAGATCAGTCTTAGGTGTTTTTTCTTGGTGTATCTTGATTTGTACCGGGGTTAAAAGGAAAGAATGTCTGTACCATCTCAATGTAAAAGCAAACAGTAATGAGCTCTTTTAGACTATTGAATGCAACACACTATGTCAAAAATGTCAGGGAAAATAGCACCTGTAGTAACCATACACCAGACACCCCAACCATGCCAGGTTAGTTCTGGAGTATGGATGATCCAACTTAATTATTCATAGCATTCTCTTTCCATCCAGGTTAGATATAGTGTATTATGGGATCAACCTGAGCATCATGGTGAAAAGCAAAGGAAAGTATACATTGTGTTCTTGGCATGTTCATTACAGAGCTGTGTGTCCTTAGAAAGGTAGCTACTTTCCAGGGGTACCTGGGTGGCTCAGTCAGTTGAGTCTCCAACTCTTGATTTTGGCTGAGGTCATGGTCTTGGGGTCATGAGATTGAGTCCCACATCAGGCTCTGCATTTAGTGGGGAGTCTGCTTGAGATTCAATCACTCCCTCTCCCTCTGCCCCTCCCCACTAAAATAAATAAATAAATCTTAAAAAAAAAAAAGAAAGCTAGTTTCCAAAGCCCATAATTTACTTATGAATAATATAATTATAATAGAGTGAACTCCTCGGATTTTTCTTTTTACAAAGTTAAGTATACACTTACTATCAGAATCTTTAGGTTCTGTTTCCTCATCTTTAACCCGAAGATAATAATACTATCTGTGAGAATGAAATGACTTGGTAGGGGCAGAGCACACAGAAGTACTAGTTGTTAGTAGCCAGTGCTCACATTAATGTGTTACTCGATTGCCAAATCTAAGTATGAAATGCTATTTTTACTAGACTTAGGAGTAAAATGGCCATAATGATTTATTATCCAAAGCAGGCAATTAAAAAAAAAAAACACACATTGCTTTATTATCATACAATTTACTTATACCCAAGTACACCTATTTTAAGTATAAGTCCAATGAGTTTTGACAAATTCATACACTTATGCAATCACCACCCCTACCAAGATATAGAATATCTCCATCATTCCAAATGGCTCCCTTATGTCTCTTTGCAGTCAGTTTCTATGCACAATTAGCCCAAGGCAATTCTAGGCTGCTTTCTGTCATTGTAGATTAGCTTTGCAAAGGACTTGTGAAATACGGTTTATTTTATAAATAGTCCCAGATGGACCCCTAGTCAAGAAAGAATTTCAGTTATAATGAGAAGTCACTCTGGAAATTAAATCATAACTGTAAAGAGGACCATCAAATTCCTTATTGTTTGTCCCAACATCAGATATTAGCCATTACAGAAAAATGCCATTTTATGAATAAAAGGCAAAAATGTAAGGATACTTTGTCTTATTTGTAATCTCATTTAATACTTAATGGTGACCCCATGCATTATTATAACACTCTGCAGAGACTATATGATCTTTGTTTCTTCTCAGTAAGTTGGATTTTGAAATCTGATTTAGTAATTTTAATTATTACATTAGGCAATGGTAGGAAGACATGTTTTGCCTCTGGTTTGTCTAAGTCGAGAGAATGTATTTTATCTTCAGCCTATACATTTCTCAGCCTCGGAACACACACACACACACACACACACACACACACACACACACACACCCCTCCCTAAAATAGGAAGCAAACTACTATGGGGGGAGGGGGGGCGTTTGCTTGTTTGTAGTGCAGGATTCCTATTTACATTTTGACTAGGTAATTGTTTGTTGGGTGCAGGGGTGGCCCGTCCTTTGTAATTCAGTATGTTTACCAGCATGTTTACCAGCATGCCTGACCTCTACCCACTAGATGTCAGTAGTCAACCCCCTCCAGGGCCATGCTAATCAAAAACTCTCCAGACCTTGCCGAATGTCCCCTGAGGGGCAAAATCACCCTTTGGAGAACCACTTTTGTAGAGGGTATTGGGATGTGTAGTTTTTTTATTCTCCTATTAAGATAGCAATCAACTAGAAGTCGACCTCTAGGATTCTCCTGTAGCTTAAATCAGCTTGGCATTAATGTTGTTACACATTAATGTTATGCATTGACATTTTTCCGTACTAACATTAAGCTCATAAATACGATGTCAATATGTACTGTGGGATGATAGGTAAAGCAGGAATCATGGGATTTATTATTTTTTAAATTAATTTTTTGAAATTGGGACAGGATGCCATGGACAGATTTACTACTACCTTTCTACAAATTAATTAGGAAAATCTTCCAAGGGGTGGAAGATTTTTTTCTTTTTTTGAAGCAATAACATGCAAAAAAACCACCATAGGTTACATTAAGTTTTGATTTGTATGTGAACCAGCTAGTTTGCCTGAAACATCCAAATCATTAAACCACCGTGGTTCTGCTTCCTCAGCAGAGGGGAAGTCAGAGCAGAGTTCCCTGAATTGGCTCATTATATACAAAGGTAACACATCCAAGACGGGCAGTGCAAAGAATTTGTAGGAACAAACCAATGAGCAAGTCATCAAAACTTCAGGAGTAGGAAAAGCCCTCGTTTAGATCACGAAAGCATGTATCAGTCGTTTATATTTAGCAAATTGTTCAGAACACAGCTCGTGGCTTCCTATCAGTACAAATTAGAGATAACCTTTCACTCTAATAAAGAAACAATTAGATTGTCACACTTGTTGAAATGCACACATGTGACCGAGATAAATTCCCAGTTTAAATTCTGCGAATTCATCTCCCTTTCTCCACAGACTCTCAGAATCCAGGTTATTTTACCCTGAGAGGAAGTACATCAGGACAATTCTCACCCTTGTGCTTGAGAATTAAGGTATTCTGAGATCCCACAGTGGACAGCTAGCTTCCTTAGAGTTTACTAGCTGAATGAGCAGCGTGGCTGAGAAAAGTACTTTACCCTTCTACTTGGATGGCCCTCAGCTCTTTGAAATTAAGAATTTACTCATTTTATAAAAACATGTGTTCTTGCAATAGCTGCTGTCACGATGTACCTGGAGAGGAGAGATGTCCACACCATGGATTTACTAGAACAGCTTTTTAAAGAAGTTCTTCTCAAATTTAAGTCTTTGTCATCTTCTTAACTTGCCATTTGGAAAAGAGTTAAATTTCCTAACTTTATTTTTCTTTAAATTCCTGATAATATTCTATTTATAAAGATAATTTTAAGAGCATTTCAAACTTCCACCTCCAGCCACACAGACAAACACACACACACACTTCAGAATTCAGTTCAATAGCCTGTTTTCCTTGCTCAATGCTTTTTCTAATTTATACTACTTTTCAATATTAAATTCATAGTTTAAAGGACAGAAGGAATACCTCAATAGATCTATTAATTATTCACTGTTTCATGAGCAATTAAGAGCTTTGGTCTTGCTCTTAAAAGCATGTATCCCTACATATAATGCATTTATATCAAATATCATGAGACAGACTTTCCAAAGACTACAAACTCATTTTGCATATCTCAATTTATAAACTGTCATGGTTGAGAGATATCTTTCTCTTAAAATATGGAACTTTTATAGTCACTTTTATTTTTTGTTACTACTCTTTCCATTTATAGATTGACACTAGGGACCCCCCACTTACAGTTGGGTGCAGAATGTCCCTCTAGATAAACATCTAGTTTTAATAAGTTCAGATGGGGAAAAATGGTATTTCATATTATCTTAATCACATCTTCCTTGAACAGACTTATAAAGTGAGTTCTGTTGCAAACCAAAAAGGCATTGAAGACTGTGTGTGTGTGTGTGTGTGTGTGTGTGTGTGTGTGTGTGTGTGTGTGTTTGTAGGGGGGAGTTTGAAATGCTCTTTGGGGGATTTCATGGGGCATGAGGTTGGGGACCTAGGGGAAAACTGTGTCAGGTTTATGAGTATGTAAATTGAACACATTTTCAATATTTTTTTTAGAAAGTTGTCCGCATAAAGGATATTCTCTGACATTTTGGTGTGCTGTACATTCAATATCTTATAGCATCTTAATATAAGGAGCTATGCTGATACACACAATAGCAAAAGAATACTTCTAAAATCAAGGGTGTTCAAGTAGTTGGAAATCCTAGTCATTGAAAGGAGCATACCAAAGTAACATGTGAACTCCCCACTGGAGGGGACTAAACTTTTCATTACTAAGTAATTCCAAAGATGAAGATTCCTTCTTCTTTTTCGCTTTTCTTTTTTTTTTTCTTTTCTCTTTTCTTCTCTTCTCGTCTCTTCTTTTCTTTCTTTTCCCTTCCTTCCTTCCTTTTCTTCCTTTTGTTCTTCTGTTCTTTCGTTCTGTTAGTTTTTTTTTAGTATTGATTTGGGACTTTTGATGCCTTAACCTAACAAAACTCCTTGAGTCTCCAAGTGCAGTGGGTTCCTCCTTCCATGTCATGCAGCAGTTTTGTTTTATTTTTTTCTTTTGGTTCTGCCACAACTTCACTTTAGCCTCTCATCGTCCCCTTCAGTGCTATAGCAAAAGTCCCCCATCTCCTTTCCTTCAGTCTATTCCTTATCAAACTGCAGCAAACTAAGTCTTTTGAATATAACACTTTAATTCATTTTGCAAAACTCCATTTCTTTCATTTCCTAGAGGGTAAACTCTTAAATTCTGACCATGCTATTCAGACCTCCTGCAGTCCAACTAATCCATCTTCCCTTTTACTCTTCTCTGCCCTTTGCCGCTAGCTAGTCAATCCAGATATGGGGCTCCAACAAGCCCTGTGTTATCTTACTTCCCTTCCTTTCTTCATACTTACCTCTCCTGCCTACATGCATTTGCTCTCATTTCAAAAACTCCTTCCAGGCCCAGATAAAGAGTTCCCTTTTCTATGCAGCTGCCTCAGTTCATTCATGATAAATATAACCTCTCTCTCCTGTGAAAGTATCTGAGCCACTGTCCTTACCAATGGAACGTACCTTGCCTTGTGACACTGTATACAAATATCTTCAATTATTATTTAACTAGCCTATGTTTATAGCTTGTTTGCCCAACATGATGGCATCCTTTATTTTTTTAGCTTAATTATCCATTTATGTGTTTGTTTGCTTATTTGTTTATTTATTTTTATATTCAAGGAATGATAATGGATTATGAAGAAAGGAAGGAAAGATCAAATTAAGGGAGAGAAAAAGAAAATTAATCCTACAGATTTCATCTATGTTCAGTAGAATTAGGAGATATTTAAGACCTAATCAAAAGTAGACCGGCTCTGTAAGACAAACATAAATGTTTTTCAAAGCTTACTTGGGTGATGGCAAGGGACAGAAGCTGTTGGTATTGCAATATGATTACTCTGAGGAATTATTCTATTATTTTACCAAATTAGATAAATGAGAGATGAATTAGAAATTGTAATAGACTAAAAATACCTATCAAATATGAACCATTCATTAATAAGTGTTCCTAGTACCACTAAATGCCAAGCATGAACCCTATTATGGTAAATCAAGTATGGGAAGAAGTAGCTGTTGGCTTGAATTTTTGAGAAGTTTTGTTGAGGTCTTATATGGGCCTCAAAGGATCACAGAGATTATAGATCATGGAGAAAGGGTATCAAGAAAGTCTTAGAGAGTGGCAGGCAAGAAGGGGAAAATAAAACAGCACAGAACTTCATAGGAATTCTAAGAAAACTGTTTTCTGTAAGAAGATATTAAACTAGAATTTTTTTTTTTAAAGATTTTATTTATTTATTTGACAGAGAGATAGCGAGAGCAGGAACACAAGCAGGGGGAGTGGGAGAGGGAGAAGCAGGCTTCCTGCCAAGCAGGGAGCCCGATGCGGGGCTCGATCCCAGGACTCTGGGATCATGACCTGAGCCGAAGGCAGACGCTTAATGACTGAGCCACCCAGGTGCCCCTAAACTAGAATTTAGTACTTGGTTTATGTCATAACCTGTTCACGATAAGAGGAAATCTTTTTAAAATTAAATCTTCTAAGGCTAGGCCTTGCAGATGTGGAAAAAATTTTAACAGGATGATATTTTAAATTTCCTCTTGGTTAAACTTGCCTACTTGTAGCCAATATAGAAAGAAAGAAAGAAAGAAAGAAAGGAAGAAAGAAAGAAAGAAAGAAAGAAAGAAAGAAAGAAAGAAAGAAAGAAAGAAAGAAAGAAAAAGACAAAGAAAGAGAGAGAAAGAAATCTTTTCTCCTTATGACTTAGGGTAATGATCTATCTCATTGTTCTTTCTTCCAACAAGTGGTGACCCAGAAGTATTAAAAGGTACCTCCTAGTGTAACATGTTTTGCAGGATTTTGGTACATGCATAAAATGAAAAAGGAAGTCTGTGGCTTAGTGACTCATGTTTATACCAATCTGGATTTTATGATATCACATGAATTAATGTGAAAGTGACAATAGGACTCTACCCATATGAATATTTCTACCCCAGTCCTCTGGAAGAGAAATTTGTCCCAATTAAATGGACTTACTTTGTTATTAAGGCATTGCATTTTTGAATTAGATTTTATTATTAACAACTGGGAAATTGAAATCAAAATAACATCACTTTTGAAATAGAAAAGCATTTTAACAAGGACCTATATTAGTTTCCACTACGTAATTAATGTCATCTACAAACAGTGGAAAATAGTTTGCGGACTTGAATTTAAATTAACTCTTTTTATATGCAACTAGTCAAGAGAGACCAATGCCATATAGGCCAGGAGTTAAAACAAGGGAAATTATTCTTCTGGAAAATTTAACACCTGGGAAATAGATCCTATTAAATAAAAGACATTTTATAGGAGAAATAAAAGCCTAACCAACATTGTGATGATTCCAATTGGAGAACGGAAAATTTGTTGTCTTTCTACACATTCTGAGAGCAGGGGATTTCAGAGAATATTTGTTAAGAGGGAAAGGACTCAGAACTTTTCACACTAATTAGACACAAACCAGATTAATATTAAAATATTTCCCCAAAGCAGTTTGTGGTTTGATATACCAATTAAACTGTAGACTTTTCAAGCTATCCTACCCACATATATTATTGAAAAATTTTGGGTGCGTGGGTGGCTCAGTCATTAAGCGTCTGCCTTCAGCTCAGGTCATGATCCCAGGGTTCTGGGATCGAGTCCCGCATCGGGCTCCCTGCTCAGCAGGGAGCCTGCTTCTCCCTCTGCCTCTCTCTCTCTGTCTCTTATGAATAAATAAATAAAATCTTTTTAAAAAAAAAAGAAAAATTTTACCCTAAAACGGGTAAAAATGATTCAAGAATTATTCAATAACCCTATATGCAATGTTGATAAAAATTGTATATTTTTTAAGAATTTCTGTTTCTCAAAATTGTCATCATATTTTTACATTTCACTTTCATTTATAAAATCAGATTTAGTGAGCTTAAGGTAGTTATTATATTCTTACATAATTACCTGTGTAAGGCAGGAATTTGGGGGTATAAGCATTCACATAAACTTTTGTTCATTTAAGTCTAAGAAGATGAGCTTATTAACAATGAACAGTATCTCCAGAAATCAGGGTTAGAAAGTAGGCAACAATGGAACCAAGAAATGGAGACTTTAAGGAGCCCAGGTTGAGATGTTTGTAATCTCTCTGGACATATCTTTCATTCTTACATTTCCGCAGATTGGCATTCTTTGCTTTGCTGATAGTGAATTCTGGTGAAATCATTGTGCCAACCTTGGAAATTTTCCATCTCTCTTACCAAGGACAGCTCAGGCTGATGAGAACCACTTAGCCACTATTTCAAGCTTTCGGGCGAGAGGATCTTACTGGCTCCTCTCCTTTCAAGTGCTTACCCTTGTTTAATCAACTAGGTTCAAATTTGGCTGCTGGAGACACATTCCATTGGGTGCTGTGGGCAAGAGCAAAATGTCATTCTGAGCTAAGCAAACATCACCTATGGTACCTCTGGGCATTACAAGCTGAAAAAAATAATAAGACTCAAGCATTTGCATGACGAAGACCCCACAATATGTGGTAGAGTTAATTTTCATCTAATGAATTAATCTTTTTAGCATAAATTCAGCTGCAAGATCCCTCTTTACTAATGAAAGGAATATTTAAGATTATACCTGACCTAAGATCAATTATTGTTCCTATTTTCTTTTGTCCAAAGGGTTGATATTTTGACTTATTATGTGAGATGTTTTAGTTTGTTTGTTTTTTTCTCTCTTGTCTTACTCTTTTGTGTGTATGTGTACGTGCTATGTGGTTGGGGAGGGGGGGCACAGTAGTACTGGCAGAGATTTATCACCGAAATAATATTTATCATGGCATTATTAATGGCTGACCACGTGGGGTGTTCTTATTACCACTACATAATTCAATTTCCTTTGGATTTTAATATGAATCTGGACTTTGTATCATCAAAATGGTATTTCAGAACATAAGTTTGGATAGCTCACTCCTTATAAAAAAAAAAAAGAAAAGAAAAGAAAACTCTTTGGCAGCACAGTTTAAATTTCCAAATCCTAAAGATGTGTTCCTGAAGCTCCCTACAGAAGACAAGATTTGTAGGAATTTAGAGTATTTAGTAAATCCTCTCTGCGTTCTAAAGTGAAGCATGATTCCATATTTCTTACAGCAATTCGGCTTCTATGGATACTGCAGTTTTTCAGAATGGAAACATAGGAATGGAGATTGAATACAGTTTTTAAATCTCCAGATCATGAAAGATAATTGCGAAAGATTATTCCGTCAATTAGCAAGTACTTCTGAAATGACACAGCAGACAGGAGATAATTCATTTGGAAAGTCATTCATTCACCCCTTCCTCTTAGGTCACAAGGTGTTTAAATAATTTTGTAGAGGAAGTAGGAAACAGCTGTGGTAAAATTGTGGATTTTTATGTCTTTCACTCTTCGGTATGTAGCTGCCAAAATGAAACCATTAATAAGATTGAGACTAGGTGAAGTTAAAGTGTGCAAACCTGAGCTCCTTCTTTGAGTGAGGCCTATAATGGGCTGCTTTCTATTCCATTGTTCCCACAGAATACTGAGGGTAAATGAGTTAAAGATTTGATTTTTTTTAGCTTAACTCTTTGCTGGAGTCATAATTGAGCGAGGCAAAGAGAAGAACCCAGTACAAGATCTGGCCAGTAGTTTATTTTCCCCATGCCTATTCTCCTCACTAGATGAAAATTGAACCCTTGTAAGATACTTTCAAAGCCTTTAGGTAGACAGGGTACAGTAATTTTGTGCACTGATAGGAGAGATTGTTCTAAATAAAGTAAGACATCTTAAGATGCTCTACGGTTTAAGAATAGGACCGAGGAGATCTTATTCTGAAATGTCCTCAAATTGTATTCTTAAACATCCAGATCTAGAAATTGTTATAAATATAGATAAGCAATATATATATATATATATATATATATATATATATATATATATATAATAACAGATCAGTGGAGAAGTTCACAGCATGATAAAATGATTATTAATGTGAGGCTATAAGCAAGTGAGGTCCCAATTTCAAAAGAGTTTAGTTTAGCTGCCTGGAATCTTAAATTGTATTTCTGAAAACAACATCCAACACCTAATGGAACAAATATGCCAGACAACCTTAGGTATAATTAGGCAGACAGCAAATAACAGCATTTATTTTATAAATTATTTAAAGACACCATAGATAAAATTCAGACCAATGGAAAAGGATTGCAGAGTCATAGCATTTTAGCAGCAATAGGAAACTTAGGGATTAAATCATCTCATTATTGAATATAAGGGAAGCAAAATTCAGAGAAGTTGATTTACTTAAACAAGATCATACAGCTGGAGCAGGACAGAGCAAAATTTATATCCTGTTTCCACTTCAATTCCAGTGTTGTTTCTACAAAGTCAGGTTGATCTTTGATGTCTGATACTCTCTCCTATGAGAGAGGTAATAATTCAAGGGGAAAATAAATCATGTCTCCTACTATTAAGATTTAATAGGCATGGAAAAAAGCTGATTCACTCCTCAAAGTTACCATGTAGGCTTGTCAAACTCCCAATGTATTTAGGCTTACACACAAAATGAAATGTGTATTAGCAAGATCCAGGAAAATGAATATATTCTCTGAATGAGACTATAACCTTTGTAACAATTTTTTTTTTTTTTTTGCTTCATTTCTAGTCAGGACTAGGACTTATAATTGAAATACTAATCTAGTAACTAGTTGCGGTTGATTGAATTTATTCAGAGAAGAAACATTGAGAGTGCTATAATGGGCTATAATGATACTAATGCTATATGTAATGATATTATAACTGACCAAGAGAAAGATGGAAAAAAAAAAAAGAGAATTTCCACTAGAATCAGTTGGTTTGGAATTTATCCCACAAAAACTAACATGCATTTTATCCCCTTCATTCCTTTTTCCTTGTAACACTTAGAAAATACTGCAAAAAATATATATACAATAGTTATCTAAAGCAAGACACTGGGAATACAGCCTAAGAAAACTACCAAAAGTACATTCGCAAACATAAATCAACATAAGGCTTGTAAAAACACAAGAATAGGGCTGCATTCTTGGGCATCAAACCAGAGGGGTGTTGGTCGCTTCAGAAACCATTTCTCTATTGTGTCTCTTGACTTACCAATAACCCCAGCTATGCACTTTTTAAACATCAATAACTAAATACACATTCTAATGCAATTTTTAAACACCAAACATAAAATCAGGCAGTCACACATAGCATATGCTTATGGAAAGCAAAGAGAAGGGGTATGATAAAGAAAACTAGCATCCATTAAGTACACATTATAGCCAAGGCATTTGGTCTTTACAAAACCCAGCTAAGACTTCTGTTTTACAGAGGAGGTGCAAAGAGTTTGAGTGTTTTTTTTCCAGAGTACATATAGCAGGAAGTTATAATGCCAAGATTCAAACCAAGGTTCACTTGAGTCCAAAGTGCAAGGTGTTGTGAAATGATACATTTTCTGGATCACTGATCTCTCTCTCTTTCTCTCTCTCTCTCTCTCCCTCTCTCTCATTCTCTGTGTGTGTGTGTCTTTCTGTGCAGGCTTGGAATAGTAAAAGGATATGTTGAAAAAGAGTTATAAACTCTAAATAAATTTATATTTAATAAGATTTCCTTCCCAGCATAATGGGATTAGGAAGCCAACTATCTTCTGTCTAACAAAAAGCAACCATAAAACTGGGAAAAACTGTCAAAAAGAATCATTTCAGATTTCTAAAACTCTAGAAATCAACCAACATTGAACATCAATGTGAATCACATTTATCCATGAATACTATTAAACTTTGGGTAAGAACAGCATGAGCCTGTGGTGTTCTTGCCTAGGACGGATCCCATGACCCCACTGGCTCTGTCCATGATAATTCAGCCAGGGAGAGTCAGGCTGTCACTGTCATTGCTAGTAAGGACACACAGGATTTAGGACATTATTATCAAAGTGGTGTGATGATTAATTTTATGTGTCAACTTGACTGGGTCACAGCATGTCCAGATATTTGGTTAAATATTATTTCTGGGTGTGTCTGTGAGAATGTTTTGGGGAGATATTAGCATTTGAACCCATAGACTAAGTAAAGCAGATTGTCCTCCCCAAGGTGGGTAGGGAATTTTCCAACCAGTTGAGGGCCTAAATAGAATGGAGGAAGGCAGAAGAAGAGAGAATTCTCTTTCAATGCCTTACTGCTTGAGCTGGATGTTGGTCTTCTTCTGCTTTCAGACTAGGATTTCCACCATTGCCACTCATGGTTCTCAAGCCTTTGGACTCAGATTGGAACTAACCACTGGCTTTCCTGGGTCTCAGAGGTCTTGCAGATGCCAGCTAATGGGACTTCTCAATCTCCATAATCACATGATTATATATAAATATGCAAGTATACATATGTATTTTCATTTATATGTGTGTATGTGTGTTTGTAGGTGTATTCTATTGGTTCTGTGTCTCTGGAGAACCCTGACTAATACAAGTGATAATCCTGATGCAAGTGAAGAGAGAGGCCAGGAGCTCTATTTGCTCAAATTTGCATAGCTAGGGATTCAACAAGAGTTCCAATAAGTGAGGCACACATAGGGGGTTTGATAAGTTTTCTACATATCTGGGGTTGGCCAGAAGCTATGTGTGTACACAGCAGAGATCAAAACAGACGTAAGCCACTCACAAATCTCTGGCCTATGGTGCCAGGGCATCTGCTCAAAGGAGACACAAGAAAGTTCCATGGAAAGTAAAAAATGGGTAAACTTAAAGCAGCCTGTTTGAATGTGCTCCCCAACTTACATACAGATCTGTCAGCAGAGAGTGGAGGGACTTCTAAGCTTGAGGTGTTTGAGAATAATCTCTAATCCTGGTCTGAACAGTAAGATATTCCTAGGAAATATGCCTAGGAGATCAGACTTGAAGATAAAAACAGGCTTGCAAATAAAATTGAAACAAAACAACAATAACCCAGCAGAAACATCAATAGCCACGCTTTTAGGGGGAGGCAGAGGTCACAGATTTAATGAAGAAAAACAAAACAGAGCAACAACAACAACAAAACAAAAGCCAAAACAATTCTCAGGAGGGAAAAAGTCAATATTGTCTGAAATATGCAATATTCCCCCCCAAAATTATGTGAAGCAACAGGAAAATGTGACTCCTACTCAGAAAAAAAAGGGCAATCAATAGAAACTGTGTATGAGTGCTCCCCCCCATTATGGATTTAGCAAACAACTTCAAAGGAATCCAAATAGCTAAAGAATACCATGTTGAAAGAATAAAAGGAAAGTATGATGACAACGATGCAATGAACAGAAACTCGTATTAGGGAGATGGCAATTGTAGGAAAAAAAATGGATATTTTGGATTTGAAAAGTAAAATAATTAAAATGAGAAGTTCACCTGACAGTTACAACAGAAAAGTCATGTGAGCAGGGAAAAAAATGAAGAGTCCACGAAGTTGAAGATAGATCGTTGGGAAAATGAAGAGAACTTCAGAGACCTATAAAACACTAGCAAGCATGCATGTGTGTGTAATGAATGTCTCACAAGGCGAGAGGAGAGTGAAAGGGGGGAACTGTTTGAAGAAATAATGGCCAAAAATTTCCCAAATTTAATGAAAGCCAATAATCTATAGATCCAAGAAGTTCAGTATACTGAAACTTCTTTTTCTTTCTTTCTTTAAATTTAAATTCCAAATTCTTAGAAGCAATAGTAAAATAAGTCATTCAGGCATATACACCAGGCTTGTAATTGCTTTTAAAAATATGTATGTGGATATATTGAATTGGATACTTAAAGTGAAAGAAATAGATGTTGGAGAAGCAGGATCATGGTACATGTACTTGACCGTCTGTTTTCACTGGGCCTCACCGCTAGCTCCTTCTAAGGTTTCCCCGTAAGTGCAGAGGAGGAACTGAAAGCTACATTTTCTAGAATGTGCTCATGTATCTGATTCAGGATTAATGTGTATGAAGGGCAGGCATTGGAGTCCAACTGGGAAGTCTGGAGAGAAGGATGCATGACCTTGACAGAATGTTTCAAGCAGAATATATGTTCCCTGAACTTTTGGTAATTACCCACATTGGAATTTCAGATTGATATAAATCATTAGGAGATTCCCAGGGTTTTGTTTTGTTTTGTTTTGTTTTTTAATCCTAATGGTTCTTGAAACTTGCAGACACCATAGGAAAGATCCTGAGAATCCTGTTCTGGTGCTGAAGCATCTATCTGGTTGCTGGTTTCCCTGACATTCACTTCCTTACGCCTTCACTAGTTATATAAACTCCTAATCCCAAATATCAAAACCATTCATAATTGAGGAAAATATAATGATGCTTCAGTATTAATGTGATGCTGAGTTTTACATTCTATGATTCAAGTTTCTAGAATATCTTTGTCACCATTGGAGAATAACCACTACCATTCTCTCCAAATAACTGCTCTGATTCTTCGCTCTAGCTCACTGTGTAAATTTTGGTGAGAGGAGGTTTTTTTCTTTTTTTAATTCTTTATTTAAATTAAATTTAGTTAACATATACTGTATTATTAGTTTCAGGGGTAGAATTTAGTGATTCATCAGTTGCATATAACACCCAATGCTCATTACTTCACGTACCCTCCTTAATGCCCATCACCCAGTTACCCCATCCCCCCACCCACTTCCCCTCCAGCAACCCTCAGTTTGTTTCCTAGAGTTCAGTCCCTCCCTATTTTCATCTTAAACGTTCCTGCCTTTCCCCTATGTTGATCTGCTTTGTTTCTTAAATTCCACATATGAGGGAAATCATATGGTATCTGTCTTTCTTTGACTTATTTCGCTTAGCATAGTACCCTCTAGTTCCATCCATGTCATTGCAAATGGCAAGCTTTTGTTCCTTTTGATGGCTGAGTAATATTTCATTATATATATATATGTATATATGTATACATGTATAGGTATATATATATGTATATACTTCTTTATCCATTCATCTGTCAATGGACATCTGGACTCTTTCCATATTTTGGCTATTGTAGACATTGTAGACATTGCTGCTAAGAACATTGGGGTACAGGTGCCCATTCAAATCACTATGTTTGCATCCTTTGGATAAATACCTAGCAGTGCAATTGCTGGATCGTAGGGTAGCTCTATTTTCAACTTTTTGAGGAGCCTCCATACTGTTTTCCAGAGTAGCTGCACCAGTTTGCATTCCCACCAACGGTGTAAGAGGGTTCCTCTTTCTCTGTATTCTCACCAACATCTGTTTTTTCCTGAGTTGTTAATTTGAGCCATTTGGTCAGAGGAGTTTTTTTTAAAAACCCTTGAATTGACCCAGAGTTGTTAATTTTGGACATGGCTGGGCTTGAATTGACCCAGAGTTGTTAATTTTGGACATGGCTGGGCTAGATATCAGCAGTAGAAAATGCGAAAATTTGAGTTCCATAAATGGTGACAGGTTTTACAACAAAACCTAGAGTGAGCATTAAAGTTAGCTTTCTGGAATATTTAAAACTACTTTCGAATCTCTAATGTCCTCAATCTACAATCTCTTTTTCACTGCTAACTCTTGATAAGAATGCAAATGAAGGAAAGGCGCAAAATAACCATGTCTGTGCCAGAAAGATGGATAAGCGATAGCCAGGATAAAGCCTCCAAAACGCATACAGCTCATTGCCTGCTTCCCTTAAGAGAAATGCCACTATTGAATTTTCTTGTTTAATAGTTTTGAATTATTAATGATTTCTAATGATTCCTTAATCGTTAAGACTAGTCCTTTACCTTTTCAACACAATATGGCACAGATTGAGGAAATAAAAGGGATTTTTAATGGACTTAAGGACAATGCAGAAGGATAAATTTGTTTAAAGCACTTAGATATAGAGAAACTGGTCATTTTCTCTTAAGAGCTTTATTGACAGAAAAGCCAACATTCTCTTGTACTGCTACCTTGGATGAGCATATTTTAAAAGTGTTTTCTCCCTCCTTTTAAAGAGGATTTATTTTTTGGAGCAGTTTTAGGTTCACAGCAAAATTGAATGAAAAGTATGAGTTCCTACATAACGCCCCACAGCATCCTCCACTATCTATAACCCACCCCCAACCCCAAAATGGAACCGACATTCCTATATTTTTATCACTCGAATTCCATAGTTTATATTAAGGTTCACTCTTGGTGAACATTTGTTCACCAAAAATGGTACATTTTATGGGTTTTATTTTTTAGCAAATGTAAATGTCACATATCCACCATTTTAGTATCATACAGAACAGTTTCACTGTCCTCAAAATCCTCTGTGCTTAGTCTATTCATCCCCCCCCATCCACACCCTTCCCCTGTAACCACTGATCTTTTCACTGTCTCCATAGTTTTGCCTCTTCCAGAATGTTATAGTTGGAATCCTACAGTATGTCACCTCTTCAGATTGTCTTCTCTTACTTAGTAATGTACACTTAAGATTCCTCCATGTCTTTTCATAGTCCCCTAGCTCTTCTGTTTTGTTTTGTTGTTGTTTTTAAGTGCTGAATAATATTCCATTGTTTGGATGAACCAAAGTTTATTTATTCATTCACCTCCTGAAGGACATCTTGGTTGCATCCAAGTTTTGGCAATTAAGAACAAATCTGCTTATAGACCATCTGTGTGCAGGTTTTTGTGTGGATGTGTTTTCAGTTCCTTTGGATAAATACCAAGCAACGTGATTGCTGGATTGTTTGCTATGAGTCTGTTTAGTTTTGTAAGACTGTCTGTCTTCCAAAGTGGCTGTACCATTTCCATTCTCACCAGCCATGAAGGAGATTCCTGCTGCCGTATATCCTCACCAGTATTTGGTGTTGTTAGTGTTCTGCATTTTGGCCATTCTAATAGGTGCGTGTAGTGGTATCTCATAGTTGTTTAAATTTGTACTTCCCTAGTGACATATGCTGTGGAGGGTCTTTCATATGCATATTTGCCACGTGCATGTCTTCTCTAATGAGGTGGTTACTCAGATCTTTTGCTCATTCTTTAATTGAGTTATTTTCTTTTTGTTTTAAGAATTCCTTTTATATTTCGGAGTGAATGCTTTTGACATAATTCTCAAGGATGTGGTCTCTGCCGTAAGGAAATGCAGAAGGGTCATCGATAATGATTTTGGTGAGGGGTCTCCCCACAAATACAAATACATGAGGCATTAATTCCTTCCGGGGGGGAAAGTACCACTGCTATGTTAATGACATTGGCTTTTCCAAATGAAATATTATTGGAATAGGAGAAGTTGGGAAATGATCATTATTTAGGTTTAAATACACATGAAGCATGAAAAATGAATCCTAAAAGCTGCCAAAGTCTGCCACTTTCCTATTTTTTTTTAGCAGAGAATATGTTCAATTATAGAATTACTCTGTTCTCAACCATAGTTATATAAAACCAATAGATGATCACAGATAAGTAGGTAGAGTACTATATAGGAAATGCATTCCTTCCCCCAGGAATCCAGAAATCCAGGTTATGGTGGTTTGGTTATTTGGAATTTGAAACCAGTTTGCTTTGTATCCTTGGTGATAGGACTGAAAGCCTTCAAATTCTAACATTCTTACATGAGGAACAGCAGCTTCAACCTAAAAGAAACTACTTCCACAAATGATTTAAGAAAAAAAATAATGATAAGCATAACAATGACCCTTCTGACTTAGTCTGCAATTCACTTATGGTCTCAGGGTCTTATCTTCCTGATCATAAATAACTCATCCTCTAAACTGTAGGAAAGTAATATTAAGTCAATACCAATTTAAAACAAGAAAGGGAAATTACAAGAGAATCTATCTAAATTCTTTCTTTAAAAAAAGGAAAATGCTTGAAAAAGATACTACAAAGATACCAGAAACTAGCATTAGGAAAATTTAAATCCAGGCATTTTGACCACTTCCTCCAGAAATAGCATGACCGTGCATTTTGGAGGTCCTTTTATTAAGTATTAAAGGGATGTGCAAGAATTCTGTTATGAGAATTGTATCATGTATGAATAGATAGAATGATATCTCTTAAGCTCTAAATGATGTCTATCAACCCCAGGCTGGTGCAAATTAGTGAAATTAGTGTGTATATTTCAGGCACAGTGTAAATTAGTAAAGCCTTTTTTTTTTTTAAAGTAGGCTCCAAGCCCAATGCAGGGCTTGAACTCATCATGACCCTGAGATCAAGAGTCACATACTCTACCTACTGAGTCAGCTAGGCCCCCATATAAAGCCCTTTCTTAAAAAGCCATTTAGAAATACATTTGTACAGCTGTGAAAAATGCATATTTTGGGGGACAGTAACTTCATTCTTGTTCTTTTGCAAAAGTTTCTGATTTGAAAACTCTAGACAGTAAGTTAAAATTTCCTTCTTTTGCCTCCAGGTACCACCATTGTTACGCTATTTGCTGTTACTTCTATCATGTTTCATATATGGTTTCGCTCAGTAAGGAAGCTACTAATTGCTTTACCTATAAACTGGGTCATGATAATTCACCATTAGCATGGTAGTGTCACTTTGAATTTGGCCATAAAGACTGAGGTTTTCTCAGGGGCACCTAGGTGACTCAGTCAGTTAAGTGTCTGACTTCAGCTCAGGTCATATTCTCAGGGTCCTGGGATTGAGCCCCGCATCGAGCCCCTCATCAAGCCCCACATCGGGCTCTGTGCTCAGCGGGAGTCTGCTTGTCCCTCTCCCTCTGCCTCTCCCCCTGCTCATACGCTCAAATAAATAAATAAAATCTTAAAAAAAAAAACAACACAGGCTTTCTGTAGGCATAGCTGAGATCTAGAAAGAAGCACATGGCTGCTCAAGACACAGAAATCTTTATTTATTAAGATTGAAAAGGAAAAGAAAAATTTCATATCATAAGATTTTGACAAGTATAGAATTATGTCCTAGAATTTTCAAGGCTGAGCTGAAAATCTTGCCTCCTCAATGTTTTCTTTCCTTTTCTTTTCTCTTCTTTTCCTTTCTTTTCTTTTCTTTCTTTCCTTTTTTTTTGGATGGTGAGCTTGGAGAGGTGGAGAGAGCATGAGAAAAGTCATTTAACCTAGCCTTCAGTTTTCAGTTTCTGCTATTGTAAAACAGAGGTAATAAAACTCCCTCCGCATGAACTTGTCATGAGAGCCAATAAACTAATAGTTGTGAACTCAATGCATACAACATCTAATCCAAAATAAAATGCCATTTTTGTTACTCATCACATCAGGCAAATGGAAAACACAGAGAGAGAACCAACACTTTGTGCCTCTCGGATCATGCTCTTCCTGAACAACGCCAAGACTATAAGCAAGTTTCTAACCAAAGTGTCCATGGTGGTACTTTTAAGCATAGTAGGTTCCCTACTTAGTATTCAGCAGACACTTTTCGGATGTTTGGCCCATGAAGGGGCAGCTGTGCCATTTTTGGTATTTCTGCAGGTCTCTCTCTGCTTGCTGACAGTGACGTGCACACGTTTGGTTGCTTTCTGCCTGTTTCACAGATTCATTTGTATTTGTGCCCTTAGAATATGCCTTCAAACCTGAAAGTCATATGAGGTCCGTCTTACCGCATTCACAAGGTTCATTATGTGGTATTTGCCAATGTGTAGCCTACCCCCACCCCTTCTTGCTGTTTCCTCAATCAGAAGAAGAAGGTTTTACTTTCTTTCCAAATTCATCCCTAATTTGCTTTGAATGTCAATTATAAGAACCTCTGCAAAATGTTTTATTTTTCAGAATTATTTTTAATAAAATCTGTTTCTGGGTATCCATTAAAGATGAACAGAAGATTTCGAAAACATTTATGTTGATTACATCTTTTACAAAGTATATAAAATTGTTTAAGTGTCTGTAGATAATATGTATGAAACAATTGATCCCCCCACCCCCCCACCGCAATCTAGTTAGCTGATTTTCTTAGTCAACTACCAATAGATTTCATTTTGGGAGCAGAAAGGAACACATAGTTCTAATTATTTAGCAATTACTTGGGTGAAGAGTTTATTTTTATGCTACATGAGGCCAAGCATACCTATGAATATTGAGCATTGATATTCTTAAAATAGTTTTCAAATATGCAGACTGTTCCCATTTTATGGATCTTTGGATGATATTTTTACTTAAGACATAAGTTCTCCTACTCAAGGGAAATGCTGGAGACACCGGCTATGACCGGAGAGTGTGACAGGGTTTGTGTCCCCTTAGTGCCCACGGTTCTTGGTCACGCCACTTCAAAGAATGAAGAGGTAGACCAGACAAAGGGTTGGTGGCAACAAAGCAAAGGTTATTGAGCAAGAGTACAAAGCTCCCAGAGAGGGAGTGGGACCCAAGTGGGTTGCCCTCGGAATTTCTGAGTTTAAGGGGTTTTATGAGCTCTTTTGTGGAACTTTCTTAAGCAATCAGGGTGTTCTGAGTCCTGCCAATTAGGGCTTTGGTCATGTATCTGTCCATCTATTAGGTTAATGTCCACATGCTGATGGTCTTTTTTTGCTGACATCTGGGGGCTTAGGTCTTCACTGCCCCTTGCCCGTAATATTGACAAATGCTTTTGTGGTTAGTTGTCTTATTTTAGGACGTTTTGCACAAGTTGTTTCTGCAAAGGCTGCAAAAATGTCAGTGTGGTCCTGTCTAAGCTGCAAAACAGGATGTCAGTGCTGTTTTATCTTAGCTGTCCTGACTCCATATTTTCTTGTTGGGAACCCTGGCCCCTGACTGCCTAACTCTCCAATTAGCTCCTAACAAGAGGACCATCTTGGATGTGACCATGTAACACTGCATTTGCATTGAGAACTGGAGAACCTTCTCCAGCTTAACACAATATTTCCCTAGTTTTCTTTGATGAAGGGAGGTAGCCCGGTAAAAATTGAGTGAATTTCATATCACTCATTCAAGGTGAAATTTAATTTTACTTAGATCTTTTTTTTAAAGACTTTATCTATTTATTTTGAGAGAAAGAGAGAGAGAGAGCGTGGTTACAGGGTGGGGAGGGAACAGAGAGATGGAGAGAGAGAATCTCAAGCAGACTGTACACTGAGCGTGAAGCCCGACTCGGGACTCGGTCTCGCAACTGTGAGATCATGACCTGAGCCGAAATCAAGAGTCAGGTGCTTAACTGACTGAGCCACCCAGGTGCCCCTAGATACTTTTTTATTCAAGTGTGGCTGTGGTGAACTTAGGAATTGCAAAGCATCCTTACATACCAGCCTCTAATTCCAATCCACAAGCTATGGACGATCCCATTGTGCGGAAATGCACTTGTCTCTCGGAAGTCACTCCTGATTGGAGGGATACCAGTAGATGATGATCAAATTAAGATGGAAAGAATGATGGTTAATGCTTCAAAATCTCTGGACAGATTCAGAGTAGTCTGCATAGGGATCAGGAAAGAACTAAAGTAGATTTGCTAGAGTTTGCTGAGGAGATGAATTTCTCTGATAATCCCAGCAACTGTCATTTTATCTGTAGACTATACATTCAAAATACTTCAGTATAAACAGCGATATGTGTATGTATACAAATTAACTGCAATGTATTCTTTAGGGGTCTTAATTAACATTCGAAGAATAGTAATCATAATATATCCTGAGAGATTTAAATAATCTTCGAGGGAAATATTTATAATATTTGATCTCATTTTACATGATAATTTTAGAACAAATGCACTGTATTTTCATAGGCCATAGCTACATAGTACCTTTTAATATATTGCTATCACAAATAACATATATTACATATAATCTAATTTCTTGATTATGACCTTGAAGACTTCCCACCAAATTTTCTTTTTTTTTTTTCCTGTTAAAATGTTCAGTTGGGGGGTGCCTGGGTGGCTCAGTTGGTTAAGCGACTGCCTTCGGCTCAGGTCATGATCCTGGAGTCCCGGGATCGAGTCCCACATCAGGCTCCCTGCTCAGCAGGGAGTCTGCTTCTCCCTCTGACCCTCCTCCCTCTCATGCTCTCTGTCTCTCATTCTCTCTCTTGCAAATAAATAAAAAATTAAAAAAAAATAAAATGTTCAGTTGGGAACCGTGAAATCACTCTTTTATAACTATTACTGGTATAAGAAGAAGCATAGCCTAATGGATGCAAGTGTAGACTCCAGAGTTATTCTCTAATACAGTCTGAATCATGATTCTATCATTTACTGGCTATGCGACCTTGAGGATGTTATTTAACTTCCCTGTTTAGCACTATTTTTCATCTATAAAATTGAATACTAATAGTACCTAGTTGTTGGGGATTACATGAGATCCTAAATACCTGAAACATACAGTATAAATGCATAGTAAGTGCTCAAAACTTATCATTATTGGCAACAGTCATTTTAAAAGTATAACCTTATTTTTTTCTCTTTACGATTGGTAGTAATACTGTTTTTCTTGCTAGGTAATATGTTAAGAGTTTTATTTAAATTTTCTGACTCAATCTTCTCAGAAACTCTGAAGAATGTACTAACGCTGTCAACATTTTATAGATAAGGAAACAGATTTTGAGAGTCTGATACATGATGTGTCCAAGGTCATACGGAGAGCAAGTGGCTGAAGGGAAATGGGGATAATTTCTTTATCAAAACAAAGCTAGCAAAAATCAAACAAAATGTAGACATTGAAGGGCAAAGGTTCTTGAGTAACTCTGAAATATAAACAAAACTAGAATCAAAACATGTAAGGAAAAAAATGGAGTAATGTTTAAATTAGGCAAAATCCTGGGAAACTAATAATCAATTTTGTTCCTATTCCTTCCTCATAGCTTACATTAGTATAAATTAAGAAATAGTTTAGCACCGCCATGGGGATAAATATCTGATTTGTGGCCTGTAATTAACTTCTATATAGGTTATATTCTTGAATAGCTCCTACCATACAATTTTCTCAGAAATAACCATAAAAGTGTATGCTGTATTTCTTTATCTCTTGGCCAATCCAGAACTAAGGGTCCCAAGCAAATCAAGTCTTAAAAAGTGCTGGAACCACATAGTAAGTGTTCAACAAAGATTGATTGAGTGATTTAGTAATTGTATAATCACTCTAAATATCTTTCATAGGAATCTAACCAACTTTTGAATCTTGGAATTCCAAACTCTTCAGTAGATTTCAAAAATGGGAGATCTGTTATCTGTATGAGAAAGCCCAGGGACGTAAAGGTTAGTAGGTTGTGAAGGAGGATGATGAAGCAGTGTGTGACATAAAGTTCTGCATGCTAGAGATAATCCACAGAGCTCACAGATAAGCTTCCAGAACCTGATTGATTATTCTTTAGAAAGTGAACATTTTGACAGTTTCCAAGTAGGAAAATCAGAGGTTTTGCAGTTATCCTGTGCTTATAAACAGTGAGGAAAATTGATCTGGACCTTCAGTGCCCTTAGAATATATTCTTTATCATCAAAGTTAAGGTGTGGTGCAGAATTCCAAATACAATGATTTTAATTCCTTAATTTATTCTGCCAGGATACTAAACAAACAAACAAACAAAAAAACCCAAAACCCAAAACAAACAAAAAGTGCGTCAAGTGGCACGAAGAACTTCTCTCCATCCAGGCACAACTTGTCTTAAAGCATTCCCTGCCTCCTCTCTGTTCTTCAATCTTTTGAAAAGCAGTAAAAGATCTCAGTCCTTTGCTTGTGAAAACCGTTCCCATCCCTAAAGTCCCTTTGACATTGATAATGAGATTCAACTGTGAGGGAGTATTCTTGGGCTGTCTTTAATTGTCTAGAATTACGGTGCTCATTTATGTGATGTGCTGGCTTGAGCAGAGCTCACAGGACATCGTGTTCTGTCTAAAAGGCTTCAATTAAATGCCGGGGATGTCAAAGCAATCACCTGGTTCCCTTCGGCAGGGAAATTCTCATGGCTGGGCAGCTGGGCCAGCTGTTTGTAGGCACATAATACTGCGCTTGCAACAGTACAATTTTCAGGGTTCTAAGGGTTGATTTAATACAAGACAGCTTCCATGAATTTGTCTTGAGACGAATGTCTCAAATTTTCTGCTATTTCAGAAATATCAGAAAGTTACTGCACATAGTCTCAATAGGGGAAGAAAATTAAGTTCAATAAGTTCAGTGAAATTCAGTATAGATCTTGAGGCACAAGCCTAGCTACTGTAATATTGGGAGGAAGAGAGGAAGGGTATGGGAGTCAAGTAGAGCTGATTACAATAAGGACTCCACGAGGCTGACCGACTGTCCTTGTTTACCAGGGATTGAGTATCCTGGCAAAGACCTAAGCAAACCAGGCTGAGTTCAGTGAATCTCTCTGTACCACTTCCTTGGGCAAACCATTTCATCCCTCAACTAGAAACTATGACCTCATTTATTATATACATTCTATGCAGATAGGGTATTTTCTTTCCTAGGGTGATTTTGAAGATTTTATGGGATCACACAGCTATTTATTAAGTGCTATGTGCCCGATCTTGTGGCAAGTATTTTATGTACTTGATTTTATTGAATCCTTGAAGTTCAATAACGCACAGCTAAGAGCAGCTTGATTCTCTCTGCCTGAGTTTGAATTGTGGCTCTCCTGCTCACTAACTATATGACCTTTAATCTCTGAAACATGTTTCTCAACTGTAAAATGGTAATAGTTTCAACTTCACAGAGTTACCGTTAGGACAATATCTAGAACAGAGTAAGCAGAGACATGGCCTCTACTTTTATGGCCCTTGCTTTCTCATGGGGGTGGGCGTGGGGTGGGGGTGGGGGAATAAACCAAAAAATAAAAAAATTAAGAACAGTAAATAGATGATTTTGGAATTCACAAGCACCTTGACAATAGAGTGTTTTGTAATAGAAAACTCCTTCTGAAGATGGGGCAGGGTCTACTTTATAGGGAGTTATGCAGAGAGAGCCTATCTGGAGAAATAATATTTGGGCTGAACTTGAAAATGAGAAAGGAACAACCATGGGAAGAACTACCAGCTCATTCCTGACAGAAGAAATGGCAAGTGCAAAAGGCCTGAGGCAAGAATAGTTTTACTGGTGCAGAGGAATGGGAAAGAGGTTGGTAAGGCTAGAGTGTCGACCAAAGACAGGGATGCCATGGCACCTGGGGGTAAATGGTTTGGTAACCAACAGAAACACCAGTTTTTAATGATACAAACCAAAAGCAATCTAAGTTCTCTTCTGATCTCTCCCAGGCAGTGAAACAACTTTCATAAAAGCTGTGTAGCCAAGTGTCAGCAAAATCCACTAGAAAATGACCCAGAGCATGTCTTCAGAAATAGCTGTAACCTAGAAAACACACATACAGCATCACCTGAGCATTTGGGGAGGAGCGTGGATGGAGTGAGTGGTGAGGGTCCAGGAGCTCTGGGAACCTCCTCTTCTCCCTCACTTAATATATCTCTCCCTGGCGCCTGGGTGGCTCAGTCGTTAAGCGTCTGCCTTCCGCTCAGGTCATGATCTCAGGGTCCTGGGATCGAGCCCCGCATCGGGCTCCCTGCTCCGCGGGAAGCCTGCTTCTCCCTCTCCCCCCTGCTTGTGTCCCTCTCTCGCTGTCTCTCTCTCTCTCTCTCTCTAATAAATAAATAAAATCTTTAAAAAAAAATGTATATGTATATATATCTCCCTTACTTGACCAGGCAAAATAAGCACTGGCTACTTTTGAGGGAATAAAAATATATTGTAATTTTTTTTGTTTTACTTTCTGAGAAATGTTTCTGATTTTATAAACTGTAGAGTTTAATGTTCCAACATGCATTTTTCCGAAAAAAAAAAAAAAATCCTATTGCTGTTCTAGCTTGCTGGGGGAAAAACAAATCCATTTTCAATGAAAAGAAAGCAATGTGAGCTCTTTTATCATGCATATGTGTGTTCTTGGGGCTAATCTGAAATAATTATCCCTCTCTTCAAAAATCCACATCAACCAAATATTATGACAGCCTGATGTTCTACTCTTAGTAACTGCCTTAGGCTAACACCAGCTTTTCTCCATTTAAGTGCGCTACTACAAAGTTAACACCTAAATTCCATTTTCAGTTTTTCTTTTAGTGAGCTAGTCCCTGATGACAATATAACAATGGATAATAAGTTTCAGAGAAGTTGAAAGAAGAATAAGAAGCACCTTAGAGAGATGGTTTAGAGGAAGAGTTCCATGTAACACACTTCAGGAAGTAAAGGTAGAGTGTGAAGTTAGATGTTGCTTAAAATGAGGACAATGTATGGGAGATGAGAGGATGAATGGAGAGATAGTTATTATTTAATTATTCTTGTGAAATGTTATATTGGCCAAAGCTTTTCCAAGGTCCCTGCCAAATGTAAAGTCTGATACTGTGATTATGTGAATTATACATCTGCATTTCCCAAAATCTTCACTAGATTTTACTGGTGATGTTCCTGTCCTTCATCAAAGAAGTACCATTAACAATAGTCAGATATAATTCAGTCACATGCAAGCCATATGCAAAATTACAGACAATATTTATAAATGTATATATACATATCCTGAATATCCATCCTTCTAACACCAGTCTTGACTCTTCCATGTTCTTTTAAAACTTTTATCCAAGTTTTGAATACCAATTTTTTAATTAGCCATCGATCTGAGAAATCATAGTATAAATTCATCTTCTTAGCTTTTGATTTTGATCTAATATTAGAGTTATAGAAAAGTTGCAAAAGTAACACGGAGAATTCCCTTAACACTTCACTCAGCATCCCCTAATGTTAGCATCTTATAAAACACATTAAAATGATCAAACCAGGAATTAACATTAGTACAATACTGTTAACTATAGACCTTATTTGGATTTTGCCAGTTCCTCTACATATATCCTGTTTGTGTTGTAGAATCCAACTGAGGATCTCACATCATACTTAGTTTTATGTCTGTTGAGTTGCCTCCAATGTGTAACAGTACCTCAATCTTACCTTGTCTTCCAGATTTTGACACTTTTGATGACTACCCGTTGGCTATTTTGTAGAAAGTCAATTTGGGGTTGTCCAAAGTTTTCTTTCCTCCTTAGAATGAGGCTCTGTATTTTTGGCAAAAACATGATATAAGTAAAGTTGTGTTCTCCTCAGTGCATCATATCATGATGTCCGTGATGTTGTGCGTTACCACGGATGATGTTCTTGATCTCTTGATTAAGGTGTTATCTGCTGCATTTATACACTGCAAAATTACCATTTTTCCTTTTGTATCTGACAGAAGATAATAAATATCCTGAGGAAGATACTTTGAGGCTGTGTGAATATCCTGTTCTCCTCAAAAATATATAATTTTAATAATTTTAGTGTTCATTGGTAGATCTTGCCTGCAACAATAATTACGGTGGTGTTTTCCCATGGGTGATATTCCATTCCCTTCTTTCTTTCTAAATGTATTAATAGAAATCTTATGGGGGCACCTGCGTGGCTCAGTGGTTAAGCCTCCAACTCTTGATTTTGGATCAGGTCATGATCTCAGGGTCATAAGATGGAACCCCTCCCATAGGGCTCCATGCTTAGCATGGAGTCTGACTGAGATTCTCTCTCTCCCTCTCCCTCTGCCCCTCCTCCTACTTGCACTCTCTGAATAAATAAATAAAATCTTTGAAAAAATAGGTATCTTATGCAAGAAAGAGCTGTCCCTTCTGAGACATTAATTTTTTCCTTCAATTATTCAGTTTTGTATGGGCTCATGGATGATTATTTTGTTCTACGAGTGGTAGTCCAATACAATTATTATTATTATTTTGCTCGGATTATTCTATACTTGGCCATTAGGACACCCTTCAATTTGGATTCTGTGTCCTTTTGTTATGCTCCATCCTTTTCTGAACACATTCTTATTTTTGGTACTACAAATGCTCCAGCTCATTGTGCATTTTCTCTGCCCCAGCCCTGCAATTGATCACTTCTTCAGGCAGCCCTGGTTCCTCTGATTAGAGAACAGTGCTTAGGAACCAACGTCTGGGTGCTAGTGGTGCTCATTGTTATGAGGGTTTCACTGCTCTCAGGCCCTCCCAGCATACAGAGTTAGGGAATGTATGCATGTCTGCTAACCCCTCCACACACACAAATCTGTGTTTGTGTGTACGTGTGTGTGTGATTTCATATTGATAACTCTGGTTCCAATGCAATGCCATAGGGTTCATTTTAGCCTTCCTCTTTCATTATTTGTAACTTCTTCTTCCCACAGTGACACAGCTGGCTCTCATTATATTTAAAAAGGCTTTGGTTCCTTCAATATGATACCCACATAAAGTTGTAAAGCAATAACTAACCAATACCTTTGTGAGAGATAGATTTGCTAACTAGAATTAGTATTTATGTATAGTTCTTTTGACAGATTTTATTTATTTATTTATTTATTTATTTATTTATTTATTTATTTATTTATTTATTGAGAGAGTGAGTGAGAGTGGAGGGAGGAGCAGAAGGAGAGGGAGAGAGAGAATCTCAAGCAGACTCCACGCTCTGTGCCAAGCTGACATGGGACATGATTCTACAATCCCGAGACCGTGACCTGATCCAAAACCAAGAGTTGGACACTCAACCAACTCAGCCACCCAGGTGCCCCTAGTTCTTTTGATCTTTAGAGTACAGAATCCAGTCAACAAATTGTTTCCCGAAGTTATTTATGTTACTTATTTCCTTCCCCACCCCTCCAGTATGATTTTATAATTTGTAATGCAGATAGGTTCATTTGATACAATTTTATTACCTTTTGGGCTTCTCCCAGTACATTCTGGTTGATTTTAATATTGCATTAATTTGGGAAGGTGGTTAATTGCAATGGCTTTAAAAGTCAGAGCTATACCAGAAGATACACACAATGTCATGCCATTTCTCCTCACTCTTACAACCCCATACCTGTTTATCCTTTCTTTCTACTCCTTTCAACCATTCCCTTGTAGGTGACCAATCTTTTTTAGTCCCTGATTTATCTTTTTTCTGTTGTGCAAATAAGAATATACATGTATAGTTTCTTACATTCCCTTCTTTGTTACATGAAGACTAGAACATTCTAAGTCATCTTTCGTATATATTTTTTTCTTACCATTATATCCTGGATATCACTCTATCATTCCACAGAGATCTTACCCATTTTTAACAGCTGCATAGCACTCCATTAGGTGGGTGTACCATAATTCATTTAACCACTTTGCTGTGTATGGACATTTAGGTTTATGCATTATTTCTTATTACAAACAGTGCTAGAAGGAATAATCTCGGACATATATGCTTTCATACTACTGTACGTGTATCTTCAGGGTAGGTTCCTAGAAGTGAGATTATTGTGCCAAAAGGCAAGTGTAAATATAGTTTTGTTGGGTAATGCTAAATTTTCTTTCAGAATGTGCAAAACTGCATTCTTACCAACAGTACATGGCAATGCCAACTTCCCCAATCTTCTCCAATACACTACATTGTGGGTTTTTTTTTTTTAAGTTAGTCTATTGGTAAAAAATAGTATCTCAGTGTTTTAATTTTTATTTATTTAATTATAAGTGTGTATTTATCAAACATTAGATGCCCACTTTAACCTTATATTATGAACCTTATATTATGAATTGCCTGTTAATATTTTTTCCTGTTTCCATCAAGTCATTTTCCCATATTTGATTTTCAATATTTAAAAAATTTTCAAATGTAAAGATAATAGTCACTTGTCTTTGATATATGTTGTAAATATTTTCTCCTTGTTGTCAATTGTTTTTTGATTTAATGGTGGTTTTTTCATGCAAAATTTTTATTTTTATGCAAATCTATTATTTTTTCTTTTATTGCCTATGGATTATGAATTGTAGAAAACCTTCTCTTATTATCAAGGTCAAAAAGGAATTCATCCATGTTTTCTTCTATTATTTGCATAGTTTCTTTTTTTTTAACCCCCACATTTATATCCCTGATCCAGTTTGGGCTTTATTCTTGTGTATGGTGTGAAGGTATGAATATAATTTTATTGATTTTATTCAAATGGTTACTTCATTATTCCAGCATCATTTATTAAAGAGACCATCTTTCCCACATAGATTTGAGATGCTACCTTTATCATTCACTTAGCTTCCATATGTATTTGAACCCATTTCTGAACTTTCTATTCTATTCCCCTGGTCTACTTCTCTGATCATGTACCAATACCACAACTTGTAGTTTTGGAAGCTTTACTGTATATCTCATTATAGCTAATTCCCTTGGTCACTTTTTTCCCTCTTTTGTGTGCATTTCGCTGGAGAGTTTTTCATGTTTGTTTATCTAAATAAATTTTATCATCAGCTTGCCTAATTCTATACATGGCTCACTTAATATTTTCATTGAGATTGCCTAGAATTCATAAATTTAGGGAGTTCTGACATCCTTGTAAAGTCTAATCTTCCTATATAAGAACAATTAGTACTTTTCCATTTATTTAAGTCTATTTTTATGCCTCTCAGTAGTGTTTAAAATTTTTCCTCATATAGGGGCACCTGGGTGGCTCAGTCGGTTAGGCGTCTACCTTCAGCTCAGGTCATGATCCCAGGGTCCTGGGATCGAGCCCCGCATCGGGCTCCCTGCTCTGCGGGAAGCCTGCTTCTCCCTCTCCCGCTCCCCCTGCTTGTGTTCCTGCTCTCGCTGTGTCTCTCTCTGTCAAATAAATAAATAAAATCTTTAAAAAAAATTTAATTAAAAAAAAAAACGGGATGCCTGAGTGGCTCAGTTGGTTAAGCGTCTGCCTTCTGCTCAAGTCATGATTCCAGGGTCCAGAGATGGAGTCCCACATCGGGCTCCCTGCTCAGCAGGGAGTCTACTTCTCTCTCTGCCTCTGTCCCTCTCCCCTGCTCATGCTGTCTCTCTTCAGCAAAATCTTTAAAAAAATAAATAAAACTTTTCCTCATATAGTCTTGCACATTTTTTACATTTATTCTAAGTATTTAATCTTCATTGATTCAATTTTATTTTCTGGTTTTAAAATGTGTAAGCATTTGCCATATTACCACAGGTGTACATAATAAACAGTTATGCAATATTTCACTGGAATTATTGTGGTTTTAATGTGAGAAATTTCACTTCCTCTGACTATTCCTATTGCATATCATGCTATGTTAAGTAACTTCATACATTTCTTTCTTACTTTGGGATGATTTCCTATAAATGGGTTATTATTTCTTTAAATGCAGTTCAAAATGTATTTCTTAAATGGGTTAATCAATTTATAGTGTCGACAGCATTAAATAACTTTGCCAGCTTTATTGCATCCTTTTTTTTAGCATTGATTGGGGTTGAATTTTAAATGTGGTTATTTAAGGGGCAAAATGTCATTTCCTTTTAATTTTGAATGGTTTTAATATCTCAAATTGCTTATCCTATTTATGAATTTTACTTGCTCTAGTTTGAGTTGTTTATCAACTGTCTAGTTTTCATAAATGTTTTATTGTACTCAGTATAATTTTGAAGGTCTAGCAAATGTGTTCAATTTACCCAATATCTTTGTGCTAAAAATCTGATATTCTCTCAGAGATATCCAAGTAATACCTTCACTTAAAATGTGTGCTCTTAGATACATGACTTATATTTATATTTTAAATATGTGGTTCTAGCTTTAAATGAAAATATAGACTCTATTCTTAACCCTTATTGACTGCAAATGTCCAGCCTTGTCTTTGGGCTACTACCCCTTTTCAACTCCTACTGGATTCTTTGTGCATATAAATAACCTGGGGAACTTGTTAACATTAATTATTTCAGTTTATTCTGAATTTGGGTTCCTTCTTCAGCTGTCAATGTACTGGAGATAAACAGTTTTCAATAATTTATCATCCTGTATGAAATCTAAGCCATAGCTAAAATGTAAACGCCTTGAATATACACCTGCCATTACATGCCTGACTACCCAATGTCATCAAGGTTAAGTTTTGAAATGTCCTATTTCTTCTTGACTCCTGAGCATCCCATGTCAGTTGTTTGCCACTCTCTCTATTCCTTAGCTCAGTGGTCCTCCAACCTATCAAAATAAACTGTGTATCTTTAAAATAGAGTTAATGCAGTTTTTATCTATATCTCTGAGCTAAACTTTGCTTAAAACCTTCCCAATGCACACTCATATCGGGAGGAATGATCTGTTCTTGAAGTTGTTGGTATTTCTGAACTGAACAATATGTACTTTTCATCCCAAAGGACTGAAAATGTCATGTCTTCAAACTGACATTTTTCAGTCAACCACACTGTTAAGCCAAGATTTTTCTGGTGTACACAAAGATGGAGATACTGTGTTCTACACTCCAGGATGGAGGAGAGATTGACAGTTGTGTGTATTTGTTTGAACGTGTGTGTGTGTGTGTGTGTTCGTGTGTGTATGTGTGTGTGTGTGAGAGAGAGAGAGGAGAAAGAAGGAGGGAGGGGAAGAGCAAGCACTCACAGGAAAATTCAATTCACACAGAAGGAACAATAGTTGGAAATGGTCACATACACAATAAGATGCTGTCATCCACCAATGTCCTTAATGAACACTTTCCCATGCATTTTACCAATGAAGGCTAAGTATTTTAAGTTACGTACAAAATAAATGAACATAATTATCTAAGCATCTCTCTGAGACTTTGTTACTGGATTCTATGCAGTGATGTGTCACCAGATGGCCTGTACTATCAATGCTAGACTGTCTTTTGTGTAGGTTTTTACTGTTTGGTAATGGGTTTCAGATAATTGACTTCACTTCATCTTAATGAAACTACTTAGTCACTCTATGAACTTGATTATATTTTTTAGGGAAAATTATTTATTCATTCACTCATTTATATATCTATAGAAACATCTGTTCATTTAATCATGACATTCATTCATTCATCCATTCTTTTGTGAATTCATTTATTTATATCATGCCTTGTCTATAACTAATTTAAGATAGCTGGAAATATGGATTATATAGACTGTTACCGCTTACATTTTAATGTACATGTGAGTAACATGGGGAGTCTTGCTAAATACACATTATGTTTAAATAGTTCTGAGTGGGGCCTGAATTTGGCATTTCTAACAAGCTCCCAGATGTTGCCAATGTTACTGGTCCACCAAGCCCATTTTGAGGAACAAGACCTTGATGGCCTTCTCTCTTCTTGAGGAGACATCGTAAAGGAATATAACACATACTGGACATTAAGCAATTAAGAGTAGCTTCCCAAGCACCCATCTGTGTCTGAGGGAGTGTGTCTTAGAAAGTGTTTAATGCTCTTACACAGGGTATGCAATTTTTCTGTATAATAAGGATTTGATATTTAATTCTACTTTCCAGAAGAAAGTATCATTTCCCAACTAAATATGGTACACCCATACAGCTCATCTTCAGAATATAGGTGAACAATGCTCCAACAGAGAGACCACAAACCTGCAATGCTCATCTGCTGTATTGAGCTCAGAAATAATTAGGCAAAGGTTAAGAATTATCAGTGATCGCTGAAAATGGTTCTGAAGCCAGAAACTGTGCTCCCCAAAGCACATTGGGCACACAACTTGAATGTCCCAGATCCACTCCATTACTCACCAGCTTAAGGATTGGCTCCAGCTGCTTAAAGAAGGAAATGAATTCTGAAGTCAATTCAATGTACCTATCATTTGTTTTCAACAAATGTGTGCAATTTTCATCATAGCAGATGGTTCGGTGAACTTCAGTGAGTTTCAAGCAATCTATTATTTAACCTTTCTTAAATCTTATTTTTGTTTCTTCATAAAACTCTAGTTTAAAGAAAACCTTTAGATATCAATACATACACACACACACACACCCCAGGGGGACAAAGAAAAAGATAGATATGCATTCTTAATAAATAAGAATCTTATGGTTCTTTCTCTCACTGTATAAATGAGAGATTTACTCCCAAAGACTCATTTAAAGCATAAAAAATGGGATATGGAGGCACATAAAAAGTCCCCTGATACTGAAAACAATAAATGAGTTATCACAATACAAATAAATAATAAATTTATTATTATTAATGTAAATTTATTAATGAATTTAATACAGGAAATAAGGAAAATAAAGGAAATAAAGAAAATTCTCTGTGCCCTCTTACCGACTCTCCTTCCCCTTTCCCACCTTCCCATCACCTAAAAAGTGATCTTGACTCATGTTTTTAAGGTGTCTGGAAACAAATACAGGAAGAGTAATAACAACAAACAAGAGGAGAACAAGAAACATAACTGAGGTGCACTAACCTAATTGGAACATGAATGAGGATTGTGTCCTTTCTGTTTGTGATTGTTCGTGTCCTTCAGAGTATCCTGAAAACATAACCAGGGAAAACCCATGCCAAAGAAGGCAGAGAGTCCCATGGGGTCAGAAAGAAATAACATTGCTTTGCAGAGGTTGAGGAATAAAAAATGACCAAGAAATGAGGAATACAGTATGATCAAGAAATAAGAATTTCAGAGGCCTCTGGTCAATGTCAAGATCTTGTTTTTATAAGTCTCTGGTCATTGTCAAGTTCTGGTTGGTGGTGCACACAGTGCTACATCAATCTTTTGCTTATCCATGTAGTTATGTCATGGCTCAGACTGGAGCTGATTTGTGATGTTAAAGTAACTGAAAACACACTGGTTGACCACACCGGTAGTTTCTCTGTTCCGGAGTTGTCTAAGCTTTCTTTTTTTCTTCCCTTCCTAATATCGATATATTTTATTTTGTTGCATTGAATCTGATAACAGCTCTGCATGTGAGGTTTTAAAACATCTTTCAGGACATCTTTGGACCCCTTGAATCCAAAAGTATTTAGGTAGGAAGACCAGTATTGCACTGTGTTCTGAAAAGGTGAAGCAGAAGTTTGAATGTTAAGGAGATCTGTTTTCTAGTCTGCTGAGAACATTTTGCCCAGCATCAGTTGTCTTCTGATGAGAATGAGCCACAATATCGATTAATCAAAACCCACATCAGGCACATTCTTCCCAAACCCTGGCCAAATGAAAGTGCTCTTCTTTCATTTCAAAGGGTCCAACTTTGCCTAATTTCAAAATCATAGCTAAAAATATATCCAAACCCTCAGAGCACCATCTGAGTGGAATCAGTAATTCTACTGACCGTAGTCCATCTACCTGGCATCTACCCAGTGTCCATTTGATTGTGAGTGATCCCTGTCAGCCCACAAACTTCCTCATTCCCAACTTGCTGGCTCAGGCTAAGAGACAAATATTCTTGCCTGGTTTTCTTTAAACTGTTTGGATCTCTATTGGCCTTATAGCAATGTTATGATCTCATGCTTGCCTGCCAACTCTCCTGAGTAGTTGGATTCTGTTCATTGTGCTTCCAAAGTTAGCTTTTCTTTGTGAATTACTCAATTATCAAAAAGGAAGAACCTAAAGAAACCCTTTCCCTCTAGGGTCCTGCTCCCATTTCTCACATCCTGGATTTATCTCTTTAGTTATGAACATTGGCTCAATTCAATTCCAGTTCTACCATTGTCTCAAAATCTGTGTATTGGACTCTCCTCTCATTGCTATAAAGGGCAGTCCTACCGGATTATCAGTTCTCTTAGCTCCTACTTGACCAATGAAGCTATCTTATCCTTCTGACAACTTGTTCTGTGTTCTCAGAGTCTCCGAACTTATAAGTCAGGCTGTGTTATGGACAGCAAGACATGAAAGAGAAGCAAAGAATCTTACCCCAAAGAACCCCTATCAGTGAAAATTCTTAGTTACAAGACAGAATCTGACTATGGCTAACTTATGAAAAAAATTAATGGATTACAAGAATACAGGGTAGTTTGTGACCTAGAGAACCTGGTGCAGAAATGGTTAATAACCAATGTAGGAAAGAAAAATTAGTATCATTGTGAGGTAGGAAGAAGAGTGGGCATGATCATATACAAGAGCCTTCTCCTTAGGTGAACTTTATTGGTATCACCCCACTGGTACTGCTCAACAAATGCTCAGCCCCAGCATATCTGGATTCCTGTGGCTGCCACCTTCACCACACCCCCAACAATTCTCACTGCCATGATCGCCATAGGCACCATGAATCATGTTTACCTATCCCTGTATAGCTGAAGTGGTCTACCAAGATTCAAAGTTCAGGGTGGGTGCATCTAGTTGGTCTTGTGCACTAGCTGTCAAGGATGGGAGATGGTGTTTCCATAGTGGGAATCAGGGCCCTCTCTTTTACCTAGATTCAGATAATGGGGGAATTCTTTTAAAAAAAACAAAAAAAAGAATATTCTTCAGATGGGTAACTTCACTCATTGGTTGCCCAAAACACATATGACAATTGGAGTGGTGGTAGACAGAATAATGACCCACCAAGATGTCCATGTTCTAATCCCTGGCACCTATGAATATTTTGAATATGTGACATTGCATGGCAAAGGGAAATCAAAGTTGCAAATGGAATTAAGGTTGTTAATCAGATGATCATCAAATGTAGAGACTATCCTGGATGCTCTGGGCTGGGAAAATGTGATCAAAAGGGTGGAAGAGGTAGGCAGATGGGAAGGTCAGAGTGAGAAGGACTTGACCAGTTGATTTTGAAGATGGAGAAAGGGTCCTGTGACCCAAGGAATGCAGACAAGTTCTAAAAGCTGGAAAAGGCAAGGAAACAGGTTCTTTCCTAAAGACTCCAGATGGAGGTATGGCCCAGCTGACCCCATGATTTTAGCTCAAAGACCTGTGTTAGACTGCTGATCTATAGGACTTTAAGGTAATCAGTTTTGCATTGTTTTAAGCCACTAGGTTGATTATAGCAACACTAGAAAGCTAATGCAGGAGTCTTTGACTTTATGTTCTTTTGGAGCTAATTAAAATTTCCCCACCCCAGGTGACAAATTAAAAAAAAAACAAAAACAACCATTAACTTACATTTAATAAATAGGCAAGAACTTTGCTATTTTGCTGCTGAGGATTTTTATTTTCTCATGATTGTGGGAAGATTTTTAAGTGTTAGTATCTGCTCAAAAATATGTTTCTTAAACTAATATTTAATGTATGGAAAGACCCTGACATATTCCAAAAGCAAAGAGAAGCTTCAGATAACAGTATTACTGATAGGCATCTGAAAGGTTATCCCAAAAATTCAGTATTAATAGGCCTATCTAGTTCTGACTTTTTATGCTTTCAAAAAAAAAAAAAATAGAGCTGTGTTTGACCTCATAAAACTTTACAATTTTTCAATTCCCTTGCAAGTTACTGATTTTTGGATGGTAATGATTTCCCCCAAACCAGTCAAGTTAGTTTTGTTCCCAATTGCCCACCATAAGTTGTGAATTGTGGAATGTGCAATATGGTGAATTAGAGGCAGGTTTGTAGTTTTAGGAAGTTATTCACATTAGGTTTAGAAACAGAAATAGAAATTTCTAATTCACTGCAATAGTTTCTAGATCAAGTGGTCAGCAAATTTGTTCTGTAAAGGCCATATAACATCTTCTGTTTGTGGGCCAGAATGTTTGTCACAACTACTCAATTCTACTCATTGTAGCATGAAGACAGCTATATTCAATACACAAACAAATGGGTCTAGCTGTGTTCTGATAAAACTAGATTTGGTCCATAGGTGAGTTTGTCATTTGTTGGTCTAGGTTATAATGTCTGCTTGGAAGGGAGTTTGGGAAAAGAGTCAGCTAGAAAATTCAGTGCTGTTTACTAGTTAGATGAAGCAGCAGAACCAAGCAAAGTCTGAAATATGAGAAGCACCCCTGGGCTATTTCAGGTAGGTGTCAGAACAAAGAGCGACCATGTAGGACATCAGCTCAGCAGAGATTGCAAAATGTGATAATTGGAAAGGCAATCATTTTGACTTGTTCTACTCAGAGATCCATACTCCTGTATTTATTGGGTACCCCATTCTCTCAGAAGCACACAATTAAAAAAAAAGTCATTTGGTCCAGTTTGATTGTTGATTTTTTTACGATTACTGATCTTTCTAAAACTCTCACAAAGCTCACCCATCTACTTAGGAGAAATATAATCAGTAATTGGTGGAGGATATGTTTTACAAGGAAAAAAAAAAGTGAAGCAGAGAAGCATTTCTTTCAGGGGTACCAGTGAATAAACTAAGAAAATACAAAATATGAGGAGGAAGAAGAGGGAGAGAATGAGAGAGACTGATTTACCATTGACCCAAGATTGCTGCTAAACTATGTACCTTAAATTCTATAATCATTTATGTCCCTTTGGTTGTATATCTTTGAATATTACCTTTAAAAATAAAGGAATAGGGTGCCTGGGTGGCTCAGTCGGTTAAGCGTCTGCCCTGGCTCAGGTCATGATCCCAGGGTGGTGGGATCGAGTCCTGAGTCAGGCTCCCTACCCAGCGGGGAGCCTGCTTCTCCCTCTCCTCCCTGCTTGTGCTCTCTCTCACTGTCTCTGTCTGTCTCTCTCAAATAAATAAAATCTTTAAAAAAATAAAGGGATAATGTGCTGTAGTGGAATGATTATGTAGAATATACAATGGGAAAAAGATGGTCTCTTCAATAAATGGTTCTGGGAGAACTAATTATCCACATGCAGAAGAATGAAACTGGATCCCTCTCTTATATCGTACACAGAAATCAACTCAAAATGGATGAAAGACTTGAACATAAGACCTGAAACAATTAAACTCCTAGGAGAAAACATAGAGGGTAAGCTCCTTAACACTGGTCTTGGCAATACATTATTTTTTAATTTGACACCAAAAGCAAAGGCAACAAAAGCAAATACTAAACACATGGGACTACATTTTACTAAAAAGCTTTTGCAAAGGAAACCATCAACAAAATGAAAAGGCAGCCTATGGGATGGTAGAAAATATGTGCAAGCCAGGTATCTGATAAGGAGTTAATATATAAAATACACAAGAAAGTTAAACAACTCAGTAGCACCCCCCCAAAAAAAATATTTAACGAATTAAAAATGGGCAGAGGACTTCAATAGACTTTTTCCCAAATAAGATATACAAATGGCCAACAGGTACATGAAAAGTGCTCAACATCACTCATCACCAGGGAAATGCAAATCAAAACCACAATGAGGTATCGCTGCACATTTGTTAGCAAAAAGACAAGAGATAAGCGTTGGTAAGGATGCAGAAAAAAGGGAATGCTTATATACTGTTGGTTTTAAACTGGTATAGTCACTATGGAAAAACAGTATGAAGGTTCCCCAAGAAATGTAAACTAGAACTACTGTGGGACCCAGCAATCTCACTCCTGGTGTTTCAAAGGGAACAACATCATTATCTCAAAGAGATCTGTACTCTTAGGTTCATAGCATTATTCACAGTAGCCAAGGTATGGGAAAAACCTAAGTGTCCATTGGTGGATGAAGGGATAAAGAAAATGTGATAGAGTATACACAATGGAATATTATTCAGCCTTAAAATACAAAGAAGTCCTATCATTTATGACAACATGAATGAACCTCATGACTATTGTGCTAAGTTACATGAGACAGAGAAAGACAAATACCACATAGTATCACTTATGTGTAGTATCTTAAAAAAAAAAAAGTCAAATTCATAAAAACAGAGTAGAAAAGTGGTTGCCAGGGGCAGGGGTGGGGTGGGAATGGCTAGAGGTTGGTAAAAGTGTATCGACTTTCAGTTATAAGATGCACAGGGCCTGAGGATCTAATGTAGAACATGGTGATTATAGTTGATAATTCTCTATTGTGTAATTGAAATTTGCTAAGAGTGTGGGACTTAAATATTTTCACCAAAAAAAAAAAAAAAAGGTAAATATGTGAGGTGAGAAATGACACAAAATAAAGAGGTAACATGCTGTAATGGAATGGTTTGAGATAAAAAATATGGGTTTTTCTTTCTACTGGTTTTTCATCACCAGTTCTTCTGAGGAGTGATCATTCTGTTGTTTATTGGAAAGTGATCTTCGGATTTGAAGTGTTGGGACCTGAATTCAAGTCCAATTTTATACGATTACATGTTTTATCTCTAGTGGTTAGATTTATCTGTGAAAATGTGAGCAGATCTGGTGCTCGATGAGCCCTTTCTGATTTCATTTCTTTGTTACTATGATTACATCCATATCATTTCTGAAGAAGGGGGAAAACAGAGGTTTTTGTTGAAGACCTTCCTTGCTTTTTCTTCTCCATGCCAAAGATGACAAGTTTAAAAAGTAGCCAGTAACCAACTTTCAGTTGAGAAACACATGGTGGGGAAACACACAGAGGGAGGAGTTAATGCATATTCATGCTTCTCTTCCCCCTCAACTTCTGCCTCCTTGTCCTTCTCTTTCCATTAACTAAAAAGTCACAACAATCAAGATCCATTGCCTCTCTCCCCATTGAGAGAAACAGTACTGATGCTCAGTTCCATCTCTGGAAATTGAGTTAATTGGTGTAGCATACAGCCTAGACAACACAATTTTTAAGGTTCTGTATGTGATTCTAATCTGCATCCAGGGTTGAAAATCCCTGCTTGAAAAATGGTCCCTAGGCCTTGGACGGACAATCAGCAACATTATCTGGAAAGATTCAGGTACAAAAAGAAAAAGTACAGATTCTTAGAGGCTCTTGCGATATCTACTTCTTCAGAATTTCTCAAGGTGATGTGAGGCATTTTTAAATGTGCTTTGGAAAAATTTGATGTGATCCCATGTTTAAAAACCTTAAAAACCTTTAAAAAATCTTAAAGGAAATGGAATATGTACCAATAACCACTCCTCCTCGCTCTTTCCATGTATCTTCTGCATTAAATAATAATTTGGTTCATGCACTGATGGATAAGAAAAACAACTTGGAGAAGTTGGCTTAAGACTTTACAATATTAAATTCTCTTATCTGGGTTATAAAGGAATATCAGCTTCTACTAAAAGAACTGCCTGTCAGTGTGGGCAGACTGAGTTATTACCATGAAGCAAAGGAGAAGGGTAAGCCCATTTTATTTGAACGTAGCCTTCAGGAGGGGTGTAAGACAGTATTGGAGGACTGAAATTGGGGAAAGAAGAGGAGGTCGAAGGGCTTTCTGGAATATATGGGTTAATCTCTCAGGAGAAGGCAAAATTTATCCTCCTGGGTAAATTATTTAAAAACCTAATGGTCTTTCACTGTGTCAGCAAAAACAAACTTCATATTGTGGGTGCCTCTCACATATTTTAAATTTAATCATAGGGTTTTACTCCATTTGCAAAAGGATGCTTGTAGGAGGAGGACAAGGCAAAGGACTCTCCATTCCCTGCTCTTCCCTCATTACCAACTTCCCTTCAACTCACACCAAGTATATAACTACCAAGTAGAGAGCAAAGCAACTTGAGATAAACACTGCTCTGGGCACCAGGTCTTAATTCTGAATATTAAGCACCTAGAAAAATATTGGAACATAATAGGTATAACAAAAGATTATTTAATGACTGACTATAGGGAAGAAGAATTCCATGTAGAGGACAAGATGCATTTTTAGAATGCCAAAATTCTGGAACAGTTTCAGGGACTCAGTCACGAGGACTCCTCTGTCCAAAGTGCAGGTTTCCAAAGAAGTTCCAGACCTGAGTTGCATTGTCCTCTGAGGAACATAAGCCTCAAGTTAGATTATATAGATACACAATTATATAGATACACAATCCTCCTCTCTGGCATTCCCAGCAGATCGCACCCCCTCCCCCAAATCATATCCATTTCTTCCTCCCCATATCTTCACAGATAAAAATATCAACTCAAGATTCAGTGTGAAGAATTCTGCAGAGCACTTATTTGATTGAATACAGAGTTTATAATTATTCTCATTAGGTTTTCCTAATTGGGTGTTTACAGCTCTCTTACCTTCAAACTGGAACAGTAGCTCATTCCTATTTGGGTCTTGAATTATAATGAAGAAACTGGCCCATTTTCAGAATTTCAGTGCCTTAGTTATTTATGGCTGCCCATAAACTCATTCTTCTTCCACCTCCCTGGACAGCAATTGCGAGGCTCAGATGCCAAGCTGGGAAATGTATTTTTCCAGGAGCAACTGGCTTCTTGGCCAGCACTTCTGGCAATGGTGTGGTTGGTCCCCTTTGAAGTTGTCTACTGCTCTGACTTGTGTTTTTAAGATGCGTGATGAACTGTTTGGGCTGCTCTACCATGCTACATGCTATTTTCCTTTTGACTCACCTTTTAAATAACGAGGAATTTATATCCATTGAATCCACATGGAAAAAAAGCTACTGAAGCAGAGTATCACTTTTTTTAAAAAAAGCCCATATATGGAATTTCCACAAAGTTAAATCTTAATGCTGGAAGCAACGTGAGAGGCCATCTAGTCCAACTTCCTACAAAATGCAGGAATTTCCTCTGAAAGGATCCGTAAGCAGAAGTCAACATCTGCTGAAAAGCTTTTGGTGACAAGGTGATGACTAATTCTTAAATTGGGCCACTCTATCTCTGGATTGCTCTAATTGTTTAAAAGTGCTTCCTAAGACTGAGATGAAGTCTGCCTTCCCCCCGGGTGTTAATAGTGGTCACAGTCCCGCCTGTGGAATAACCCAGAATAAAACCCGATCCCTCTTCAACACTGCAGCCTGTCCAAAGTGTCTCACTTTTCAGTCTTCCCAGAGCTGACTTCTCCAGTGGCATCAAGCGTCACTACCCTCTAGTCAGAAAGACCTGTCTGTGTACATCTTAAAAGATGTCTTCCTCTCTTGGAATGGCTCACTGGGGTTTATGACAGCTCATTACTGGAACATAATTCTATCAGTGTAGACTCTCCTCACTTAAACTTTTTTTAGCTCACAGTTGATCAGGAACTGCAGTCGTCTCTGCATATCCTTGACACTCTAATAGCTTTTCAGTACCCTCAAGACAGGTACTCTAGTACTTCTCAATGACGTTTGAGAAAACTGAAGGTCAGAGAGATGCAGTCTACTCAATGCCACACAGCTAGTTCTTTCTGATCACAGAACGCTTAAAAAACTACATTGTTGAACTTGAAATAAATGCCAACCAACTCTGAGTTACTTATGAGATAAGTTGCCATCAAACCAGGATTTCTTTCATTTTTTGCAATACAGTATTAACTATTGTCACCATGCTGTATATTACATCCCCGTGACTTATTTATAATTGGACGTTTGTACCTTTCGACTCCCTTAACCCACTCCCCACCCTTGGCAACCACCAATCTGTTCTTGGTATCTATAAGCTTGGTTTTCTTTGTTTTTAGATTCCACATGTGAAATCATACAGTATTAGTCATTCTCTGACTTATTTCACTTGGCATAATGCCCTCAAGTTCCATCCACGTCACAAATGGTAGCATTTCATTCTTTTTAATGGCTGAATAGTATTCCATTGTGTGTGTATGTATGTGTGTGTGTATACCACGTTTTTGTTTTTTGTTATCCACTCATCCATCAATGGACACTTACCTTATTTCCATATCTTGGCTATTGTAAATAAGCTTCAGTGAACATTGAAATGCATATATCTTTTCAAATTAGTGTTTTATTTTCTTCAAATACCCAGAAGTAGAATGACCAGATCATACAGTATTTCTATTTTTAATTTTTTGAGGAATCTCCTTACTGCTTTCTATAATGGCTGCACCAATTTACATTCTTATCAATGCAAGGGTTCTCCTTTCTCCACATCCTTGCCAACACTTATTATCTCTTGTCTTTTTGCTAATATCCATTCTAACAGGTGTGAGGTGATACCTCATTTTCATTTACATGTCCTAGATGATTAATGATGTTGGCCATCTGTAGGTCTTCTTTGGAAAAATGTATATTCAAATCTTCTGCTCAGTTTTTAGTCAGATTTTTTTTTTTAGGTTGTGAGTTCTTTATGTATTTTGGGTATTAATCATATGTCTTATCGGATCTATGATTTGCAAATAGTTTCTCCCATTCAGTAGGTTGTCTTTCCATTTCATTGATGATTTCCTTTGTTGTGCAGAAGGTTTTTAGTTTGGTGTGTTTTTTATTGTTTGTTTCTATATTTGACAGGGCAATCATATGTAGTTTTACCCTGATAATCTACCCTGATTAATCTACTACAATTAATATATTTCATTATTACAGCAATTCTATAGAGGTTAGTTTTTGTTTAGCCATATTTTATGGATAGCTCAGAGTTGCCCAGTCGCATTGCTAGAAACTGGATCACCTCTGAGTCTGTTTCTACTGATCATTTTACTTTTTAATTATCAATCACTGCTGCTGCTTTGAATATAGACACTATTTTTTAGTGCTTGCTGGATATCGTAGGTGATGCAATATAGATGCTCTGTATTATATCATCTTTCTATAAATATTGAGTTCTGACAGGCAGTTAAATTGTGGATGGGGTCACCTGACCTACAATGTCTTGGTTTTAGACTTTAATAAGGATGCTACATTTTGATTTTAAATTTTTTTATCTAGAAAATTGTCCTTTCTCCTAAGCATGTGGCTTTTCTGGGTCCTCAACTAAATTCCCAGGGGGCGGTTGGGGGTGGGGTTCACCAACGTGTCTCCACCATGGCTATGACTGAACTCCATTTCTCACAGACTATGCATCTGTGGTCTCTTCCCCCCTGTCTTCCCACATGTATCCCCAGGGGGCTTGCAGATTGTCATCTGAGCAGGCACATATTTGTAGCTGATTAAGTACATTAGGTGAATTTTTGCAGCATTTTGGGGTCTCTTCTTTGCCACGCCCTCCTGTTCAGTAGTCTGCTGCTCCCCAAGCCCTAACTTTTGCCTTCAATACTTATTTCCTTTGAATAATACTGGTTTCTCCTTGTGAATTAGAAAGTGTCTTCAAAGAGAAAGCGAGCATGAATATGGGAATCATTTGATCTCTGCCTTCTTTCAAGAATCAAGGCTCATTTCTCATTAGCAAGGGCCAACAACACCTCTTGTGTTAGTTTACCTCGTTCCTGGCTTCACTTCTCCTGTCCTTCACTCCTGGATCAGGATAAATTCCAGAAGAGCTCTCTATGTGTAAGTCTTTGTCACAGGCTTTGCTTTTGAGGGACCTCAAGATACTACCTAGTTCTGGGGTGCCTGGGTGGCTCAGTCGTTAAGCGTCTGCCTTCGGCTCAGGTCATGATCCCAGGGTCCTGGGATTGAGCCCTGCATTGGGCTCCCTGATCTGCGGGAAGCCTGCTTTTCCCTCTCCCACTCCCCCTGCTTGTGTTCCCTCTCTTGCTGCGTCTTTCTCTGTCACAAAATAAATAAAATCTTAAAAAAAAAAGATATTACCTAGTTCTATCTTCAGTCTTCATTCTCCCTTTATCAAAACTGTCTGCATGTAAGATTTGCAAAATGCTCTACCAAAAGCAGGACATCCTACCTGTGGGATTTCTCTGCTACAGCAACCTGAGAAGAATAACTGGGGAAAAAAATGAATCAATTATAAAGTTATAATTTATGCATTATTTCACTTAATGTATATATATTGAGTTGATTACAGTGTTACGTATTAAAGAAATGAACACAATGTAACTTCTACACTCAAAAATCTTACTCTGTGTCATGAAGAAACATACTTTATACAAAGAGGTATGATAAAATGTTATACGCAACACAATGGAATTTTGTGCAGGTGTAGTAGATACACATTGAGGGGAGTTTCATAAAATAAGGGATGCTGAAGTAAAATTTTAGAAGATGAGTAGGCAGGCTCCATGCAGTCAATGGGTGGAGAGTATCCCAAACAAAAGAAATGGTTTGATCAAAGGCACGGAGACATCCATAGAGTATTTACGCAGGGAGCACATGTCAATTTTTTTTTTAAAGATTTTATTTATTTATTTGAGAGAGGGAATGAGATAGAGAGAGAGAACGGGGGGGGAGGGTCAGAGGGAGAAGCAGACTCCCTGCTGAGCAGGGAGCCCAATGCAGGACTCGATCCCGGGACTCCAGGATCATGACCTGAGCCGAAGGCAGTCGCCTAACCAACTGAGCCACCCAGGCGCCCCAGCATATGTCAATTTTAAGCAGAGAGGTTGAGAGTATAGCTAGCAGAGGAGGCCACGGATGAACTTCTCTCTCAAAGATGCCTGGAAACTCTTTAGTATAGTGAATTTGAAAACTTTTATCATTATTCCAGTTCTCTATAAGGAAAATATTTTATATTGTGCTTCAACACACACACACACGCCTACTCACAAAATAAGCTTTACAAAATAGTACTTATTACATAATGCTTTCTTAAATTTTAATTTCAATTCTATTCTACTCTACATCAAAAATAAATTGTTTGAGATCTGCCAAAATGATTTCATAACCGGCTCTTGTAAAAGTGCTTCTGTAGACAATTACAAGTATCCTGAGATACTATTTGTCACTTATCCAATTGGCAAGTATCAAAAGGCTTGATAACATTTTGTCAGTAAGGGTGGAAAAAGAGGCTTTTGCAAACAGAACTGTTGAGGATGCAAAATGTACTATTGTTACAGAGCAGACTTTGATAAAACTTAATAAAACTACATATGCATTTATCATGTGGCACAGACCTAATTCTAGACATTTATCCCAAATATACACTGACAGAAATACAAACTAATATATATAGAGCAATTTTTTGTGACAGTCTTTGTGATATGGGACAAGTTGAATAAATTATGGTACTGCATATCATGGGATATTAAATATTGTTTATATGTAAAAAGATATACATACTGCTCTGGCATAATCTCCAAGCTATAAACTTAAAAGACAGAAAACAAGGTAGAACAAAATGTATATTGTGTGATACTTTTTACCTAAGAAGGGGAGGATAGGAGCATGTCTGTATATGTTTTATTAAAAAATCATGGTAAGAAGTTCAATCATCTTTGAAAAGTTACCTAAAGAGGAAGGGAGTAAATTTGGAGGAAACAAGGATAGAAGTTAGATTTCTCTAAATTATTTTGTCTTATAGTTTTTGTCTTGATTTTGGAAATCATATAAATATTTAATATAATTCTAAAAATTATAGTAAAAATCAATTCATAAAAATAAAAAGGAAAATGAAACTGGACTTTTCTTTGAGTTGGAGATGTAAATACTCAGTAAAGAATTATTTCAAGTGACTTAAAACACAAAACTCTGGACATTCTTAGTGGATTGGAAAAAATCTGAAAATAAGTGTTTTCAGTAATCTCATTTATAAAAGTATCATTGGTATTTTAAAACATATAAGTATATAAGTGTTATAATGATTATGCTATCATACATCAACAAGTAATCATATTAATTTTATCAGGAAGCAAAATTTTAGTATATGATAAAAAAATATAAAAATCCAAAATCATAGGATATAAGTAAAAAGTCTGTGTCTCGATTTTCACAGTTTACTTTTTGTTAAGAAACCATTCATCTTCTTTAAGTTTTCCACTTGTTACCATAGAGTAGCAGATGATATTCTTTAATCTCCTTCTTTCTGTGAGTATATATCATGGAAATATATACCACTCCTGGAAACATACACCTAGCTGCCCCATGATTGTACCAAACACATGTCTACCTGAGGAGTGGGGAATTTATATAATAATAAGAAAATCTTCTTTAAAGCTCAACAACACAAAGGTTTTTTTGTTTATTTTATGTGAGAGGAAAAATACAATGCATTGAGATGAAATCCAGGTGGCCCAACCTATAAATAACAGGAGATCCAGAAAGAAAGAATAGTGAAAACACAGGGCAGAATATTATCAAAGCAACAATATATAGAAACTAACAGAAGTTAGTTAAAGATAGGAATTTTCAAACAGAAAGTTCCCTTTGTCTACCCCATTGTTATTTCAGAACTCAAAGCAGAAAGAGAAGGCCCTCCAAACTTCCACAGAGAGGAGAGAGGAAAGTCACCTACAAAGAAATTGAAATCAGATTTCTTGCTAGAAGACAAGACTGTTGCCTAAACATTTCTATTATATACAGTTCTTTACTATAAATTTTAATCCCCAGCTAAATAACCAAAAATCATAAGGTCAGAATAAAGTAATTCTTAGACATCCAAGAACTCAGAAAACACACTTTTTATACTCATCCAGGAAGCAATAAATTCAACCCCACAGAGTAATTATAGAAGACTCCAGGAATTAAATAAAAATATGCCATCTATCGATATGAAAACTGATCAGCTACTATATACTATCCCCTCCCCTCGGATGTGTCCAGTTCCTCTCTGTACCTTCCATTTTTATTTTTATTTTATTTGAGCAGGATTATTGAAGGCTCTTGGGATGAGAGTAGGAAGAAATCATGAAGGAGAGATGAGATACAACACACCCCACTAGAAAAACTTAAGGTAAACTCAGTGCCAAAGGAAGTCAGACAATCAAAACAGAATATTGAAAATAAAATACGTAAGAGAATTCAATATGAAGTTACAGGATAATATATTGATGATGAAATCCAACCAATCAAGTGATCATTGCCATAAAGAACTCAAGAATAATAAAAGAGCTGTTCATTAGTACTATCATTTAAACACAGTTTTTAAAAAAAAAAACTGGGAGGTTACAGAAATGTATAAAACTTGAACATTTAAAAGATCAAATCTCAGGGCGCCTGGGTGGGTCAGTCATTAAGCGTCTGCCTTCGGCTCAGGTCATGATCCCAGGGTCCTGGGATCGAGTCCCACATCAGGCTCCCTGGTCAGCGGGAAGCCTGCTTCTCCCTCTCCCTCTCCCCCTGCTTGTGTTCCTGCTCTCGCTATCTCTCTGTGTCAAATAAATAAATAAAATCTTTAAAAAAATAAAAATAAAAATAAAAGATCAAATCTCCGAGTTTTTTTTAATTTAAATATATATTTTTTAACATTGGGGACATCTTAGAAAAACTAGCAACTTTTATACTGAAAAAATGTTTATCTGAAATTATCAAACCCTTTAGTTTTACTTCTATTTTCGTTCCTTCTATTAAATTCCAGAAAACTAAATTTAATGCTTATTGTTAAAAACAGCAAGTACTGGGGCACCTAGGTGGCTCAGTCATTAACTGATGGACTCTTGATTTCGGTTCAGGTTGTGACATTAGGGTCATGAAATCAAGCTTGGAGTCCAGCTCCATGCTGGGCAGGGAGTCTGCTTAAGATTCCCTCCCCCTCTCCCTCTACTCCTCCTCCCCAACTCACACATGTGTGTTCTCGCTCAAAAAAAAAAAAAAAATTAAAATTAAAAAAAAATAGTAAGTACAGGTTGTTGGGCATACTCTTCCTCCTTCCTTATTGCAGATTCCTGACCTTGTTCACCTCTTCGGGAAGGCACATCCTTCCGGGGCAACTGGGCTTTTTTTCCCTGCCCCACAGTAACTCCTGTTTGATAGAAGTCCTTCATGGTGGTCTCACCTTCCTTGCCAACTGCCAAGACAGACCCAGTTCTGGAAAATTCTTCTGGGAACCTCTGAGAAAGTTTACTTCACATTTAAAAAATGAATAAAAGGAGGAAAATTCTATTTTTTGTGTCTAGAATTTGCAACTCATTCCTAACTCAGCTCTGACACATTCTAACTCTTGTCATCTTGGGTGAGTTGGGATTGTTTCACTTCTTTGTATTTTAGTTTTCTTATGTATAAGCTGGGGATAACAATAAGCAAACTACCTCATGGGGTTTCAGTGAGGATTAAAAATCAGAACACTTAGAACAATGCCTGGCAGACACCGAGCCCACTGTTTTGCTGTTATTACTATTAACGTTATTATTTGAGACATAGGAAATTACTTGTATTAAATCTGATCAGCGATTATTATTATGCCCTCATCTCAGGTGTTGCAAATTCCTCTCTGCACCTTCCATTTTATTTATTTTTTTTCCTTTGCTGAAAGTACCAAAAATAAAATCCAGGTTCAGCTGCTCTGCCTTCCATCTGTCACCTGTGAGGCAGACACCAGCTTCTTCAAACCGTGGGCCTCTTCCTACCTTGTTCTTATTTTTACTCAATGCTTTTAAAGTCCTCTCACTCTCTTAAAGAAGTTTTTGGATTTTTTTTTGGACTTTTCTCTAACTGGGTTCCACTGCCACCCTTTCAAATTTATCTTTTTTTTTTTTTTTTCCCTGTGTATGGGATCAGCCTGTGCTTGGCATGTCTTCTGAAAAGTTTTCCAGAATTTATCTAGCAGCTATGATGACTAATCCTTCTGTCCCTAATTTTTTCTCATTGGAATTGTGATTTCAAAATCAGAATTTTTTTTTTAAAGAATCTCTCTGACATGGGATCATACCTATTTTTTCTCTATGAATATTTTGAAATCTGCTTTCCCAAAGCCAAGGTCACATCCAAATCTGCCCAGCAAATATAATTATAATGATTATAGAAAAAGCAGATGTCTGAGAAAATAGAAACAGTTTCAGGGAGCTATCAATTTGCCTACCAAGAGGATAAGGGAGGAATATGCCTGCCAGCTTAATCCTGTTGGCAGGTAGAAGTTAAAAGATAAATTAGTATTAATCTATTGACTTGTTTGGCTTTAAAAAGACATCTCGAATGGGTGAGACACTCTAGTTATTCTTTGTTTCACAAAATCCTTTAGCAACCAAAGTTAGGAGGTCTGTTGCAATAAGAATAGGAGGGTTCTCTCTGATCAGAAATGAAGAGAGAGAATACTCACCTGATTTCCTGAGTCCTAACTATAGGCCAGGCACTGTACTAAATGCTTTAGATCAATAACTCATTTAAACCATTTTACAGGGGATAATGACAGTAGTTGAAAAGTGGATTCAAGGACACAAAGCTAGTAAGTTTGGATCTGTGGGATCTGAACTCATTAACTGTTTAATCCAACATCTGTGTTCTTTGCATCATGTGTTTCATAAAATGCTCAGCATAAGTATACCCTCAAAATACAATCTTGTCTGAGACTGATGGAAGGGCCAAAGACTTTGCACATCCTATGTTGTCAAAGTGTTCATTTTAGGTTTCTGACACCAAGTTTGAATTTTCCAGCATTGCTTGGTCCAGTTGTGAGCACTTCGTATACAATGTTTTTCTGCTCACTAAATTCAGACATACAGATTTGGACGTCTCCTGTCCACCACCAGCAATTAAGAAGGAAAATGTGTAATATTTCCACTCATGTAACTTGACTTCCTGACTTGGGAATCATGCTTTTTCCTGACTATCTTAAGAGTAAGTTGATTTTATCTGGACACATCATTCACAAGGGTGATTACCACACTATCACGAAGCTGTCATCTGCATGTTTTCATTTCCTAAGGGTTCTACAGCAAGTGCAAAGAGTAAGATAAAACACCAAGTTAATGAATACTATATAAATAAGTTACATGCCTTTGAAAAATTACAATTAAAATGATATGAACTACCTATGCATTTTGATTGTGTGTATATGTAGCATAACCTCATGTGCAAGTATAGACAATCATTTTCAATTAACGTTAAGGGGGAAAAAAACTAGCATTAATAAGCTTTTAAAAGCCACCAACTCTTCTGTACGATTTCTGCATTGGACATCCATGGCCAGAAAAGGAAATTGCTGGAACTGCTATTTCTTATTCAGAATCTCAACGCCAATTGTCAAGTGGAAGGAAGAAAGGTGTTTGTGCCTGGATTGTGGGAACACATTTGACATTCCTATATTAAGAAAGCAGCTTTCTGGGATGCCTGGGTGGCTCAGTCAGTTAAGCGTCTGCCTTCAGCTCAGGTCCTGGAATCGAGTCCCATATCGGGCTCCCTGCTCAGCGGGGAGCCTTCTTCTCCCTCCCCCACCCGCTTGTGCTCTCTCTCTCTCTCTCAAATAAATAAACAAAATCTTAAAAAAAAAAAAAAAAAAAGAAAGCAGCTTTCTTTTCCCTGTATCTAGGCTTCTTACATTTACCAGAGTATAATTACACAAGCCAGATCATTGTTGTGTAACACACTATACTCTAGCTGGATTGTGTAGGTCTTTGAGTGTCAAAGAGAGAAAGACACAGGACAGAGAAAGAGGAAAAAAGCATAGCTAATTTTGAAATAGTGATATGGCCATTTGGGCAAACAAAAACAATCTTCATAATTCTATTTGTCTTGAAATCTGGTTTTAACTGAGTACTATCTGTCTCTGCTAGACAGGTTGTTCAAGTATTTCTAAGCTAGCTTCCCCTGAGTACTATAGAAATCAGGAAAACGATAACTTGTCTCACCCTTGGGGTGATCACAGAATTTATCATCTGAAGGGGACACTTTTGAGTGCAAACAGTGGGGGGCACTATTGTCAACCAGATCAGGACAACAACAGGCTTAAGGGGAGAAAACCAAGCACGCTGGTGCACCCTACTCATATTAGAGCTTGGTCTGGATATAGTTCTTCTGGTAACATAAACCTGCAAGAGTTCATATTCTCCCTCATGTCTGCAAATATACATGTGTTGTGGTGTGTGGGGGGGTGTCTTGATATGTTTGTAATGAACTGATGTCATATATCCACAAGCATATAAAAATAGATGAACAGCCACATAAAAATACAATGCATAGGTAATTTTTTCCTAAGCCTTAATTTAGCTAGTGGGCTGGAAAATGTCAGCAAGCAGAGGGTTAAAGGACAGCTGATGCCTCATGGAAACTTTGTAAAACATTCTATTTATAAACAATTCTATTTGGATATCACATTTTCTATAATGCTATTGGCTCGTTTTATTTTTATACCTTAGAAAGTTTCCATGAAAGGGGATGAGCTCAGGGATTCATTTTCCTTTAAAGTTTGTACCTATTTCTGCTAGAGTCTGAACTCAGGTTTAAGGGCTGCAAGGACTTAAATGTAAATTCTACGAGTGAGAAACAAATTCACAACAAGGAAGACCTGGGATAATGTCTAAGTCATGTACTTGTGTTATTGTGTTGACTGTAAGGTGTATCACATTGGGGACATTAGAAATCTTTGAAATGTGATATTCGATATGCATAAATGATGGCTTCCAATTAAGCTTCAAATAAAAGTATACTTCTTAGTCTTTGTGAAGAAGTCAGCACGAAAAGAACAGAGCAACATGAAATATAACCTACTGTTTGGAAAAGGATGTTGGGGTCTCAGGAAACTGCTAGAACTGTTTTTGTTTGTTTGTTTAGGCTAGACAAATACTGTGATCTTTTAGAAATGCAGGTTATCAGCGTTCCTTAAAAGGGCCTCTGGAAATCTGGCAACTTGTAGCTTGAAGGTCACGCTTATGTGATTGTAACAATCCAATTCTTGAACAGATCCTGGTGGGTTGGAACTTTATATGAGGATGCCTGTATATACATTGTTGCTCTGAGGAACTGGCGGGGGTGGGTAGGGTAGAATCACCCAGCTTTTAGCACCCCTCTTCAGTTTTTTCCTCCATAGAGACTATCCACAGAGTCTATTTTACCTTTGGATCTGTACTCTCATTTTCCACCGCACTGGTATTAAAGTTGTTACACTATCTTCACAATCTGGGCCCAGATCTTTCTCATCTTATTTCTGTTACTTCTCTTCATACACCTAACATTATAGGTACAATTGGCCTTTCCTTAATTCACAGATGCTACTGTATCTCTAGGTCTTCGTTCAACCATTCTTTCTGTCTGAAAATCTTTCGCTCTTCAGGTCCTTCTTTTATCTTCATGTCAGGATGCCTGGAATTTGTTGCAGGTCCCCCCTCCACAATCTTAGCAGTTGTGCTACCTCTGATTTCATCTTCCTGGGAGATGGGTTAAGGAACCCCAGGGACATTAAAGGGATTGAGGGAATTATGACAGTGAAACAGACAGTAACACTGAAAACAATAAAGATCAGGATCCATTTCCTAAAAATGTGAATAAATCACGTGGAAGATAGGTTTCAACAGATTCCACTTGAAACTGTAGAAAATGATTATTAGAAATAGCATGGTAAGCATGGAGACCTGACAAGATAGATCCAGTGTACAGAAAACCATCCTTCTTACATGAGAAAGGGTGAAAAGAGGTGGAACAGAACAAACCTCAAGATACAAAAGAAATGTTCCCAAAATTTAAAAGCCAGATAATACAAAGGACTTTTCGGGTTGATAGAGAACAATACTCTCCCTCTCTCTCTCTCTCCAAACACACTGCTTGGTCACTTTTTCTCTTTGCATACCTATATTTGGTGATTTTTTACCTGTACTAACTTCATTACTAGGTAAGATTCAAAGGCTGCTTTGGATTTTCCAGGCATTGCATCAGTCAGTATTTACTATAAAGATACTTCATCCATCTGATTTTCCCTTCAGTGCTGTTCTTTGTCAAAGCCTCTACAGTCTAAATAAATATCAATCACACGACTTTGCTTTTTGTTCCTGTGTGGTCACATGTTTGGAAGGAAGTCCTCTGGTCCAAACTCAGACCCCTTTCTTGGGGGAGTTTTAGATGTCAACACTTTTTATATAGTTTTGTGACATCAGCTAATTTTTATTCTCTAACAAGAGTCATTCTTTGGATATAGATTCTGTACAAGATGAATTATCTTGCAACCAATGCTGTTATTTTGTAGGACTACAGTTTTCTCCCTTGAGAAAGCCTTATTTTTTGACCCATTGTTCTTTTTGTTTTAGGTAGATTTCCCTTTGCTGGGATCCCAAGGGCTCAATTTAGAGTTTGTAGGAATTGAATGAAAATCATTCGCCAAATGTGTAAAAGAAAATACATGGAAAATAAATGTGTTACTTCCTGTCATAAAAAGTGTTGGTGCCTTCATAACTCTCAGAATTTACCCTTATTAACCAAAGGCCATTTACTGTAATTCCCTGTGAATCGTTGCCTGAGGTTTTATTTCTGGAACAGGAAACATGATTGGCCTAAACTAAGTTGACATGATATATCATCAGGGATTGGGGGCATTGGGGAAGAAGGAAAGCCAGGAGGAAGCTGATAAAATAATTTTTTTTAGTACAGTTGACACACAATGTTATATTAGTTTCAGGTGTACAACTTAGTGATTTGACAAGCTTATACATTATGCGATGATCATCACAAGTGTGGCTACCATCTGTCCCTTTACATCACTATTACAAGAATTTAACGAGATAAGAGATCATGGTGAAGCAGGTGGGGTCAGAAAGTGGGAGATGTGCAAAGCTAAGAGAAGGCCAAGTGTGGGATGAGAAGCTGGAGATTAAGAATCTATAGGTAGAGTAGTTTTATATTATAACAAATATCTAAGGTGCAGCCATGAGAGTGGGTGATTGCTTTTATAATACTTTATTTAGTTTAATTCCCTAGCTAGAATAACCTAAACACGGAATTAAAGGAAGTATGTGGCTAAGGAGGTATTGAAAGGTCAGTGATATGAAGTGTCTCAGGATGTTAAAATTGGCTTGGTAAAGTTATAAAATTATCGCAAAACCTATCAACAGCACAGTGGCATAATTCATCATTTAAGAAATTGTACATTCATCAAGAAATAATCATCGATCATTCTTAGGAAACTCATCACTAAACAAAGTTCAATGGATAAAGCATTGTATTTGGAACCAGGAAATCTATATCCTAGACCTCATTGCTCCAACTCAACTGCAGATATCAGAAAATCAAGCAAACTTGATATTTGATAAAATATTATGGCTTTAGTGGGACCCAGAACTCTGCAAAAATGCCTTGACTTCCTATATCAAACTCAAATACTCATTCAATTGGAAATCTTTTGAAGATAGGGATCGTGTTTTATGCATCTTGATGATGCTCTCTGTCCTGAGCTCTTGACCCATGGTGGGTTCTCATATATGTTTGTTAAATCAAATAGTTGAAGATCATCCGATCAAGCTTCACACAAGGTCATGGGCTTGGATCCAGATGTAGACAGTGCAATGTAAACCTCATGGGATACTGTCAAAACATAGCTCTCATGCTTTGGCATAAGGATTCTTTGGCAAAATGACTTTCTCCATGATCTCATGCCTTGTTTGTAGAAAGGGGAAAACCAGGTGTCCTGACTTCTGTTCCATTGTCTCCAAGAGAAGTACATCACATACATTTCTCAGACAATGACTTGGACAGTGGCTGCCAAAGTTCAGTTCTGGGATAGTGACTCGGTTCTGAGATGTAAGCGTTGGGGTGAGGTGCACGGATAAGCCAAAATGACAAATTTATATCCTCTTTATAATCCTCCATTAGGATGGCTAACATGCAAAAAAACAATCACAAATCAGTGATTTTATGTCCCATGTGTCAAAAAACTAAGAATCATGCAACCTTCTCTACCTAAAAGAACAGTAGTGGTATATGGAGTAGCTATAGCTTTCATACTTGCCCTGCATGTAGGTAGTATAAGTCAGTGAACCAGTTCTCTCTACTGATGAACATGCAGGTTTTCCATATTTTAATACAAACACCATTAAGATATAAATAGCTTTAAAAATTAAAAGGAAAAGGAAATGCATTCATTCTAAAGAAATATTGCCATAAAATTGTATGCACCGATGTGAACATTTGTTCAGTTGTGTCTTTAGACAATATTCTAGGCATGGATGTGGGTCAAGGAATATTCACATTTTAGCTGCCCTCTTGAAAAATTCAACTAGAAGAGCCTGTATTCTCATTCCCTCACCATGTCTTTTAATTTTTGTCCATTTGAAAGACTATACTTTCTTTGATTGGTTTCACTTGCTTTTATTTGGTTACCACCAAGGATGATCATCTTTTCATTGGGTTCTTGTCCAAGTCTCAGCTCAAATATCACCTCCACAGAGATGCTTTCCCAGGGTTTTTAATCCAGAGCAGCCTCTCTGGTGTCATTTTCCTCATTTGTTAAATTTCATGTTCATGTTTAGCTCCCTCAAGCATTTATCATGATTACTGTTTGAAGAGGATTTATTTATTTTTTTAAAAAAAAGAAGAAGAAGATAGCAGGAGGGGGAGAATGAAGGGGGGAAGTCAGAGGGGGAGATGAACTATGAGAGATGATGGACTTTGAAGAGGATTTAATCACTATGCCATGTTACCTTCAATAATGACAGGCTCACATCATTGAGGATGTACTGTTCTACGTGCTTTTCAACTTATCATTTTATTTCCTCCACATAACAGATCTATAGGTTGAGTACTATTATGTCCATTTCACAGATGAAGAAACTGAGGCTCCAAGCTATTAATTAGGTGACTTGCCCCAAGATCACAGGGCCATAATACAGTGCACATACAGTTTTAACCTGCAGCATAGAGTTTGCCCAGAAGGACACATAGCTAAGTAAGTTGAAAAACTGCAGTTCAAACTCCAGTATGGGTTCTTAAGCTTCAATTTAACCCACTCACTGACTAATCACTATAATCTATATATAGATCTCTCTTTTCTAGAATATCTCCACTAGGTTTCAGAACCAAGTTCTAATGGCCACTTCCAGATTTTTTCTTTTCACTTTAAACTACAAGGCTCTCCTCAATTAGGAACTAATAACAGACTAGTAAAAGGAGTAAATTAGAATGTTTTACTTAGCTCAATATTTTCACAAGTGAAGAATGGAAGAGAGGCATACCCTATTGTAAATGATTGATGTGTTGCATTTAAAGTTATCTGGGAATGTTCAGGGGCACCTGGGTGGCTCAGTTGGTTAAGCGACTGCCTTCGGCTCAGGTCATGATCCTGGAGTCCCGGGATCGAGTCCCGCATCGGGCTCCCTGCTTGGCAGTGAGTCTGCTTCTCCCTCTGACCCTCCTCCCTCTCATGCTCTCTGTCTCTCATTCTCTCTCTCTCAAATAAATAAATAAATAAAAATCTTTAAAGTTATCTGGGAATGTTCAAATGGCAATACACAACAGGTCCTACACATAGTTTTCTCTTTATTTTTCTGCTTTCTCTTTCACCAACTGCTTCACTTCCTTCAAAATAAGCCTGGGAAAAGTTAGGGTTTTTAAAATTATTATTAAAGACTCCTATTAATCACATAGTTAACCTTAGGGGTTAAAATATTTTGAAATGATTTTTTTCTAACCAGGGGGAAGGCCACAAGAGCCAGTAAGGCTCGAGTTCCAAACACAAAGAGTATAAATAAAATCAAACATTATCTTCAACGTCAAATATCCATAAATCTTTCCTCAAATCATGCTACTACATTTCTTCTACTATTCACATTTTTTTTCCTGTTTCCTCTTAAAATAGTGCCTATCATTTGCCTCAGTTACTGACTCTGACCTTTCCTTCATACAAAGAAAATTCTATATGAATGGTCTCTCCAATTTTATGCTGGCGCCCCAGCACCTACCTTTCTTCCTCTGATTTGTAGTGTTCTATGCTGCCCTCTTCAATCCCACATCAGATGTCCCTGACTCCTCTTAAAGTATATCAGCAATTGGAACTCTGTTTCTTCCTTCTCTGGTTTGGCCTTTTGGAAAGACAATTCTGTAAACCTCATAGCATGTTAAGTAATAGTCAAGCACACAGAGAAGCAATTGAATTTGAGAAAAATTCAGCAAAAATAGTAGGCAATACAGCTTAAGATCAAGAAAATGAGATTGCCATCTTTATTGCCTTAGTTCAACGTGTGGTTTTGCATCTTCCTAGCTATGTGATCTTGAGCATGTAATTCATTCTCTCTAGAATTCAGCTTCCTCATGCCTAAAATGAGGGTAGTTATAGTAACTATGTTATAGATGAATGGAGATAGAGGAAATCCCTGTGAAGAACTTAACAGTTTCTGGCGCATAATACACCCTTATTGTTTTTATTAATAGTGGTAGTATTTGCAATTCATGGAAATTTGGGGAAGTGGTAAATTTATCTTCCCCAGCATCTTCAATTTAAAATCTGTTAAGTATTTCTCTGTACCAGTTATTCGTAAGATAAATTATAAAGAGAAAATAGATTTGGCTCCTCTTTTTGCCATAGAAATTTTCTCATGAGGGCAGAAGAGAAATTGATCTTAATTCAAGATCTCTTTTTTGTGTGTGTGTCACATCTATCTTAAGCTGCCAAAGTCAGAGCAGGGAACACGTAGAATGTGTTTGAATATTAAATTGATTCAGTAATAAATTCATGACCTGACCTCCTCAAGGATCTTGGAATTTCAACAAATGCAACTGAGAAAAAGAACAGGTTGACATTTAGAAAGTGTTTATGCTTGCTAGTTTTCAGCAATATTTTGAACCAGATTCTATCTCCGGCATAGGATGCAGTCACCAAATGCAATATAGATAGGTATTTAGGTTATTTATTTGGTAGGCAAACTAACCACTGCCAAGTTAATGCTTAAGAGCTGGAACCTGCACCTCTATTTGCTCTACTTGAGGTGGAAAAGAAAGGAGAATAAGCTGGTAGGAGGCTTGTGGTACTTTATTAGGGATACAATCATTAACATGGAATTACTACTATTACTCCTATTTGGATGGCTATTTTAATTGATAATTATATAATCACTAAGAGTAGTGACGATTCAGGCTTTCCTATGCCTAGATAGTATATATTCTTGTTAATACTACCCCCTCGCCCCTGCAAAACAAAACATATTCTCCAAAACAATATCTATTAATGCTATGGCCTAAAAGAAAATGTAAAAGGAAGTGAAGATAAAATTTCATTCAGTTAAATCAAGGGCTATCACGATAATAATATTTTAGGTTGTAGAGAACCGAAATTGACTCTACTAAAATAGTGCCGGCCTACACCGAACGAGGAGACAATCTTTTTGTTCTCTTGAATTATATCTCAGAGTCCTTATCTGTTTTTCTTGGAGATAGTCACATACCTAAGCATTATAAAAAAAAAACAACAACTAAGATGTTATCAGTGTACAGCTGGGCACTACTTTCTTCATCCTTTGAAGATGGGATGCTTTTAGGACCTATTTATGACCTTTGTCCACAACCATCTTGATGTCATGGACCTTTTCTATTCTGTTCTTTCTCACGGTTTTTTTCTGCAAGTTCAATCCAGATATTTGATCTCTAAAGTAGGATCCCCAACTATTCGCTGCCCATTTTTCAAGACTATTAGAATTGGGTTGTTAAATTTTCTAGAAAATGCCTTGAATTGTCACGTTCTTCACTTAAAACAACATAATTGTCATGTGTAGGGGAGAAAAAAAAGAAGACATTTGCCCTTGTCACAGAGAACTTGCAATGACCCCCAGCGTCCGTTCCCAAATAACACCAGTACCTCAGGTTAATTGAGGAGGCCTCTGAGTGAAGATTATGAGGTCATAGCCTTTTGTTTCCTGTTTGTAAATACACAGAATAGATTCTAATTAGACTCAAGAGGAAACGTTGCCCAGGAAAGATATTTGGAAGGCATGGAGGTGCTTTAAAAAATTCAAGTCTGTGCAGAAAGAGGTTGGCATTGTTATGTGATATGCTTATTTTTATTTCCTTCCAAAGCTTTACCAAATAAATGAAACTCTAATAAAGAAGAGATAGAAGGGTGATTTCAGCTACATGTCTCAGGTATAAATGAGATGAATTGCTCTGGTGTAGTGCACCTGTTCCACTGTACGTGATAAACAAACTGCTGAGTGTTATTAAAGTGCATTCACTTTGATTGTAATTGAGTGAACATGATCAGGTGTGGTATTTGCCTTTGTATAAAATTTTCCCCTTGTAATGATACTTAATCATTTTGGCATATAACATTTCAGGGGACATTAAATTACCATGCTGGAAGGTTGACAGTGATCCCTAAACACAAACCAGAAAATAGTCTTCAAGCTACTGTTTTGTTTTGTTTTGTTTCTGCTAATTAAAGAGAATTATAATCATCTGCTGCTATAATGCATAAAACCCACTAAAGTTGAGTGAGTTAAGCTTCTCCTGTAATTACATGTACTTCAAAGACCAATACCTCCCTAGTAATAAGTGGTTTTGTGACTCCAGGGTACATGCTTCAAGGTATAGAAAAAGAACACAGTTTCATTACATGTGACATTATTAAGTATGGGATTAAAAAATAAAATGCTTCAGGTGGCCAAATCTCACTGCACAGATGCAACTGGAAATCCTCTGACAACTATTGCTGTCCACCTGATATATAGAATACTGCTTTATTACATATATGCATATGTTATACAACAGAAGAGAAAACCACACACACACACACATATATGTCTACTTAGAACTCATCACTAAAGCTCAACATTTGTTTGCTTTTCTAGATACCTGGAGAGTGTTGAAATTTTTTAAGTAATCTGATGTATTTTGATCTCTCCAAAGCATCAGCAGCAAAATTACAAGTTTAATCTCATTTACTCGGATCTTGCTAATTAAGAAATGATAAAAATGCAGAAAGGCAAGGCTAAAATTTGCCTTTGTGCTCTATGTGGAGGGGACAATTTTCAGTGGCAGGCAGGATAAAGACGGCAGGGAGATGTTTGATCTCCATCACAAAGGCTTCTTAGCTTTTAAAGTTTGAGTTGATAACATGTATTGACGTGCCAACAATGAATGTAGTCTTACAATTATCCTTATCTAAAGCAGGTCTAGCAGATATCACTTTTGGCAATTACCGTCTGTATTTAATTTCATAGGGTTAGAAATTACTGAATAGTTTGAAAATGATAGAAATATGAAAGTACACACTTTAAAACATGTAGACATCAGCAATTCAAGCAGGATATTTACCTCAGATATTAAATTAATTAGATGTGAACTTTAATTTTGTGGTTTAGTCTAATCTATCTCTATCCAGGAGATTGCAAGGATTAGTGGCACACTTACTGCCAGACAAAATCAGATGGCCTGAATTCAAATCCTACCTCTGACATTAGCTAGCAACTTAACACTAAGAATGTTACTTTGTCTGTCTGGACCTCACCTTCCTAATTTATAAAGATAATTATAATACCTAATCCATAACCTCATCATGAAGATCACTTGAATTAATATAGGGACCGCCTTAGAGCAATAACTGAAATATAAGAATATATATGTTTGCTATTGTCATTAACTATTAGGAGTAAGTATTAGGGGCAAAGAACATGAGAGAGCAAGAGGGAGGGAAGATGGGAAGAAAGAAGGAAAGAGAAAACAACATTACTAAGGGTCATGATATTAGTAAAAGCCTAGAGGAGGACTCATGCCAGGATCAATATACTTTGTTGGAATCAGTCTCAATTTTCCATTTTATTTTGCTTTTAAAGACTATGTCCAGGTTTCCATCAGGTGTCTTAAATGTCCAAGGATAGCAAATTAAAAGGGTCTGCTGGATTCTGTTTTTTAATGGAGTGTGTTTATTATATCAGGACAATGGTTCATGACACTAATCATGCTGTCATATATAAATGGATTACAACTCTGATCAACCAGCAGAAAATCTATCTAATTTAAGGGGAGTATCTATGTGCATATGTGGGGTGTGTGGGTGTGTTTCTCCATCTACACACACTCCCTTGGATCTTCTCTTAGGAAAGCAAAGGTTGTATCTGAGAGACATCCAGCAGGGGTGAGGGGTACACCTGGATTGAACCTGCAACCTTATACTCATAGTATATTCTCCTATTCAACTAAACTAGATGGCCACAAGCTATAAAATAGTAATCTGACTTGCTGTAAGTTATTATACACCTTCTGCCATTAAACCACATCCGTAAAAACTTGTAACAATCAATAGATAATCTCCAACTATAAAGCAAAGTCTGTAATAATACACTTATTATTCATCTTCCCATTAGAATTTAGATCACATGGCATACATATAGTCAGTAAAACATCATTAAAAGAACATAAGTAATTGCATAATTTGGGGCATTCTATGTTCATAATACTATTGCATGGCAATAGAGAGGCCGATGCCCAGAGAAATTAAATGGAAAACTCTGAATACAAGCATGCAGTTCTGCTTATTTTTGCATAGAAATGATGTCCAGTGCTAGAAGTTTAAATGCTAAAGCCTCCAGATAAAAATGTGTGTAGGGGTTCCTTTAGTCTTAATATTTACAAAAAAAAAAAAAAACAAAAAACTTCCAGGGGAGTGGAATATTCTGCTCTACCAACAATTTCATCTAGAAACAACTTATAAAGAAAGACAAATAAATTTTTTAAAATAAAGAACATAAATTAGTCAGCAGGAATTGTCCTTTTCTGATTCTTTATTTGAATATTCTGTAAACTTCACATAACCATAATAGAGCTGTGTAGATATAATTTAGGCCTTGTATTCTTCTGCAAGTTCTTTTCCCCCAAATTTTTATTCTTAGAAGAGGGGTATTAAGGAGGGCACCTGTCATGATGAGCACTGGGTGTTATACGTAAGCGAGGGATCACTAAATTCTACTCCTGAAACCAATATTACACTATATGTTAACTGGAATTTAAATAAAATTTGAAACAAAAAAAGAAAAAGGCGAATACAAAAATTGATTTTTACAAAGTTGGCTTGGAATTCAAGAAAAAAAGAATTTGACATAGATGGAAGAATGAGAGTAACTGTTAAAACCAGTCATTTCCTGGACTAGCACCCTTCAGGGAAAATACATGACATGGTTGACAAAGAACATTAACGAGTCGCCCCCCCAACCCCACGAGGGGCACACGTAGCAGATTTATTTTACTGTGCTCTGCTGTTCGAGTATTGGTTGCTTACTCTTTCAAGTCACCTCTGTCTTGTTATTATCAAGCTCTCTAAAGAATAAAGAATAACTCTTTATCTAATGCTTTCCCACTAGGGTAATGAGGAGTTTAGGCCCAGCCCATAGATCCTGCTGGGTCATGGTTTTCTTGGATATCAGGTTACATTTTGCATAATTGGGTAACAAGCTACTTCTCAAGGCATTAAATCAATTCATTCTATTTTACTTAGAGCCTGAGTCACCATGCACCCTATTGACTCATCCTCTATCAAGGGTTCTGCTTGAAGAAATGGATAGTGGCCAAAAGAACATATTTCCCAGAAAAAGACGGTATCTCTGTGGCTTGCCAAGGATCAGGGCAGATCATGTGACTCTAGGTTTAATAATTATTGACTTCAGAACAAAAAGCTGTATTTTGTTTTGTTTTTATGATGCAGATTTTTAAAAGAGTGGGTCAAATTTTGGGTCTTAACATTTAGGCCCTGAATAAACAAGGACTCGGCCTTGCAAAGTTACCCAGAGTGAACTGTGAATAGATAATGATTCTCCAAGAAGTCATTGTCTAGAGTCTATTAAGCAATGTCAAAATTGGGCACATTTGACATGAGTAGATGGACGTGCAAACCATTGAGCTAAAAAAAAAGCTAATGAGGATGGATTTCTGGATCTGTGATGGACATTTAGCTTCTGATTTTTGAGGACAGCTTCCTAGGAAATGATATTAAACGCAGCTGGAACCAGTAAAACAATTTTTCCTTTCAAATGAGGCAGAATGAAAGCAATGTACACAAACTCATCCGCACGCACATGGGTAGCACGTGAAGAACTTTGCATAATGCTACTACCTGAGTCCTACCCTCAGAGACTCTGGTACTGTTAGTCCAGAGCGTAATGTGGGAATCAGGAGTTTTAAAATCTTTCCCAGGTGATTCTAATATGCAGCCACGGAAAAGAACTTCTGACCCAGACTGAGGTTGGAATAGACAGAATATGGTGAATAGAGAGAAAATACGTTGCAGAACTCATGGATTGAAGAAAAACATTTTAATTAAAAAAAAAAAAAAGCAAAACAACCTGGAAACAAACCTCACATCCTCTGATAGCAAGTGGACTAATCAACTGTTAGAGTCCCACCATGTCTTGTTATTCAGTGTTGAAAACATGAATAAATTCCAACTCCCCACATCTGCATCAGTGAATCTTACAAACAGAATTTTTTTTTTTTTTTTTACAAACAGAACATTGATCTGAAACAAACTGCAGGAGAAAATATTTAACATGATATATACAAAACAAAAAAATGCAAAACACCTATTTTAGGGATGCATACATTTTTTTTAAGGTTTTTTTTTTTTTAATTTATTTGACAGAGAGAGAGCACAAGTAGGCAGAGCAGCAGGCAGAGGGAGAGGGAGAAGCAGGCTCCCCACTGAGCAGGGAGCCCAATGTGGGGCTCGATCCCAGGATCCTGGGATCAGTAACGTGAGCTGAAGGCAGACACTTAACCGACTGAGCCACCCAGGCACCCCAGGGACATACATTTATTTTCAGGCTATAAAGAAAAGCAAGGGACCAATGAATACAACATCTCGGGGTAGGGGTTACCTTTCAGAGAAGGATGCTCGAGAGCTTCAAAGCTCTCGGTAATATACTATTTCTTCTGCTGAGTGGTAGGTATAATTTTTAAAGAGGAAATTCCTCTATAAAAGCTGCTATAATTCCTTTTGTGATCACTTTTATTTATTCCACTGTAAGAGCCTGGTGACTCACTCAAAGTAGGAGTTAACAGCAGGAAGGTGTATTAATGCAGTGGAAGGTGTGAGAGTAAATAAGGGGAAGAATTTCAAGATGTTATAAAAGGTGAGGGAATATAAATTAAAAAGCAGCTCTCAGGAATTCTTAGAGTACTCTCCTCCTAAATTATTAGGTGGGGGATGGAGATAGAAAAACAGAGAGAAAGAGGGAGGGGTAGAAGGAGAGAGATGGGTTTTCCCTCCGTCGGGTTGAAAATGAAAATAAGTGTATCAGCTCTTGAATGGTTGAATGTAATCTTTGGACTACCCAGAAAATGTGGGTATAGACTTCACCTCTTTATGCCTTAGGTTTTCTTGTATCTAAAAACACAATAGTAATGGTAGAACATGCAAAGCACTTAGAATGACACAGACAAATGATCATAAATACCAGTTACTCTTTTTGGTTTTGGCATTCAGATGTCATTTGGCTCCTCAGCTTCCTGCTTTTGTATCCTTGGTTTCTCCTGGGCCTACCTGGATGCAAAACTGAGAACCTCTTAGTTTTGCTGTGAACCTTTTATTGAATATATTTTATGTGCAATGGAGGAGGATTTTCCATCGCATACCTCAGAGCAACAGCTTAAACATTCTTAGTGACCTAATGCTGCCCCATGGAGCCTCTTCAATGATTCTGCTCTGGTGGGCTTGCCAAACCACTCTATCTTTTCTAGTATGCAGAATAGGTCCTCTGTTACACAGGCTAATTCACTCTCTTCTAATGTCTACCCTGAAATGCACAGAGAAAATGAGATCAGTGCTTTCTACAAAGTGGCTATTCAGTGAAACCCTTGGGCTAGCTGCATAGACATCACCTGGGAGCTTTTTAGAATCGCGGACTCTGAGCTCTACCACAACCATAGTGAACCAAAAGTATGTTTTAACAAACCCCCCCTCCCCACCCCGGGTGTTACCTATGCACCAAGCAAGGCTCTGCACCACAGAATATGGCAGCCACGCAGACAGAGGAAAGATCATCATTCTCCTTTGACTATTTCTCAGCTGGTTTTTTTTTTTTTTACTTAAATATGCAATTGCAGTCTTAGTCTTAGCTCTAGACAACTTATCAAAACACATTTTCTAAACAAACATAATATTCTTCCCAAGAGGAACTCTGAAAAACAGATTTCTATCTGACATTTATCATCATTTGAAGTCTGTTGTAGAACCTTAAGTACTGAATAAAATAATTACTGGCCATTAATTTTTCTTCTTCCTCTATCTTGTGTTATGACCCCAGCAAAGCTAGGAAGACAATCTTTACATTTAGAAGCAGTTCAGAGGGGTAAATTTGATTGGTTTCCCTGATCAAACCTGTGAGACGGCTTGGCTTGATAATCCTAAGTGAAGAGACTAAAGTTTGACCTGCTTAGAGTATAAATATATTATTGGTAGAGAAAGAATGTGAAAAATTCTATCTGTAACACCCATAGTGTAGAGAATCCTGTTCAGAATGATTGTAAAACAGCTGTTATTTTTCAAGAAAACTGATTTGGAAGATTCTAAGTCAATAAATATCACTGTATCGTATCTGATGGAGCTTTATCTCTGATAACCTTTACCCTTTTGCTGTTTGTCATCTGCCTTATTTTGCCTTCTCTCCTCCTGTTTTCAGCAATAATAAAGATTACCTATGCCTAACCAAGATCCAGTAAGGCATTTATCATTGTGCTAGCTCAGATACTAAACGAAAAAGAAATTTCAGAGTTGGGGCACCTAGGTGACTCAGTCGGTTAAGCATCAGCCTTCCGCTCAGGTCATGATCTCAGGGTCCTGGGATTGAGCCCTGCACTGGGCTCCCTGCTCAGCAGGGAGCCTGCTTCTCTCTCTCTGCTGCTCCCCATGCTTGTACACACACACACTCTTTCTCTCTCTCTCTGTCAAATAAATAAGTGAAATTCTAAAGTTGAATGAAGAACCATAAAAATAGTTCACTTTTGAAAAAAAAAAAAGTATCTAGTTTCCTTCTATTTAATCTAAGTTCTTGAGATATTTTTTGCCTTCCATTGATTCTGAAAACTACAGGGTAGTAAATGTTTCTAGATAGACCCAAATTCTTTAACGGCATCCTTGTTCTTATGTTGCCTACTTTGGGGATGATTAATTAACCCCTATTTCATCAAGATTGGATTTTGCTTCTCTATATTGAATTTTGAAACCAGGTTATTCTTATGTAACACCCTTTCTTGAAGAGATCATCCAATACGCTGTTTCATCACTTTTCACATTAAGAACAACGTGGCCCTAAGGCCCCAGAATGTTATTTTAAATTTTGCAAAAGGACTTGCTTCTTTCCTCCAAGTCATACAAAAATAAGGAGCTTGTTAGTTTTTTGTTTTGTTTTGTTTTGTTTTTTTACTTATTCCCAAACACAAAAGCTTGTTGACTATCTACCAGGTTCCTGATCCTATATGTTAACTACAAAAGTAAACTTTCGCACCTTTCCCATCCAACCCGACTCACCGTTGGCTGACACTTCCCATCAAGAAGGATAGAGGGCATGTGTGGTCTGAAGGTTTTCACCTTGCACTAGAGCTATTTTAATCTCTGGATGTTCTTTTTTTCCACTGAGCAAGACCATGACAGGCTGGTGGGAGGTGTGTAAGGAAGGGGATGAGGAGGTTATGTTGGCAGCTTGCAAAGCCGTTGGTATCCTGGGACTTAACATCTCCTAAATAAAGTGGGCTTTCAGCTCAAGCCTTATTTAAAAAGGAAAAAAAAAAAATTCTGCAGATGAAACAGATGCCAGATGGAAACTTCTCTGCTGACTTGCTCCAAACAGGCCTGCAGCTGTTACTTCTTCCATAACTTTTTCCAGTGAAATTTTTAGGCTTCACCTGTTGATGGACACAACAGGATTTTTTTCTTCCCTCCCCCACCCTCGCCTCATCCTCTCCCCAACTTCCCCTTAAAAGGAGAGCAGCCTGAACACTTAGAAAGCACAGCTCAGGGTGAGAGCTCATTAGATCTGTTGTCGATGGAAAAGGGGGATCCTGCCCGTGGGGCTGGAAGATTGTGGTGTCTTCCAGTTCTTGGTCCATTGGACCTGCTCCTGGAGGGACAAGGCAAGATCTCCTGCCCCTGCTGGCTGTTTCTCTGTATTGCTCTTGAACAACTATTATTCAGAACTAAGCTGAGGCTTGCCCCGGGAGCTGGATAATAACCACTTCTGGGTAGAACAGAAATATGGAACTTCAGGTTAAAACAAATCAGTGAAACACAAAGTTATGTATCACATCCCAGGTAGAAAGGCAGATTCTCTTCAACTGAAATGGACTTTGAGAAAGAAGGCAAGGAGAATATTTTCAGCAAGAGGAAGGAATACTTTCTTGCTGGTTTACACAGATGGTTGCAGTCACTGGCTTCTGCCATTTGGGTTGCTTGCTTTTCTGTAAGATAATTAGGTCTATTGACGCACAGCATTTGACATTCAAAAATAGTCTCCTAATGGAGCTCCCAACATCTGCTATCAAAGAAGCGTAAGATGGCACTGAAAGATGGAGAACTGAAAGATAACACATTGAAAACTAGCAATATAATAAAGTTAACTAAAACTCAAATATTGGGTACAAGTTACATAACATTTTACATGTTCCACATGTTCTGCATGCAGCCTACAATTGTCTAAAGTTTTGTTCTGTTTTTTGTTTTGTTTTTATAATACATTCCACCTAGGTTTCTCTGGTTAACTCACTTTGAGTTGAAATAGATTTCTTTTTAACTGTGTGACGCTTCCCAAATCTGCAAACCCTGCCCCCATTCTTCTTCCCTTGGTGGAGGATCTCACCTGCTACTTCCCAAAGTAGAAGTCATAAGATGGAAATCTCTCATCTCTGCTCCATCTACTATATAAACTCGAATACATTGGATCTGCCCTATGCCATCTCCATTCTCTTCTTCCCCCTGGCAAACGGAAGAGCTGAGTTCACTTATGCCTGGTATGCTGATCACCTCTCACCTTTCAGGAATCTTACTTGACCAATCTTCTCTCAGTTGAATGATTAACTCCCTGTGTCAACTGATTAATTCTCATTTGCTTTTATGATTTATCAGTTTTCTTTTATTAAAACCAATATAAAAAACTTTCAAACTAGCATCACCTTCCAGCTACCCACCTGGTTTCTTTTTGGCATTTGGGATTGGGCCTCTTAACCAATTTGTGTATTTGTATCTTTCTTGATATTTATTTTTTTTACAAGGGACATTTAAATATCTTGGCCACTCTCTACTTTTTACTAGGAGTTCCCCACGGGAGAAAGGATGAGTTTAGAAGAAGTAACCTATCATGCTAGGTCATTACTGAATAGAAGAACAAAAACTACCTTCACAGAGAACACATAGCAGGAAGAAATGCTTTCAGGGCCCAGAATATTCAAAGGGTGAGGACAGGCAATGTTTTATAATGCTCATGCCAGGAATATTGGTCCTCAACAGACTCTAGCGATGAAAGCTGCACATACATCCCCAGCTGCCTGGCTTCATGAATCCATGAGGGTAATTTTTCCCTAGCTAAATGGACTATACAGTGAGAGAAAGCCTTTCCTCCAATTTGCTTTGAGGTACGTTTCATGGGCTTGAGTACACACAGACAAATGTGGAGCACCAGATATTGTGACAGAGATCTAAAAATGTCTGCTCATGGGAGGAAACAAGGGCTGCGTCCCCAGAGAGACAGCACACAGTGCAACACAGGGCGCCAGAAAGACAGCTTAGAAGCAAAGTGGAAAAAGGTAACCTCAGTAAAAACCTGTCCCCTGCCAACCAGCTTTGCAGATGGGTGAGTTTCTTAAACAGTCTGCCCTTCAATGTTCATATTCATAAGACAGCGTTGATAATAACAGTAGTACTGTGATGATTAATTTTATATGTTCAGCTGACTGGGCTAAGGGAAGCCCAGATAGCTGGAAAACATCTCTGGGTATGTCAGTAAGAGTATTTCCAGAAGAGATTAGCCTTTGAATTAGTAAATTGAATAAAGCAGATGGCCCTCCCCAATGGAGGAGGGCATCATCAATCCCTCAAGGGCCTGTATGGAACAAAAAGACAAAGGAAAGGCAAATTCTCTATCTTCTTGAGCTGGAACACCCATCCCCTCTGTCCTCAGATGTAGGATCCCCTGGTTCTCGGGCCTTCAGGCTTTGAGAAGAGGCCTTACACCAGCAAACCCCACCCCTGTCCCCCAGTTCTCAAGCCTTTAGACTGAATTATACCACGGGCTTTGCTGGTTCTCTAGCTTGTTGACTGCCTATCTTGGGTCTTCTCAGCTGTCATAATTTCATGGGCCAATTGCTACAATGAATCTTCTCATATATATGTCTGTATATCCTGTTGGTTCTGATTCTTTGGAGAGCCCTGACTAACACATCCACCTTCCTTATAGGGTGATTAGCAAACACATATAATACAGTTAGTGTCTGCCACCTGTTAAATCTGAGGTATATTATTTTATATAACTGCTCCTCTAAGCAAAGAAATAGTATGCATAGACTAATTTTATCACCCTTTCCCACACATATATTATATATAGTGTCATAATTAACAAAAGAATGGGAGATTTCTCCCAGCAGGGTTTAATTCCAACTCATAAAAACGAGTCAGCTGTCACAGCTGGGCTGCATCTTGGTGCCTCCTGGACAACCTGAAGCTAAGAATTTTTTCTATGTATCTCAGGCTCCAGAGTCTCTTCTTTGGCATTGGATGACAGGTGTCTGATGAAATAATACCATTTTGGTGTATCATTGTACTCACTGCTCTGAGGCTGCAGGTTAGCTTGTTTTCTACATTTTATGAGGTTGCAGTTGGTGCCCTGAAACTCATCTGTGAACTCAGAGCATTATTAAAGTAAGCCAGCATCTGAAGCACTAAAAGGAAAAAATGGTACCCACTTGAGATGAAGAGACCTGTACTTTATCCTCCTAGCAAAATAAAACCTCTGGCTTATTGAGGATAAGATTATTTTTAATTTTAGATTAGTTTATTTGGGTATTGACCTATGAGTTACAGACTTTATATACTATTTGAGTTTTCATGTCTCCTTATGAACTTTGATATGAATGGGAGTTCATACTGAAATTTTGGAAATCTCTATGTGGATGCATTATAGTGTGCATTCATGTTCTGCCATTTAATTGTATTCCCCATAATCTCTCTTGACCTCTAGACAATATGCCTGGGCATAATTTGGAATGGGAAACAAATTATAAAATACTCCTAAAAATCAATAAGGAAAAGACAGAATGCAAGAGCAAAATGGGTAAGAGTCTGGAACAGGCACTTCTCCAAAGAAGATGTTAAATAGTGATCACATGTATGAAGGTATGTTTAACTTCATTAATCATGAGGGATATATAAATTAACATCCCAAAGGAGATACCACTGTATGCCCCCTGGAATGTGTAAAATAAAAGAAAAATGATTCAATAGCCGCTATTGGTTATGATGTAAAGCAGTTGGCATGAATCATATACTGCTTTGAGCATATGAATTGGTTAGACCACACTGAAAAACTCTTTGGTAGTAAGCATCCCAAGAGCATCCCATATGATCCAGCAATTTCACCCCAGACATATAAAACACAAATACAAACACATGTTCCCCAAATTAAAGGAACAGCTTCATAGGTAATACAATGGCACTAAATTCATATCTTTCAATTACTCTGAATTGGTAAATGGACTAAATGCTCCAATCAAAAGACACAGGACATCAGAATGGATTAAAAAACAACAACAACAAGACATCAATATGCTACTTACAAGAGACTCATTTTAGACACAAAGACACCTCCAGACTGAAAGTGTGTGTGTGGGGGTGGAGAACCATTTATCATGCTAATGGACATCAAAAGAAAGCTGGACTAGCCATACTTAGACAAACTAAATTTTAAAACAAAGACTGTAATGAGAGATGAAGGAGGATAGTCTATCATAATAAAGGGGTCTATCCAACAAGAAGATCAAACAATTGCAAATATTTATGCCCTTAACTTGTGCCCACTCATAGCAATTGATGGATCATCTAAGCAGAAATCAACAAAGAAACAAGGGCTTTGAATGACACACTGGACCAGATGGACTTAAGAGATATATTCAGAGCATTTCATTCTAAGGCAGCAGAATACACATTCTTTTCAAGTGCACATGGAACATTCTCCAGAATATATCACATACTGGGTCACAAGTCAGGACTCAACTGGTACAAAAAGACTGAGATCCTACCGTGCATATTTTCAGATCACAATGCTATAAAACTTGAAGTCAACCTCAAGAAGAAATTTGGAAGGACCAAAAATATATGGAGGCAAAAGACCATCCTACTGAAGAAAGAATGGGTCAATCAGGAAATCAAAAGAATTCTTAAAATACATGGATGCAAATGCAAATGAAAACACAACAGTCCAAAACCTTTGAGATGCAGCAAAGGCAATCCTAAGAGGGAAATGTATAGCAATATAGGCCTTCCTCAAGAAGAAAAGTCTCAAATATACAACCTAACCTTACACCTAAAGGAGCTGGAAAAAGAATAGCAAATAAAGCCTAAATCCAGCAGAAGAGAAATAATAAAGATTAGAGCAGAAATCAATGATACAGGGAAAAAAAAAAAAAGACAGTAGAACAGGTCAATGAAACTAGGAGCTGGTTCCCTGCAAGAATTAATAAGACTGACAACCCCCTAACCAGACTTATCAAAAAGAAAGGAGAAAGGACCTAAATAAATAAAATCATGAATGAAAGGGGAGAGATCACTACCAACACCAAAGAAATACAAACAATTATAAGACAATATTATGAGCAATCATATGCCAACAAACTAGGCAATCTGGAAGAAATGGATAAATTCCTAGAAACCTATAAACTACCAAAACTGAAACAGGAAGAAATAGAAAATCTGAACAGATGCGTAACCAGCAAAGAAATTGAATCAGTAATCAAAAATCTCCCAACAAACGAAAGTCCAGAGCCGGATGGCTTCCCAGGGGAATTCTACCAAACATTTAAAGAATTGATACCTATTCTTCTGAAACTGTTCCAAAAAATAGAAATGGAAGGAAAATTTCAAAACGTATTCTTTGAGGCCAGCATTACCTTGATCCCAAAACCAAAGACCCCACTAAAAAGGAGAATTACAGACCAGTATCGATGATGAACATGGGTACAAAAGTTCTCAACAAGATATTAGCTAATCGGATTCAAGAGTACATTAAAGGGATTATTCGCCAGGACCAAGTGGAATTTATTCCTGGGTTTCAGGGGTGGTTCAACATCTGCAAATCAATGTGATATACCACATTAATAAAAGAAAGGAAAGGAACCGTATAGTCCTCTCAATAGATGCAGAAAAAGCATTTGACAAAATACAGCATCTTTTCTTGATAAAAACTCTCAACAAAGTAGGGATAGAGGGAACATACCTCAACATCATAAAGGCCATATACAAAAGACCTACAGCTAATATCATCCTCAGTGGGGAAAAACTAAGAGCTTTTCCCCTAAGGTCAGGAACATGACAGGGATGTCCACTCTCACCACTGTTGTACAACATAGTACTGGAAGTCCCAGCCTCAGCAATCAGACAACTAAAAGAAATAAAATGCATTGAAATCCACAAATAAGAAGTCAGACTTTCACTCTTTGCGGAGAAAACCCAAAAGACTAAACCAAAAATTTGCTAGAAGTGATACAGGAATTCAGCAAAGTCACGGGATATAAAAATCAATGCACAGAAGTCTGTTACATTTCTGTACACCAACAATGGATCAGAAGAGAAATTAAGGAATCAATCCCATTTACAATTGCACCAAAAAGCATAAGATACTTAGGAATAAACCTAACCAAAGAGGCAAAAGATCTGTACTCTGAAAACTACAAAACACTCATGAAAGAAATTGAGGAAGACACAAAGAAATGGAAAAACATTCCATGATCATGGATTGGAAGAACAAATATTGTTAAAATGTCTGTACTACCCAAAACAATCTACACATTCAATGCAATCCCTATCAAAATAACACCAGCATTTTAACAGAGCTGGAACAAACAATTCTAAAATTTGTATGGAACAGAAAATATCCTGAATAGCCAAAGTAATGTTGAAAAAGAAAAGCAGGGGCGCCTGGGTGGCTCAGTCGTTAAGCGTCTGCCTTCAGCTCAGGTCATGATCCCAGGGTCCTGGGATCGAGCCCCACATCGGGCTCCCTGCTCTGCGGGGACCCTGCTTCTCCCTCTCCCACTCCCCCTGCTTGTGTTCCATCTCTCGCTGTGTCTCTCTCTGTCAAATAAATAAATAAAATCTTTAAAAAAAAAAAAAAAGAAAAAAGAAAAAGAAAAGCAAGCCTAGAGGCATCACAATTCTGGACTTCAAACTGTATTATAAAGCTGTAATCATCAAGACAGCATAGTACTGGCACAAAAACAGACACCTAGATCAATGCAACAGAATAGAGAACCCAGAAACTGACCCTCAACTCTATGGTCAACTAATTTTCAACAAAGCAGGAAAGAATATCCAAAGGAAAAAAGACAGTGTCTTCAGCACATGGTGTTGGGAAAATTGGACAGCCACATGCAGAAGAATGAAGCTGGACCAATTTCTTACACCATACACAAAAATAGATTCAAAATGCATGAAAGACCTAAATGTGAGACAGGAATCCATCAAAACCCTAGAGAACACAGGCAGCAACCTCTTTGACCCTGGCCACACCAGCTTCTTGCTAGACACGTCTCCAAAGGCAAGGGAAACAAAAGCAAATATGAACTATTGGGACTTCATCAGGATAAAAAGCTTTTGCACAGCAAAGGAAACAATCAACAAAACTAAAAAGTGACCTACAGGATTGGAGAAGATATTTGCAAATGACATATTAGATAAGGGGCTAGTATTCAAAATCTATAAAGAACTTACCAAACTCAACACCCCCAAAAAACAAAAAATCAACAAATGGGCAGAAGACATGAACAGACATTTCTCAAAAAAAGACGTATAAATGGCTAACAGACATAGGAAAAACTGCTCAACATCACTCATTATCAGGGAAATACAAATCAAAACCACAATGAGATGCCACTTCTCACTGGTCAGAATAGCTAAAATTAACAAGTCAGGAAACAACAGATGTTGGTGAGGATACAGAGAAAGTGGAACCTTCTTACACTGTTGACGGGAATGCAAACTGGTGCAGCTACTCTGGAAAACAGTATGGAGGTTCCTCAAAAAGTAAAAATAGAGCTACTCTATGATGCAGCAATTGCACTACTAGGTATTTATCCAAAGGAGACAAAAATAATGATTCCAAGGGACACATGCACCCCAGTGTTTATAGCAGCAATGTCCACAATAGCCAAAATATGGAAAGAGTCCAGATGTCCCCTGATGGATGAATGGATACCCACACAGTGGAATACTATTCAGTCATCAAAAAGAATGAAATCTTGCCATTTGCAATGATGTAGATGGAACTAGAGGGTATTATGCTATGTGAAATAAATTAGAGAAAGACAAATACTATATGATTTCACTCATAAGTGGAATTTAAGAAACAAAACTGATGAACATAGAGGAAGGGAAGGAAAAATAAGATAAAAAAAAAAGAGAGAGAGAGAGGCAATCCATAAGAGACTCTTAACTGTAGGGAATAAACTGAGGGTTGCTGGAGGGGAGGTAGGTGGGGGAATGGGATAATTGGGTGATGGGCACTAAGGAGGTTACTTGACCTAACAAGCACTAATCTGAGTTCATATGAGCTCATATAACACTGGGTATTATATGCAACTGATGAATCACTAAATTCTACCCCTGAAACTAATAATAAACTATGTGTTAACTAACTTGAATTTAAATAAAATTTAAAACAAACAAATAAAAAAAAAAACCCAGATGTTCCCCAAAAGACATGTACAAGAATTTTTCGTAGCAGCACTATTTGCAATAGTTCCAAGCTAGAAACAACAAATGAATTTTTTTTTTTAAGTTATGACGAGGATGGACCTTCAAAGGACCAACCAAAATGGCTTTCACTTTAAAATTCTCAGAGCAACTCCACTGAGTCTCTCTAAAAACTCCTGCAAAAAGAAGACAACCACGAAAAAAAAAAAAAGGACAACGAGAAATGTGACCCTCTTGCCCTGATGAATAACCACATCACCCAGGAAGTAGTGTGGACAATCATCACACCAGGGTCTGATCAAGACTATAAACCTAACCACCAATGTGTAGGAAATACAGAGGGACATGCAAAATCAGGACTATGGAAAAATATAAGGGCCAAAGATCTGATCTTCGACAATAAATTGTAATAAGGGGGAGGGAAAGCTCTTTTAATAATTCATTAAGATACGCAGTTGTTCTGTGTGGTTTTCTGTGTCAGTGTTATGTTCCACAGTAAAAACTCTATCTGATAAAGTTCTGTCACCGTGCTTGCTGCTGGGAAGCAAACATGAAACGCCAAGAACTTTCTCCTCAAAGGGAATGTGAAAATGTAGTCCCTGTGTGCAACATAGTGTTGTAGGCTCTGTAAAGGAAATAGTTCTGGAAACAGGAGGGAGGATCCCATTACTTAGGGGCACAGATAGAACATAGATCATCATTATCCATTGTCACCCAATGCTTTAGCTTGGACCACCATAATAAAATAGCAACAACTGGGTGGCTAATCAACAGAGATTTATTTTCTCATAGTTCTGGAGGCTAGAAGTCTGAGATTAGGGTGCCAGCATGGTTGGTTCTGATGAGAGCTCTCTTCCTGGCTTGCAGACAGCTGCCTTCTTTTTGTGTCCTCACAAGGCAGAGAGGGTGAGAGGGAGAGGGAGGGAGAGAGAGATCTGGTATCTCTTCTTCTTAAAGGAGTACTAATCCCATCATGAGGCCCCCACCATCATGATTTCATCTTATTCTAATTATCTCTCAAAGGTCTCACCTCCACATAGCTTCACACTGTGAATTAGGGCTTCAGCATATGAACTTGAATTTTCAGGCCATAGCACCTGGTTTTAGGGGTTTGGGGGAGATTGAGGGACATATATTAGCATATAGTCCAGTTCCTTGGCACATCAATGACATGTGCATCCCTTACCCATTTCCCAAGATCTTACAGGCAAAGACTCCAACCTGTAGGTAGAACTGATATGCCTTTCAAATTGTACCATGTTTAGGAAAAATAAAACTTGCCTGTCTATCCAAGCCAGTTGTAGTTACTCATTATCTCTGACTGTTATCATTTTTCTTGTGTCTAGCAATTCCCTTTTTACCTCTCTTGTCTTTCTTAACTGCTTACTTTTAATTTTCTGTGGGTTTAGCACAAGGACTTTGTTACCTCTATTTTTTTCTTCTCTTTCTCAGCAAAATTTCGGTAAAGTGACCTTTAGGTCAGTAAGCTTTTTTATTACATTTTCAATGCCAGAGTTCTTGTTACCCCATTCTTGTGAGTCGTTTAAGACTCTGAAGTTCCTCCAAGATGTATCTTCAATTAGGGCCACGTCAGAATTAGAAATGAATGGAATGACAATTTCAAAAGTGAGTTCAAAAGAAATTATTCTCCTCTCTAAGGCTTGAGAAAGACTACCTACTGACTAAACTCTCCAAATGGTCATAGTGAAGATATATGCAGTGAGACATATTCAAGGAGACTCAGTAATTTGTCTCTAATGAGAAAAGGAAATCTACCACAGTCCCATGGCTGCCTATGTTCCTTCACTTAGTAAATACCTGAGAAACAAGTGTGGCCCATATTTATATCTCTGGGGCTATCTAAATCCTACTGATATAATAATGGAAAACAAATTTGCAAACATACACATAGGCTCTGTTCTCAAAAAACATGCCATCATATGAGCATTGCAGAGTAGTAAATGGACAATTACAAGACAGCATAATAGAAGCTATTATAGAAATAAATCCTGTGCTGTGGAAACACACTGAATATAGCACAAGGTTTTCACACAAGGTTTGCAAGGCATAGAACACATGAGCACAGTGTGACCAGGACATGATCATTTCCCTCCATAAGCTTATCAATGTGGGAGAGGAGACAAAGTCAGGAAGTGGTAAATAACAATTCTGGACAGTACAAGATGAAGTGTAAAATGAGTGGTCAGACCCTTTAAATGTAATAGGAATTAAGAGAAAGGAGAGCCCTGGACTATTGTAAAAATTTAAAAGAGGAAGTAGAACTTAAGAAATTTGGGATCGAATCAGTGGGCAACAGATGAGGACAATAAGGCCAATGGCTATGTATAGAATTATGAGGTCTCAGTTCCTGGCCGCTGAGACACATAGATTGTTTTTATTTATAATTATTTTGATTTCATGCTTTTAAAACCATAAATAGCATTACTAGCTTGACTAACTAACATGAGGTATATTCTAGGTATCAGTTAATGGACACAATATTTGCAAGGACGGATTTCTCTTACAAATGATCCAAACTACTGAGATGGCATGCCATGTGTGCATAATAGCCTTAATGTGTTTAGGAAAATATTATTGGATTAAAAACCAGACATTTTTAATTTAATAGAGCTACATATAAAGAGTCATAAATGACTCACCCAATTGCCTCTTCATGGTTCAATGTTTATTTAACACCAATATAAAAATAGTAAAAATATCATGCATAGAATTGAACCTAAGTGCTTTACAGATGGGCATTAGAACTTGTTTTAAAGATGACATGGGGAAACATCAACTTCAAGATACTAAACACTTTGGAGAAAATCAAAGTAGGAGAAGAGAAAGGAATTACGATAAGAATGCAAGCAATTAAATAGTGTAGTACCCAATTGGGCATATGGGCTTAAATATGCTGCAGGTCCCTCTCCATCTGGACTTTAATAAGCTTTGAGTTATTGCCAATAAAATACCAAGGAGGCCTCTTCCGGCATTCATGGGCATCTGTCCACATGGTTCAGACAGGCAGCTGATGGGTTACAGTTGCTGTTGAGGGCATGATCAAGGAGAAGGCCAGCATTTCAAAGTGGGCCAAGGTTTCACAAGCTACCTCTAGCTGGAGCTTTTAGCTTTTAGCTAGTCTCTACAGAAATTACTTGCTTGAGTATCACTTGAAATAATTTTAAAGAACTATGGATTCTCTCTCCCATTTTTAAGCAGACATGTTGATACATGTAAGTTTTCATCTAAATCTTAAGGAGTGGGATGGGATATATTTTTAGTATGTTGTAAATATTAGTTTAACAACCCCACTCCTTTCATTTTATCTACAGAATCTAAATTCCAAGGTGATTTGATATGCGTCATTAACTATTTAAGAAATACATGAAGCAGCTTTCAGTACCCAGAAATATGATAGGATTTCTCATATTCATGTTTCCATTCCACTCCTCCAATTTTATCTAAAACGCAATCCTGTTTTTTAAATTTTAGCCATTCTGGAAAGTATGTGTTATGAATCATCTGTTGATTTAAATTTGCTTTCCATAATGACTAGGCCTTATTATTTTTTAACAAAATTTGTGAATTATCAATATTTTAATTTTTAAAATTATTTTGACATATTTTATAAAAGTCACAGACGTGGCATTTTGATAGGACAATTTTCATATCAGCTCTATTCTGACCTTCTTCTCCCATCAAGATCTTTACCTTTTAAGCTTTTTATGTATGTATGGTTAATGTCAATAAAAACTTACAAATTAGACTCTCAGACCATTTCTAAACTCTACTCCATGCTCATTTCTGATATTCAAGAATGACCCCAGGTGACTCTCAGAGATGAAATGAAGACAGTGGTTTCAGACATTATTTGTTTAAAAGAAGACTTAGGGGCCCCTAGGTGGCTCAGTTGGTTAACTATCTGCCTTCAGCTCAGGTCATAATCTCAGGGTACTGGGATCAAGCCCTCTTTTAGGATCCCTGCTCAGCAAGGAGTCTGCTTCTCTCTCTCCCCTTCTGCCCCTACCCCCCTCCTCCCCTCCCAGCTCATGTTCTCTCCCTCTCTCTCTCTCAAATAAAGTCTTAAAAAAAAAAAAAAGAGATTTAAATCCTATGTTGGAGGTTTTAGAAAAAGATGAGAAAATGTAAAAGGCCCAACATCCAATGGCATGTTTTGTCTTAATGTCCTTTGAAATCTATGCAAAGCAGACATTTTGTCTGAATATAGAGCATTAAATCTCATTTATCTGATTCTTTGAATTAAACAATGATTCAAACACAGTAGGCTTTTATTTTGATTCTAGCTTTGTCATTAAATGACTTGTTTGGGCTTCAGGTTTATTCATCTGTAGAAGGACGCACTGAAGGTGCTGACGTTGCTGGTAAGCGGATATCATCCTTTCTGGTTATATATCATGAGGCCTAAGGTCATATGTACTAAGTTCAGCATGCACTGAAGTTCTCTTTCAGCCTATCCTTCTAATCAACATCCAACACTACTATAATTTAAGCCCCATCTGGAATATTTTATTTTATTAATACATTACATGCTCTATCACATTTTACAAATGTAGTATTTATAATAACTCCCATTTATTTGCCAGCAGGATTTTTTCTGGATTAATGTGTAATGTTTCTGGAACCCACAACATATAAACATACTGAAATATTTCTTTTTTTTTTAAAGATTTTGTTTATTTGAGAGAGAGAGGAAGAGAACATAACTGGGGCGGGGGGAGGGGCAGAGGGAGAGGGAGAAGCAGACTCCCTGCTGAGCCCAGAGACTGCTCTACAAAGGGCTCCATCTCAAGACTCTGAGATCATGACCTGAGCCTAAGTCAGATGCTTAACATACTAAGCCACCCAGGCACCCCCATACTGAAATATTTCTAAAGGAGATCAGTTGGACCAGAAATTACCACATGAAAAATAATGGGAAAAAAAAAAGTAGCAATGGCTTAAAGAAAAGGTGAAATAGGAGAGACATAAAGGTATCTTTAAATATTGGATAGGTTAACATGTACAAAACGGAATGAAGTGAGCATCAAGGCAAAGGCAAATGGGAATTTCAATTCCTATAGGGTAAGCCTGGCTTACGATTGTTCTGTGCAAGATTTATAGCACACAGTGTGGTATATTTAAGAGGAATCTGGAATTGCCTCAAAATCAGTGCTTTGGGCATACTACCCTACCAGTCTATCCATACAGCCTGCAATCTGTCCATTACCACTGTAGTGAGGCAGCTCAATTTCCCGTATAAATCCGGGCTCTGAATTAGCGCAACCAAGAGAATTTAGGAATTTTCTAGAGATGGAGTAAAATAATAATCACATTTTTGGGGAATAAAATACAGGTGTAAGTGAAACAAGAACTATCTAGAAAAAATAAGCAACTGGAAAATCATGGACATTAAAACTGTGGTCATTAAACAAAAGACACAGTAGAACGGTGTACTCTGAAATAGACATTTTTCAAAGAGAATCTGAGAATGAAAGAATGGTACAGATAAATTCACCCACAGTTGAGGATATAAAGAAATTTTATTTGAATATAGATTTTTTTTCAAATAACCAATCAAGATATGAAGAGAAAATCATAGATAGATACATACATACATGCATACATAGGCTTTCATAAAGAGAGAATGGAGAACATGGTAGAAAAATAAAACTCACAAAACTCACAGATAATTGCTAGAAATTTCCAATGAGATTGGGATTATAAAATCAGGCACTGTGGGGACTGCAGCACTATCTAAAGGCATTTAAATTCATTATTTTTTTAAAGCTGAGTAAAACCAAACAAAATAGGAATACTGGAAAAATCTAGCCAATAGATTACCACTTTTCAAAACTTGCAGCAAATACCCTTCTGAAGAATTAAAATGGAAAAGAAACCATACAAGCCCTATAAAAACTCACCATGATTACTATAGTTATAGTTCAAGTAATTCAAACTTGACTTACTCTAAATGTTAGTGTCTTGTTAGAATCACTCGTACACCCAGCTACTGATAGAGGGCCTTGTTATTTGTTGTAAAGGATCATCTGGATCATTTTGAGATGCAGAATATGTTCCAACCATCACAGAGTTTGTGTTTTCAGCAGCAATGACCTATATGTATCAAAAATGCCCAGGAGTCTAGGATAGCGGATTTGTCAGCAAGGAAGCCCACACTAAAGTAGATCTATTTTTCTCTACTTTTTCTCTAACCCCACCTCCATTACATAATAGAGAACTTTAAAGAGCTATTGGTCATGAACTCTGTATAATAAAACAATGCTGAACTTTTGTTCTAACTCTCTTCATTCATGAATGTAATTTATGGTTTGTGACACCATCACCAAGAAGACTGAGATTTATAGATTACAATTTCTATCATATTGGTTCTATTTTCCTTTTGTTTAATTTTTCTCATAAAAAGGAGTAAAACCAGAGAAAAGGTAGAGTTTTAATAGGAAATTTGGGTCAACCTCAAATCCTTAAATGACCTTCTAAACCAAAAGTACATTTTTTGAACTACTTAAATGTGGGAATCCAGATTAAGTGAATCCATGCCATAGCTAAGGAACTGATTATTTTAAATATATACAAAATTGTTGATTACTGATATATTTTGTAACTTTTTTCTTTCATCAGTAATTAGCTCATGTTTCCATAGTTCTATGGAAAAGATGCAGGGCTATAGTTTTTCAAGTTCAGCAAATTACCAAATTTTTTAAGAGTGGGAGACTTCTGCTAAAAATTAAAATGTTTGCAATGATAACCTAGTTTTTTTTTTTTTTTTAAGGTTTATATATCTATTCTAGAGAGAGAAGGAGAATGAGCGCAGTGGAGAAGTACAGAGGGAGAGAGAGAAACTTTAGGCTAGATCACGACCAGGGCCGAAACCAAGGGTTGGACACTTAACCAAATGCAGCACTCAGGTGCCCCAATAACCTACAGTCTTAAAGAGTGAAATATCATTGTCAGAGCTCATTTGTTTTTAAGTAATTTAGAAGATTTTTCTGGAGGGGCGGAGCAAGATGGTGGAGGAGTAGGAGACCTAAATTTTGTCTGGTCCCAGGAATTCAGCTAGATAGGGATCAAACCATTTTGAACACCTACGAACTCAACAGGAGATCGAAGAAAAGAGTAGCAGCAACTCTCTGAACAGAAAAGCGACCACTTTCTGGAAGGTAGGATGTACAGAGAAGTGAATCCGAGGTGATATTGGGGAGGATAGATAGCGGGGGAGGGGGCCTCCCTTGGCCGCTTCTGGCAAGTGATAGAGCAGTGGAGCACAAAATCGGAACTTTTAGAAGTCGGCTCTGCTGAGGGACATCGCTCCAGTAGCTAAGCGGGGGGTGGAGCCCTCGTGGGACAGTGTGGTCTCAGGACCCTCGGGGTCACAGAAAGTCTGGGGGTGCCTGAGTGCGGCAGAGCTCCCAGATATCGGAGTGGGGAAGCCGGCTGCAGAGACGGAGCCGAGGCATGGGCTTGCAGCTCGGGGTTGCCATAAACCGTGATCCGCGGCACAGTCAGGCAACTGCTCCTCGAGCAGGGACCCAACAAGCGGCAGATCCGGGGAGACTCCCCTTCCTCCCCTGGGAGGAGAGGCGCAGGAGCACACTGCAGGGATCTGCTGGGTTTGGAGACTCCACACTGAGTTGGGTGCCAGAGATAGAAACGTTCGGTCACAGTCTGGGTGAGCACAGAGTGCGGCCGGAGACCAGGGAGATGGGAGTGACTGACTGCTTTTCTCTGGGGGTGCACTGAGGAGCGGGGCCCCGAGTTCTTGGCTCCTCCAGGGCAGAGACTGGGAGGCCGCCATTTTCACTCTCGGCCTCCAAAACTGTACGGAAAGCTTGCAGGGAACAAAGCGCCCGAGAGCAAACCCAAGCAGATTACTTAGCCCAGACTGGGCAAGGGCGGGGCAATTCTGCCTTCCTCAAAGACATTTGGGAACCACGGCAACAGGCCCCTCCCCCAGAAGATCAGCAAGAACAGCCAGCCAAGACCAAGTTTACCGATCAATGAGAACAGCAGAACTCCAGCGCTAGGGGAATACTGCACATAGAATTCATGGCTTTTTTCCCCATGATTCTTTAGTCTTTCAAAGTTAATTTTTTTAAATTTTCTTTTTTTTCTTTTTCTTTTTCTTTTTCCCTTTTTCAACCAACATCTTATCAATCCCTTTTATTTTTTTAAGATTTTTATTTATTTATTTGACAAAGAGAGACACAACGAGAGAGGGAACACAAGCAGGGGGAGTGGGAGAGGGAGAAGCAGGCTTCCTGTGGAGCAGGGAGCCCGATGCAGGGCTTGATCCCAGGACCCTGGGATCATGACCTGAGCTGAAAGCAGACGCTTAACGACTGAGCCACCCACGCGCCCCATCAATCCCTTTTTTAAAAATCTTTTTTATTTTTCATTTTTAAGAGTCATATTCTATCCCTTCCTAGTAGTTAATCTTATTTTTGGTATATATATAAGTTGTTCTCTCTTTAAAATTTTGGGATACAGTTTCTTCTAATGGACCAAAATATACCCTAAATCTCTAGTGTATGGCGTTGTTCTAGTCTCCTGCCTGATCACATTCTCTCCCTTTTTTTTTTTTTTTAATTTCTCTTCTTTCTTTTTTCAACCAACTTCTTACCAATTCCTTTTATAAAATCTTTTATAATTTTTATCTTTACAGTCATATTCCATCCCTTCATTGTATTTACCCTTATTTTTGTACATATATAAGCTTTTCTTTAATATTTTGGGAGGCAGTTTCTTCTAATAGACCAAAATATGCCCAAAATCTAGTGTGTGGCACTGATCTATTTACCAACCTGATATTTGATCATATTCTTTTTTTTTATCTTTTTCTTTTTCTTTTTTTTTTCTTTTTTCTTTCTTTCCCTTTCTTTTCCCCGGTTTCAGGTCTCTTCTGATTTGTTTAGTGTATATTTTTCTGGGGTCATTGTTATCCTGTTAGCATTTTGTTCTCTCATTCATCTATTCTCCTCTGGACAAAATGACAAGATGGAAAAAATCACCTCAACAAAAAGAACAAGAGGCAGTACCGACTGCCAGAGACCTAATCAATACGGACATTAATAAGATGTCGGAACAAGAGGTCAGAATGATGATTATAAAGATACTAGCTGTGCTTGAAAAATCATGGAAGTTATTAGAGAAACCATTTCTGGAGAAATAAAAGAACTAAAATCTAACCAAGTCGAAATCAAAAAGGCTATTAATGAGGTGCAATCAAAAATGGAGGCTCTAACTGCTAGGATAAATGAGGCAGAAGAAAGAATCAGTGAGATAGAAGACCAAATGATGGAAAATAAAGAAGCTGAGAAAAAGAGAGATAAACAACTACTGGATCACAAGGGCAGAATTTGAGAGATAAGTGATACCATAAGACGAAACAATATTAGAATAATTGGGATCCCAGAAGAAGAAGAAAGAGAGAGAGGGGCAGAAGGTATATTCAAGCAAATTATAGAAAGAACTTCCCTAATTTGGGAAAGGAAACAGGCATCAAATTCCAGGAGGCACAAAGAACCCCTCTCAAAATCAATAAAAACAGGTCAACACCCTGACATCTAATAGTAAAACTTACGAGTCTCAGAGACAAAGAGAAAATCCTGAAAGCAGCTCAGGAGAAGAGATCTGTAACCTACAATGGTAGAAACATTAGATTGGCAAGAGACCTATCCACAGAGACCTGGCAGGCCAGAAAGGACTGGCATGATATATTCAGAGCACTAAATGAGAAAAATATGCAGCCAAGAATACTGTATCCAGCTAGGCTGTCATTGAAAATAGGAGAGATAAAAAGCTTCCAAGACAAACAAAAACTAAAGCAATTTGCAAACATGAAACCAGCCCTACAAGAAATATTGAAAGGGGTCCTCTAAGCAAAGAGAAAGCCTAAAAGTAACATTAAACCAGAAAGGAATACAGACAATATACAGTAACAGTCACCTTACAGGCAATACAATGGCACTAAGTTCATATCTTTCGATAGTTACCCTGAATGTAAATGGGCTAAATGCCCCAATCAAAAGACACAGGGTATCAGATTGGATAAAAAACAAGACCTATCGATATGCTGTCTGCAAGAGACTCATTTTAGACCCAAAGACACCTCCAGATTGAAAGTGAGGGGGTGGAAAACCATTTACCATGCTCATGGATTGGAAGAACAAATATTGTGAAGATGTCAATGCTACCTAGAGCAATCTGCACATTTAATGCAATCCCTATCAAAATACCATTCACTTTTTTCAAAGAAATGGAACAAATAATCCTAAAATTTGCATGGAACCAGAAAAGACCCTGAATATCCAGAGGAATGTTGAAAAAGAAAAGCAAAGCTGGTGGCATCACAATTCCGGACTTCAAGCTCTATTACAAAACTGTCATCATCAAGACAGTATGGTACTGGCACAAAAACAGACACATAGATCAATGAAACAGAATAGAGAGCCCAGAAATGGACCCTCAACTCTATGGTCAACTCATCTTCGACAAAGCAGGAAAGAATGTCCAATGGGAAAAAGACAGTCTCTTCAACAAATGGTGTTGGGAAAATTGGACAGCCACATGCAGAAGAATGAAACTGGACCATTTCCTTACACCACACACAAAAATAGACTCCAAATGGTTGAAAGACCTAAATATGAGACAGGAGTCCATCAAAATCCTAAAGGAGAACACAGGCAGCAACCTCTTTGACCTCAGCCACAGCAACTTCTTCCTAGAAACATTGCCAAAGGCAAGGGAAGCAAGGGCAAAAATGAACTATTGGGACTTCATCAAGATAAAAAGCTTTTGCACAGCAAAATAAACGTCCACAAAACCAAAAGACAACTGACAGAATGGGAGAAGATATTTGCAAATGACATATCAGATAAAGGGCTAGTATCCAAAATCTATAAAGAACTTCTTAAGCTCAACACCCAAAGAACAAATGATCCAATCAAGAAATGGGCAGAAGACATGAACAGACATTTTTCCAAAGAAGACATCCAAATGGCCAACAGACACATGAAAAAGTGCTCAAGTTCGCTTGGCATCAGGGAAATCCAAATCAAAAGCTCAATGAGATACCACCTCACACCAGTCAGAATGGCTAAAATTAACAAGTCAGGAAACGACAGATGTTGGCGGGGATGCAGAGAAAGGGGAACCCTCCTACACTGTTGGTGGGAATGCAAGCTGGTGCAACCACTCTGGAAAACAGTATGGAGGTTCCTCAAAAAGTTGAAAATAGAGCTACCATACGATCCAGCAATTGCACTACTGGGTATTTACCCCAAAGATACAAATGTAGTGATCCGAAGGGGTACATGCACCCCAATGTTTATAGCAGCAATGTCCACAATAGCTGAACTATGGGAAAGAGCCAGGATGTCCATCGACAGATGAATGGATAAAGAAGATGTGGTATATATATACAATGGAATATTATGCAGTCATCAAAAGGAATGAGATCTTGCCATTTGCAACGATGTGGATGGAACTGGAGGGTATTATGCTGAGTGAAATAAGTCAATCAGAGAAAGGCATGTATCATATGATCTCACTGATATGAGGAATTCTTAATCTCAGGAAACAAACTGAGGGTTGCTGGAGTGGTGGGGGGTGGGAGGGATGGGGTGGCTGGGTGATAGACATTGGGGAGGGTATGTGCTATGGTGAGCACTGTGAATTGTGTAAGACTGTTGAATCACAGACCTGTATCTCTGAAACAAATAATACATTTTATGTTTTAAAAAAAAGACAAAGATAGTAGGAAGGGAAAAATGAAGGGGGGGAATCGGAGGGGGGACGAACCATGAGAAACTATGGACTCTGAGAAACAAACTGAGGGTTCTAGAGAGGAGGGGGTGGGGGGAGGGTTTAGCCTGGTGATGGGTATTAAAGAGGGCACGTTCTGCATGGAGCACTGTGTGTTATACGCAAACAATGAATCATGGAACACTACATCAAAAACTAATGATGTAATGTATGGTGATTAACATAACAAAATTAAATAAATAAAATAAAATTAATAAAATAATAAAATAAAATAAAATAAATAAAATAAAAATTTTTCTGAGGAGTAGAGAAAAATGGAATGTGCATGCCAACTTTTGTAGTTTTTTCCTAAAAAACAAAAACACCGAACACTGCAGGACACAGATTTTTATTTGTAACCCTAAATATGTAAATTCTGGGCAAGTTCTAAAATTGGAGAATGCAATTCTACTTACAAAAACAAAACAAAACAAAAACCACCAAACAACCACAACAAACAACTCTGCAATGGTGAAATCTTCCCATCAGTGCTTAATGAGTCCATTTTCCTTCTCCAATAGGCTCACTCGTAACTTTATAACTAGGAGAAGAACCAAGGATCTGAGCAATTACCACTAGAGATTATTGTTTACACGCACTACCAGGTCTTATACCACTTTAAGAGCGTTACTAATTGAACTGAATTAGGACCATGATTGAGATGGAAACTCATTGCAGAGAGGCCCTATTTCTAATATTGCAAGAATTACTTAGTAGGATTTATATCTAGAGGATAAAGCATATTTGTCAGATAAACCTGCATTTACATGCTAATAAAAAGGGTGTCAGCACCTCACTGAAGGCATCATAGGAGTATGAGAAAGCATGGAGGAACACAGGCATGTGTATTGGTATGCACATCTTTTTGTCTTTTTTTTTTTAAGATTTATTTATTTATTTGACAGAGAGAGAGCGCGCATGCGCACTAGCAGGGGGAACAGCCAGCAGAGGGAAAGGGAGAAGCAGGTTCCAGGAGAAGGGAGCAGGGAGCCCGATGTGGGGCTCAATCCCCAGACCCTGGGATCATGTCCTGAGCTGAAGGCAGACACTTAACCGACTGAGCCACCCAGGTGCCACTCTTTTTGTCTTTTTAAAAATTTTTCTTCCTAAGGGTCACGCAGAACCACCCTCAGATCTGGACTAGGGTGGCCCTTGCTGGCCTCGTGCTTCAAATGGCTCTGCATAGCGCAAGCACAAGGAATGATGCACTAGAGAGCACAAGCATGCCTCACTCAGAAGCAAGCACTCGCAGGCACATCCTCTGAACACCTTGTGCTCATGACTAACCCCTTTCAGCTTCAGCAAAACGCATCTTCATGTCTCTTACACTCCGTTCTTGTATCAAAAGTCCACCGAGACCAAATATATTGATCTTTTGGTTTGGGCCACGGCCAATGTAGGAGAGAGATGGTGTTTCAGAGTAGGGAGGCTTGAATGGTGGAAATGCTTCACACACAAAAGAGACAACTTAATTACCTCATCAAATTTCCCTTTTGTGATAGCATGAGAGCAATAAATTATTGGTTAAAGTATCTTTTATGTATTTATTTTTCTCAGTAATGCTGAGATACTATTTTCTGGCTTCTCATGTTTTAATTCATGACCCTGGAGATAATCATCACAGTTGCATAAATCTTAAAGTTATTACTTTTAAACTTCCAAATATCTACATCTTAGACATAATCGTGAAACTTGAAAACTCTATTATCAAATAGACATTGACTAAATCCTTAGTTTTATTTTAATTTTTTAAGATTTTATTTATTTATTTGAGAGAGAGAGAGAGAGCTCAAATGGAGGGAGGGGAGAGGAAGAGGGACAAGCAGACTTCCCACTGAGCAGGGAGCCCGATGTGGAGGCGGGGCTCCATCCCAGGACCCTGAGATAATGACCTGAGCCGAAGGCAGGCGCTTAACCAACTGAGCGACCCAGGCGCCCCTAAATCTCAAGTTTTATTTTATAAACTTAACATAATTTAAATGTTCAAAACACAAATTTCAATTTCATCTCCATTTAAGGAATTCTGATTTAAGTTGTGATATTTACTACTTATAAATTATCTTTTGAATATCTAAGAAAAATAATTTATGACAGTGTGTTAGAAATTAATTTTATTTAAAATATATTTTGATTTCATTAATATAAGGTTATCAGCTAAAACTGTTGCTGAATAATTAAAAGCATAATTTTAAATATTTTCACTACATTTCTATTTAAGACTTTAAATCCTATCTATCAATAGTATACCAATTAGGTGAAAATATTGATTACATAAACATAACTGATTCTACTAGAATGAAGACAATAAAAATAAAGGTTATTAAAATATATAATCATTTATGAATTGTGTATATCTTTATTTCATTACTCATCCAAAGATTGCTGGCTTATGAACAGAACACCAGGCATGCAGAGTAATAAGTAAATTCACTCATCTTTGGTATTTTGCCAACTTTCAGTCACATAAAAGCGAAACCTTTGAACATATCTTTCAATTTTATAATTATGAAGATATATTTGCCAAGGATAGAGAATAGAAGAGATTTTATTTAACAGTCTGTTAGCTTGATATGTAACTTTTAAATATTTGACATATGGTATGTGGGTCTCTCTTTTTACTCTTGCTTCAGGCCCTGCAAATATTAGAAATGAACTTGTTATCTAAGACATACTCTAGAGAGTAGGTCTAAGGATGCATGCCTAAAAATGTATAAGCCAACTCTATAACTAGGTCATGTGGCCAGGCAATGCGAGGACAGGATAGTCTTTTCACAAAATCATTAAATATTAATATGTTATATATTTTAGTTTATGCTAATTTAGTTTTTGGCAAATCAGACCAATTCTTACAAGTACATTCTAGAATACACAAGTAGTAGCTGGTTCCACATTTTAGGAAAAACAAAATCCCAATATTCTGTTTTGGATATGCTATTTGCCCCTCCAGACCTACTGTTTACCCTTTGTCCATCTTGCTATATACACAAGGGGGCCATCCCATGTTAATGGATTATGTTGATGTCTGGCTTCTGGTTGGGTTTGACGATATTGGATGTAACAGTGAAGGAAGGGTGAGGTCCACTTCTCAGTTTGGCATGTTCCTACAGGCTGGCAGCATCTATCTACCAAAACCCACAGCTTCTTTAGGGAGCCCCATTTTATTCCTCTTGACTCAAGATCTGGTCATGGCTCTGTCCCCTTGCCCTTTTATGTTCAGGTAGCATGTTTCTGGATCCCTGGCAGCCTCCGTGTATGGCAGTACCCCTTGTTACTTTTTCTAAACCTCCCACTTTTGCAAATAGCTCCCCTCCTCCATTTTTAAACTCTTCTTTTTCTCCAATCTGCATGTGCCAACTCTCTCCCATTAGCACTGTGCTTACTATTCAGTTCACCCTTGATCAACATGTTCAACAACTTGTATGTGTTTTACAGTACTGTAAAAGTCTTTTCTCTTCCTTATGATTGATTTTTACATTTTCTTTTTTCTAGCTTATTTTAAGAATACAGTATATAATACATATACAAAATATGTCTTAATGGATTGTTTACATTATTGGTAAGACTTCTGGTCAAGAGTAGGCTATTAGTACTTAAGTTTGGGGGAGGGGAGCAAAAATTATACTTGGATTTTTCACTGTGCCACAGTTTGGTGCCCCCAACCCCCAGGTTGTTCAAAGGTCAATTGTACGTTCTATTAGCACATGTGTGACTTTGATCATTATCCTTCAGTTTTTGAGCCACAGTCCTGTTTCAAGTCAGAGATCATAAATATTCTACAGAAATTTAAGAACAAGAGCACAAATACTCTGATCGTATGTTCTTAAACACTGTTCCAGTTAGTTCCCTTCGGGGAGTACCTCCAGCACTGAAAACAGTTTATTATAGGCACTTCAATAATTATTGAATGTCTAATCAATAGTAAAGGACAAGAGATGACCTCTCAGAGCCAACGGTAAAAGTTGCTTCCTTTCCTGAGCTCATTTCCTTCATATATCTGACTGTCTTTGTCACTTTCTGTACTTACCTGAACATGGCTGGTTACAGTTATGGGGTCTGGAATGGAAAACTGGTGGAAGGGAGATAAAATTAGAAGGGGATTTTAAATAATCTTTCAAATAATGTAACATCAAAATATTTGTGAAGTCCTCGGTCTTTGAGAGGCTAGAACTTGAACACTGCCTGACTTCCATACCATGAGAGTTTTTAAATGGTCTGCAAGTCATGTATCCCCTGGTCATAATATCACTTCATTATAAATTAAGATGAGGCTAGTTCTTTTAGAGGAAAATTGATCTGGTATCTGCTGCTCTTTCTTCTATTGATTTTTTTCCTGTTGCCTTTTCATTGTTCTTGTTTAATAGCATTTCATATTTTTATATAGTTCATATTATATAATTTATATTTTCCTGGGTGATAATCCTGTGCAACCACATTTTCCAATGAAGTTACACATTGTCCCTTATACTTCTTAAAAATATTTTAGTTTTGCCACCACTTTTGTTCCTACAATTATTTTTTTTGTATACCTAAAAGTGAAAAATAAAGCCTTAGCAAGTCTACATTTTGTATTCCCTAAACCATTAATTTCTCATTTTATAAGTTTCTTCCTCCTATATCCCTTACCTTTAAAAAATTTATTTATTTATTTGACATAGAGATCAAGAAAGCACAAGCAGGGGGAGCAGCAGAGGGAGAGGGAGAAGCAGGCTCCCCGCTGAGCAGGGAGCCCAATGTGGGGCTCCATCCCAGGACCCTAGGATCATGACCTGAGCCAAAGGCAGATGCTTAACTGACTGAGCCACCCAGGCACCCTTATCCCTTACCTTTTTATTCATATTTTTCTTTCTAGTGTCCTCAGATAAATGCTTAACTTTTATTTTGTGATTAACAGTACAAATGACTTAATGTTATGAATTTTAACCTTGGCTGTAGTCCACACTGTTTTTGTGTTCTAACTGCTGCTAATCACTAGATAATTGCAGCTTTAAGTTTCTCAGTGATCTGAGTTATTTACAAGTATTTTCTAATTTCTAAAAGCTTGGAGAGAAGTTGCAACCTATTTATTATTAATGTCCAGGTGTATTATATTTATATTACATTTAATTATATTTAATTAGAGAACACTGATTACATGTTTGCTTTATAGAATGGATTGGCATTTCTTTGGACTTTTAATGTGCTCACTTGATAAAATCCTGATATATGGATATGATAAAATTGATATGAGTGTATATATGTATATATATCTGAATAATCTTAAAAGTTCAATTATACATATACCTGTGTCTGCATATGTGTGCATCATCCATTTATATATTTTATATGCTTCATCTGTTCCTTGTGGTTACGGGATCAAGGTCCCATTTTCCTGATGGCTATAAACAGAGGGCCACTCCTAGCTTTGAGAAATGACTGCATTCTTATGGCTCCCTTCCCTCCATTGCCAAAGCCATCAACATGGTTGGATGGGTCAAATCAAACCAGGTCAAGTCCTTCCCATGCCACATTGTTTTCTGACCATGAATAGGAAGTTTCTCCACCTTAAGGACTCTTGAAATGAAATTGGACCCACTTGGATAATCCAGGAAAATCTCTTCATCTAAATGTTCATAAATTTATCACATCTGCAAAGTCTTCTTAAGGTACAAACATCTTTGGGGAGCCATTACTCTGTCTACAATAAGTGGATTGGTGTGAAGTACACTTGAAGAGTAAAGTGTTGGGTCATGCAGTAACTGATGGACTTAAATATTAGAAAAATATATTTTCAGGACTATGATTTTTTTTAACTAGGACTTAATTGTGAGGGTAACAGAACTGCAAGGAGACTAAAATCACAAACTTGATAGACCCCCTATGCCAAGATCAGATCCTTGTAAGGAAAAGAGTGGGACTCTGAAACCTGGGATGATGAGTATAAGAATTGGGGAATCAAACACCCCTGATTTTGATGAACTCTCCTAAACAGAAAAAGCAGCCTTTCTCCCTTTACAGAAGAAAGCAGCTTCCCCTTGCCAAAGGCAATGCAAGGGTCTCACCTACAGTAGGTACTTTGTTAGATTATGATTGCCTTCCATGAATTCTTTTCCCACCTTCATTCATTGCCTCCAATAATTGGAGTTTGGTCTTAGCCTAGCCCAAGGAGGGAAATAGAACCCCTGCTCTAGGAGGAAATGCACTGTACAACAGAAGTATCACAGGACTGGAAAACGTGTTCAGATGATGCAGGAGTAATTAAGTGGGATATATCCTGAGGATGTTGGATTGAGACACAGGCAGAATGCAAGGTCAGTTAAGAGAGGATTATTAACATAGAAGGATTCTCCTGAGACTTCCAGTTCAAGTCTGGCAAATACATTTGGACACAGTACGAATTACCTACTAGAATGTCTCCTTGAAGCTGGACATTAGAAGAGTCAAAGGTAAATAAGACGGTAATACCAGTATGGCTGTGGGCACAGAAGGGTTCAGAAAGGTCATGGAGGTAGGTGTGTTAAAAAGCACTTGCTAGATGAAGTGAGAGAACCACTACCAAGTAGGTTCTCTGGGAGAGCAAAAGGACATCCCCTTTCCTGAGGCACTGGAGAATGCACTTGTGAAGGATCCCCGGTATCTTTAAGCAGCTTGAGGAGATGGCTTCTTTCCAGAGCTGGAAGTAAGAGATACTAGGGATCTGGCCTCTTCGCTGTCAAGGGGGAGACACTCATAGAGGCAAGGTAGATCAATCCATAAAATGGGCAATAAGGGCAAAGAGGCCATCAGGTTACTGGACTCACAGGCATCTATGGTGAAGACTAATAGAGCATAGTGTTCCACAGTAAGATAGATGGACATCCAACTATATTACATGCCTTATATAACCAGAAAAAAAATCAAGAACTGATAAAGATCACTATAACATTTCTAGATCCAAATCAGTTCACAGGCATTGAATTCACTGATTTCTTAAAGCATGTTATATCATGTTATATCAGATGCAACTGGCCTCAGTAGGAGACTCAAAACTCCATCATAGTCTTTTGTCAGAGTGAAGGTTTATGGGCACCAGGAAAAGAAAAAAATCTGTCCTTGGTCCATCTGATAGTGATTTAAATGGGTCAGAAGATTCATCCTGTGATTTACTTCCCCTGTCGTCAAGTGCATATCTAGGATGGATCTACTTAGGTGCCGATAGACCCCTCATCTTGTAGAATAAGAGCCCTCAAGTGAAGTCCCTGAAACTTCTCCTTTAGCCACGATATTAAGTTGGATGCAGTATTAGTAATACCCCCAAGGACTTCAATGAAATTGGTGATGTCTATTAGATCCCAGTTCAATTCAGTAGTATAACCCCTATGAAAATCAAATAGATAGGATTATAATGGATCAATATGAATTTAACCAAATGAAAGACTCAATTATAGTTATGGGGTGGGATGAGTTATCTTCACTGGAACAGATGAACACTTGGCATCCAGCTACTGCTATAGTAAATGTGAATTTTTAAAAATACCTTATTGATTCTCTTCTGTGAATAGTGACCTTGGTCATCTTGACATTCTGTAGAACATCATAGTAGCCAATTGTATTGATAATGGCATACCAGCTGAAGCTGGTTAACATGAAGTGGTTAAATGGCCCTGATAAAACACATGCCCCACCAGATAGGAGGTAGATGCACAAATATTTAGGGAACTGCCTCATCAAGCCAATTATCTGAATCATGCCAGAATATTCCCTTTTTCCCTTTCATGTAAATAATAAGTTGTTATACCTTGTACCCCTGCCATTAAAACAAGGTACATATATGCCTAAACATGCAATATATCACAAATATGTACTTACATATCCTTGCACATATATACACACAGTATACACAATATGGAACAGACATTAAACTTGTTGGTCCAATGGGAGTATTACCTTTATTTGGCAAATATATTGAATATTCTGTTTCAGATATGGAAACAGGTTTTGGTAGTAGATGTTAAGGATAAAGAAATTAACATATAAATTACTTTGTTCCCTCAAATATTTAATTTATTTAATATAAAATTACCTAGTTTTTTTTATTAAAATGTATTTTAGAATTTGAATGATCAACATCCATCAACTCTTTCAACTTTTCCCACCCATATGCCTGCCTTTATTTGTAATTGCTCCTTATTTGTAATTGTCTTTGTTCTTATGATGAAGTTCTTTGGAAAATGGATCATCTTATGTATGGAACTATTGCTCTTGCAAATCTAACCCCATTCAGTTAGTCTTTCCAGTGAAACATTGTATTCTGCCCTAAATTTTTATTTTTACATTCTATTAAAAACCATTCAATGAAAGTGTTGGCTAATTGAACTTAAATTTTTTAAAAAGTAAGTAAATAAATAAGAACAACAACAACAAAATAAATCTTGACTTGTTTTTAAGAGTTATCTAATTTATCTAAATGACCAAAGTTGTCCTCTGATTTTTTATTTTATTTGCGCAAACTATAACCAAACTGGTGAGAATTTCGTCAGAGGTTTTCCAGTCTAGAGAAATTGGTTCCAGAGCTCCTGGTAATGAGGTGCAAACTTTTTATGTACGTAGAGCATTGTTGTTCCGATCTTTATCCTGTTTAAGTCACACTTAGAAAACTCAGCCCCTAATTTCCTCCCTTCAAAAGGGATTGTTGTTGTTGTTTCAATTTTTAGCTAATTTCCTTTATTTATACTGCTTTTGTCATGCGTCGATAATGTTGACCAACTTCAGATATTTACAGATTCGAAACAGCTGCAAACATATAATTAGATCTTATCAACTTTGGCCATATGTTTGTGAACAAAACTCTCTTCCCCTCTGTCACCAAAGAGCTAAAAACACTTAGGAATTTGGCAAGTTTACAAACTTCCGTGTTCTTACTCTTTCTACTAGGATCCTAGATCTTAATGAGCTTCCTAAACCTAATCTATGTGAAATGAAAGTCTAGGAACTGTCTTTCCAGAACTAGTTACCCAACTATGTAAATGCTGTACGTCCTTAGTAAGCACCCTAATACTACTGTATTCGTGATAGTGAGGCTGGTCTGATAGTAATTTATAAGAAGATCACCCACAGACATCCATGACTCGCTTCACAGGAAAGGGGTCTCCTTTCTGAACATGAAATGAATATACCAGAGAGTCCTCCTTTCCATTCTTGTCTATATTATCAGGCTTTTAAAATTTAGCTTTTGATGCTCTTCAGTTAGAATATCATAGGTCACTTTCCCTTTAATGTTGTGAATGCATAGAGCATATTTCAGGAGAACAGCTTATTGTAAGACTTAGCTACTTAATAAATTCTGTTTCATTAGGGACACTGCCATTCTCCTACCTACACCTCCCACTAACAGATAGCAACTCTGATTTTAATCAGGTCGTTTCTGCTGGGTAAGTTTGTACTAACTGCTGTGAATCATTACTTTGTTGAGATTTTTTTTTCCTTTTTTCCTGCTTAACAATCATCCCTTTAGCAAAACTGAGTCAGTTATGAGTTACATTTGGAAGCAGGGTAGAGATGCTTGAGCCCTGGTTTCTCTAACTCTATAAAATCTGTAGCAAATGAAACCACAGAAGTAATAGAAATCCAAGTGAAAGATTACATAAAGAAGTACAGGGAAGCAATTTCAGAAACAGAGTTCAATCTAAATTCAAATTAAAAACTTTCCAGGTCAAAATTCTGCAATAAAACAACCCAGAATCAATGCATTGAATTGTGTCAGTTGAAATTGCTCGTCAATAAAAAAAAAAAAAAATGGCATGTGATTTTTGACCTGCATGATAAGTCTTGCAGGAAGATGACAGATGTTAAAGTTAATAAAATGTTTGTTGCGAGGAACTAAAAAAGAAATGGATGAAAAGCATGGAGAAGTACTTTAGCAAAGCTTATCTATAGAATTCAGAAATAATATTTGTATCAAACTTCCTGCCTGATTCCAGACAGATCAGAGCCATGGCTGTTGAAGAGTGTTAATAAGTGTTTGTAGTTAAACGCAACCCTCATATTACTAGTCAGTAGAGATATCAAGGAAGTAAACAAAAATCTTATAGCTCATTTTACCTTTAAGAATGAATAAATTCATATTGTCTTTCTTCCTGGGGGTGTGGGTGGGACGGAGGATGGGGAGCAGAGCAGAGACACTAGGTGGAGGCATACAAAGCTGAATTTAGCTTATATTTTAATTCACTTGTGTGGGTGCTCTTCCGAGAAGACAGAATCCAAACATCTCCTGGGAAAATTTTAACCATAATGAAAGCAAAGCAAGTTCTAGAACCACCAGAACAATTAAGTACCTCCACTGCTCATTTTCAAATCGAATACCCTAATGTAAAAAGGTTGATCTAATAGTTTTCTTTTTATGCCCGTTTCTCTTTTCCATCATGATCCCTACCTAAATCAGCTGTTTTTGATTCGATCCTTCAGTTCCTTCAGGACTTAACTGATAAAGAGTTCTTTAAAGAAACATTCAAAGTTTGACATGCGTCTCTTGACATTTTCTTTACAAATAATATAATGACATTTCTTAATTCTTCTTAAGCCATTTCAGTACTTGTGACAGAAAACTCTTGGCAAATTCAGAATAGACTACAATTTAAAGGCAAATAGCAAAGTTTAAAAAAAAAAAATCTGCAGCAAAGGAGAGTCCGATGCTGATGTTTTTATACAAAGAGGTTGCGTGCCTTAAGTTGCCTATGATGAAGGACAGAATATGCATGTGTTGGAGATGGCTGGTTCTCAGAAATATCTGGTTCCCCTCCCTCTATGCTCTTGCATCTGGATGGAGACATTCAACTGGCTCTGACCAGTGAATTGTAAGAGGAAGAGAAGCATGTTTGTTGCAGGCTGAGGCAGTAAAAATCCACATGGGACCTATTCTGCTGACATACCAACCTAGGAAGAAGGGGTTCCAAATATCACATAAAAGCAAGCTAGTAAGATTTGCAAGCTGGGAACAGCATGTCCTGTGCCCCTCTTTGAAAGAAGTGCCCAAGAGAGCTGTTGGATCCAAAATGGCTTTACACTGATATTTTGGGGTTAATACATTATAACGGCTATGACCCAATCCTTCATGACTTATTCGAAACACAAATATAAAATTATAATTAAATTCAGAAATATAATTAGTAAACAGTTATTCAATATCTGTTAAAAATAAATGTGCAAATGAATAAGCCATTTTAATTATTTAACACCTTTTTGAAAAAAACTATAATACCCATACCTAAGTAGGTATAGTAAAACAGATACTCATATATTGCTGCCAAAAATAAAAAGGAAATATTTTTGGAATTCTTTATTAAAAGCATTCATAGTTTTGATCTAGTATGTAAATACTTGGTAATTAAGACCAAAAAAAAAAAAAATCAAAAGCTAGAGCTACAACTTTGTACAAACTTTATTTCATGTTGTAGTCAAAAAAGGAAACCATCTTAAATGTGAGGTAATAAAGGGTTTAAATAAACAATAAGTCAATTGTGATTAATATTAATCAACCATTTAAATAGTGTTTCTTAAAGTCCTAGAAGATAAGAAAAAAATTAACTTATAATTCCTCATTTCTTTCTAAGTAACAGTAAGTGAAGGGTTGCATTCTGGAAAAGTGTATTTACAGTAAAACTAATCAAATTGCTCTGAACAAGAAAGAAGAGAGAGAAATAGGGACAGGCACTAGGAAGAGGGTGGTGGGTAACCTGAGTATTGCCTTGGTTGGGGAGTGGTGAAGGGAGAGAAGAAATTCTGAATGGCAAAGAGAAGATTGAGGAGACTAATGTGGGAGAAGATTTGAAGCATTTGAAATGGGTAGTACAATGGAAGTCCTTGCCTCCACTTGTCAAGTCAAATGTTAAATTCTACCTTGTTTGCTTTGATGTAATCGGATTATTTGAGGCGGGGGGGGGGGGGGTGGAGAGAGAGATGCTGAAGCTTATGTCAGGTGGTACAGATGTGAAGGGAGACAGCATGCAGAGAATCTGATTAGTGCAATAGAATATAAAATTGAAAAAGGTCAGCACAAACTACATGAAACTGAATAACACCATAAAGACAAAGAGTCACTACTTGTATACCAAAGACTGGAATGAAATATACCATCCAAAATGTAAATATCTCCCAATCTCCTCTTGGAGAACTAAATTGTTTCAGTGGGGACCTCATAAGTAGGGCTGGGATCCATCTACTGTATGTAATCCTACCAAAAGAAATATAAACCCAGATGATCTGGGAAAGAAGACCGACAAAAATCTGCAAAGAAAGCTAAGAATTGAGAATCAAAGAGCCTGATTCTCTAGCCAAATCCAAAGAGCAACCGGAATCACTCAAAGCGGTTTAGAAACTGGCTTGGACCCACATCTGCTCAGCTAGGGCAGCTCGCACTCAAGCAAGGACCTTCTGGAGTGACTGTTTCGAATGCCAGCAGGTGCCCCACTTGTATATGTTGCTTATATTGGTGAGGGGCTATGGGTTTGTTTTCCTTGGTCTCTACTTTTTGATATTTTTGGAGTATTCTCTAGTATAAAATACAGCATGTTATAATGGACTGTAATTCCAATATTCAGGGCTGGATCAGCAGGGACAAGAAGAATAAAGAAAACAATGAATTTCAGGAGAGAACACTGAACCCATAAGAATAAAAATATGTTCACCTTCCCCACTCTCCCCCACTTAAGAACTTGTTCCTCAAATATTCCAGCTTGAAATCCAAGATGATCCTATTTAACCTTTGCCTTGAAAAGGTTTATAGCCCTCTTATTTTCAAAAGCAATCAAAAGCAATTTTAAATGACAGGCAATAAAACATATTTAAAGCAGGGCACTTAAAATAAACAGTCTTTGGTTGAGCTCAGAACCATTAACAAATGGAAGAGTATAAAGATTTGTGTGTCTTCCCAGGTCACCCCAAATCTCCTTTCTCTCTGTTTATTTCCCTTTTTCATGAGAGGTGACCCCTCGTGGATGGTGCTTTATTTCGTGACCTGGCCATAACTGAATGGACCACAAGCAACTTCTTGATCCAAACTGGGTCAGTCCATTTCTCTCTGCATAGAATTTGGAGTCGGGACTGAGAGGATGTCCACTAGCTAGAATTATCTCAAGTAGAGAGCAAGAAGAGGAGAAAAGCCAACGGGGGTGGACAGGGTAGGGGGTGGAGAGAGAAAGAAGCTGGCTCAGGAGAAGCAGCAGATTCCAGAAACAGAACCTTGAGACATTTCTAGTATACGTCCTTTGCTGAGACCCAACACTACCACTAATTCTGAGTTATTTGATAAACCCTTTTATCTATTCTTGCTCAAGATGATTCAAGTTGTTTTATGTGAATTGCTGCCACAGATTCCTAAATCATGCACACACAGAGAATTATATAAGAAACTAACATTGACCCTTGAACAACATAGCTTTGAACTGAACGGGTCCACTTATATGTGGAATATGTATATTTTTTTTGATAAATACAGCACGGTGCTGTAGATGTATTTTCTCTTCCTAATGATTTTCTTAATAACATTTGCTTTTCTCTAGCTTGCCTTATTGTAAGAATTCAGTATATAATACACAGAACGCACAAAATATGTGTTAATTGATTGTTTATGTTATCAGTAAGCCATCCAGTCAATAGTAGGCTGCAATGAGTTAAGTTTTGGGGGAGTCAAAAAGTCATACAGATTTCTGATGGTCAGCACCCCTAAGCCCTGCATTGTTCAATGGTCAATTGTAGAGAGTAATGATTTTAATCTGATACTGACTTAACTACCAGCCTTTACGCAAGAGAGAAAAATAGGCCCAACAGTACTTCTTACCTCATACAAGGTAATGTGCAAATTAAACTTAATAAGTACTGAGACAAACCAAAATTAAATAAATATTAAATCTTAGAATTTATGGTTTGTGATTCCTGTATTTATTAGTTAATACAAGAAATTTGCAATGCCAGTTTTCAGTAATGACATACTGGGCTTAAAAAGTCATTTAAATAAATGCACAACAAATCAAAAAACCTTCAGTGATACTCAGTGGGTATTTTTAGAGCTTGTTTCTGTCTCGTATAGGATTTATAGCTATTGCTTTGCTTATAACAGTGAGCATCCAAACTGTAATTTTCCTAAAGCACTAAACATTTTCAAAAATCAAAACCAGATTTAATTATGTTTATTATACTGGAATTATGGAGGTAAGATCATTTGTAAATAATTTAAAATATCTGACAGGAAGGAAGCAGAATTATTTCTTCTTAATTCTTGTTAAGTAGAAAGTTCCATTTCCTTCCAGTTATTTCACAACTGGAAGTCTGTAACTCTTATTCTCCTTATCTGTTTTGCCCTTCCTCACCCCCACCACCCCTCTGGTGACCACAAGTTTGTTCTATTTAGTCTGGGGGGTTTTGCTGAATTAACACATATTGTGTGCTATATATATATATATTTTTTTAGATTTTATTTATTTATTTGACAGAGACACAGCGAGAGAGGGGACACAAGCAGGGGGAGTGGGAGAGGGAGAGGCAGGCTTCCCGCTGAGCAGGGAGGCCGATGCGGGGCTCGATCCCAGGACCCTGGGATCATGACCTGAGCCGAAGGCAGACGCTTAACGACTGAGCCACCCAGGCACCCCGTGTGCTATATTTATTATATACTGTATTCTTACAATAAGGCTAGCTAGCGGAGTGAAAATGGTAAGAAAATCACAAGAAAATACATTCACAATACTGTCTGTATGGAAAAAAAAAATCAGCATATAAGTGGACTGCACTGTTCAAACCGTGTTGTTAAAGGATCCACTGTCCTCAAATTTGGATTAAATCTGGTAACATTCCTATTTCCTTTTCAATTTTCCTTTGGTTCCATTCGGCAGAGAAAAGAAGATGTTTCAGGAGAAGTAGATAATTTAAGAGGACATTTTTAGAGAGAACAAAAAGATGTGATAATGACACTCAAGTAAGATTTTAATCCTGGGATAATTCAAATACTTCTTTTTGGAAATTGCATGCTTTGCAACAAATAATGTTTCAACTCAGAGAGGACCTCGCTTCAGAAGTACCTGGCACTTGAGCACCTTTTAGCTTATTCGTTCTAAGGCATTAATACATTTTCTGATTTCCACTGGGAGTTGGAAACTCTTCATTTGCCTTATAAACTTAGCCTCTTGTTCCTTTATCATTCTTTCAGGTCACCATTTGCTGGCCCCGGTCCTTTAATTTCCTATTTTGTTTTAAAGAGTTATTCCCTCCCTTAGTATAAAGTCCTCCACAAATCTGTGTACTTGGTATACAACTTCCTGGATTCAACTCTTTGCTCCTAACAGTGTGGTTAATTTTGGACGGATTATTTAACTTGCCTCAGTTTATTCAAGTGGAAAATGGGGAGACTAATTAAACTGTTTCATGAACTGTTAGGAGAGTAAAAGTAGACACTACAATATGTAACAATGTTCGGGGAAAGAGGATACATAAATATCAAACTGCATTTGCTCCAGGAGTTTAGCTATTATCATGAATATGCTATTATCAGGAACAGTTAATATTATCCATTATTAACATGGTATGAATCAATCGGGGACAAGCCTGAAAATATGGGGAAATTGAGGAAAGTTTAAAGGGGGAGTATTTATAGAGATATAGGAGGTTAAGGGAAACTCAGAGGGATGGTGAAGCACAGCAGGGCTAACTACAGCATAAACTTGTTATAAAACTAGGCTTAAACAAGCAAGATAAGGGAGTGGTAGCAGAAAATCAGACAAGACAGGACAATAGCGTGGAACTGACAAGAGTTATGGCCTTTGGAAGAGGAAATGGGCAAGAGCCTCACCACAGCTTGGCAGAGAGATGATCAAGTGAAGTAGTAGCAGACCTCTCTGAGCTCAGGCTGATGCTCCCATGGGCTGAACCCAACTGGACATCAGACTCTCAAGGACACAAGTTGATGAGGGCTACAAAAGTCATCCTCTGGAAGCACCAAGCAGGTGTACAGTGGGGACTCCTGGATCTTAGGTGTCAAAGGAAGCCATCTGCCCTCCACTTGATTTGCCCTTCAATATCCACCCCTCATCATCTTCCTAAAGAAAGACAAGTGGCCCCAACAAAGGGAACCCATAAGACCCCTTCAGCATTATCATGAGCAATGGTCGTTTGGGTACAATGCCACTGAAAACCTCAAACTTTAGTCACCACCAGTTTCGTTCACCTGAAGTACCAGGGATAAAAGAGAAAAACAACAAATATAAAACATGGCTACAGTTCTCACCTCTACAGCTTGTTGTGGGCTTACATGGACAATTCCATCAAGCATTCCCAGCACTCAACTTCCCCAAATTCAGCCTGGAATTTTCTCATTTCATTCTGCCACCAAAAATATATGTCTGGGTACCTGACTGGCTCAGTAGGTAGAATATGCAACTCTTGATCTCAGAGTCATGAGTTCAAGCCCCAGGTTGGACCTAGAGCTTAAAGAAAAAAATAAAACCGGTAAAGTGAATCTTTTTTTTACAAAGTATTTGTCATATAATATGATCAATTTATGATAATGGGGTTTTATAATTATTGTACAAAGGTTAAATCCTTAGACTCACTAGATCTATTCATACATATTAACTATGCACATATAGGATGACACCTACCTCAAGAGATGTTGCATTAACCAGAAGAAATGGTTTTTTGAGGTGGTGATTTCTAATGCTGTGCAAGTCCAGAAGTTATTTAAGGACAAAAATTGTTTCTGATGCTTCCCAAATTAGACCTTAGGCAGCCAACTGTGCTTTCTGTTTAAGAGGAGCTGTTGAGAAACTCTCAAAGATATACCAGGTTCTAATTTTATATTAGAAAGGTAACATATTTGGTGTTGTCTTTGTAAATAAGTCACCATCATCTATCTCCACCATCAACTCATGAATGCTCTGTAACAGAGGTTGCAAACTCCTTAAAGGTATGTTTTTCTGTTGGGTTCAAAGCTATAACTCCCATCTTTTACAGTGCCCAGCACACAAGAGGCCCTCAGTAAATATTTGTTGAAAATAGAGACAGGATAAGTGAACAAAAATGACAAAAGAAAACAAAGATACATAATGGGAAGTGACCACAATGGCATTCAAATTTCACACTGACTCAAAAGTGTGGAAACACAAATATTTTTATTTGTGAACCATACAAAATGCATCCATGCATCAAATCTGTCATTTATGGAAATGTGACTACAGCAGTGTGACCAATACCCTCACGTGGAACAACCATTGGGCAAGCTACATGACAATTGAAGCCTCAATTTTCTCAAGTGTAAATTGAGAAGATATAGTGCCTACATTGCAGGGTAGTTGATGGGGTTAAATAAGATCTAACTCCTAGCAATTCGTGTTCAATGATGGTAAGAACACTAAAACTACTATTACTGATAATAGCTAATATTTATTGGCTATTTGCTATGTTCTAGTCACTGCTCTGGTATTGTACATATATCAACCTAAACTGAACAAACAGTATGTGGTCCCAGGTTAAGAACTTGGACTCCTTCCTACTGTACTCAATAAATAAAAATAGTTGTTTGGACTAGAACTTCTTCCTCCATACCCTTCTAGGTGACATTCACATCTCATAAGGACCTCTCTAGCTGGGGGATGGGGAAGCTGCTCATGGATTTTTTTCCTGAAAATTCCCTTGATTTGGAAAATACATTTAATCGATTATCATTTGTGGCAGCAACTTCAGAAAATTCCTTGACCTCCTCTAGCCTTCCAGCCAACCACAAAATCTTCAAGCACAACAGAAAGGAAGAGAAAGGGAAAGAAATGGCTGGGGGCGGGGATCAGGTTTCCCGCTTAAGTAGTATCTCCGCAGAGAGTCTTGCAAGCTGGTAGGATGCTTCCTCTTCATCTATCTGGGGCTGACTCCTGAGCCAGCTGGGTTCCCTCATTCTAGACTATGTCATGGAGCTTTAGGTCTGACACCATGGTTGCTTTTTGTTTTTCTGATGAGGATACATAAATATTGGGGGATTTTTTATGTGAGACAATTAGGAGCCTAGAACACCATTAGCTGGACAGAGGAGCAAGGCCCTTTCCTGGCAGAAATGTAGGCTGCAGAAGATGTTTATTGCCAGCCTCTGACTAATGAGATGCTTCAGGCAGCTTTGCCCTGCAATTGAGATGGAGTGCACACACAGCCCAATTAGAAGCAAATGACTGCAGTCTTCAGTGGAAGTGATGAACTGGAATTCCAAGATGTAAACAGAAATGGAAGATGGATTCTAATGTTTTGAAAGGAATTTTCATCATGGTCTTACAATTTTCAAAGCAAAAATGTCAAAGGGCTGTCTATTCGCTGCAGGAATTTTCAATCTATTTATGGCAAAAATAATTAGTTAAAATATCAAGTTATCTCGAGTTTCAGAAGTTTCCAGTTCTGCTCCTAAAACTGCATCATAGGAATAATTTGTAATGTATGTGGATTTTATACATTAATTTTAGAATCAATGAGAAGTCAAGAAACCCAACCACAGGTTCTTAGCCATAGGTGATAGAAGACTAAAACCTCCCACAAAACCATTGTGAGGATTCAGTGAGACAATGCAAACACTTAACCAAATATTTATTGAGCATGCTCTGTGTCAGACCCTGTTTTAAGCACTTGGTTTAGATCTATGAACAAATGTGGTCCCTGTTCATGAGGGACTTACATTTCTGGTGAGGGCTGGAAGGTAATTACAAAACAAATAGGTAAGTAAACAATTTAGCATGGTAGAGGGTGGTAAGTAAAGATTGAGCAGGATAAAAGGTAATGGGAAATATCTGAGGTAGTTTGAAGAGGGTGAGTTTGGGTTTTAATAGCCACAGAACTTTTTGAAAAGGTGACAGTTGATCCAAACAGAGTTAGTAAGGTCAGAGAATTAGCAATGAAGATATCTGGGGGAAGAGCATTCCGGGTGAAGAAAACGACCAGTATTTGGGATCTAAGTTCCAAACAAGCTCTGGTTGTTTCCGGAACAGCATGGAGGCCAAGGTATTTGGAAGCAAGGGAGAAAGAAGCAGAAGGAGACAGAGTCAAAGAATGAACAGAGTCAGATCCTGCAGACTTCAAAGGCCATTGAAAGGACTTTGATTTTACTCTGAGTGAAAGAGGAAACAATCACAAGGTTTTAGCAGAGCAAAGGCATGATCTGAATCAAGATTTTAAAATGATCCTTCTGGTTATTATGTTGAGAAGAGACAGGACAGGCTGGGGAGAAGCAGAGGACATGGTGAAAACTAGCCTATTAACTCAAGTAAGAGATGATGGAGTCCAGTCCAAGGTGGTGATACACAGACAGAACTGAAACTAAAGAGCCTGGCCTGAAATTCACACTCCAGAAGTGTCAGCTCTTACTATCTTTTTAAGGAAGTGGGTGATAAGATGACATCTCCCACTACTTGTCTTTCCCAGAAAGGCCAGTACAGTTTGTGAATAATATAGAGACATTTATTTACTGGATCGCAAAATTCCTCTTCCCCTCTGAGATTTAGTTCAGTTCAATCCTGAATCTAATCAAAGCAAATGGTGTTTAAATTTTTCCCCCCTCTAACAACTTTATGATCACTAGTCTTTATGACTCTGTCATAAATCTGCCAATCTAGGAGTCTGTTTTATATGGTATTTTGGCTTTAGACCATTGAAAATAATGGTTTAACTCCCATCCATATTTTTGGCATCAACTACATTTTCCTGTATCTGTTTCCATCCCTTCCTATACACAATTTGCTTTTTCATCATTCTTTTCTCAACTATGGGTTTCAATGATTTTAATTCATTCATCACTCAAGTATCTTTAAAGTGGTAAAAAATATATGGGGGCAGATGTGGTCTCTAAACTCATTTTAGCCCTAACTTTGGGCACAGATAAGGTGAAACTAGTAAATAGTTAATGCCAGCTAACACATATTAAAATGTGACTTTAAGGAAGATTTTTAAAAATCGAAATGCATGCACCGTTTTATACAAATATGTTTAACAGATGTATGAAACAAAACTAATTATTAAAATTTCCTTTCTGGGAAATGTTACTTGTGGCCAACTTTAAAAGGCAAGGACTTCATCGTGGGCAGGTATTAGCAGCTTAATAAATCTGAATAAATTATATACAACATCTCTGAATTTAATGCATTTTCCAGAGGACTCACTCATTCAACAACTAGTATTTGTTGAACACTTATGTTTCCAGTACTCTAGCAGCACTGACAATAACATGTTCAAGAGGCATGGAAATAATTCTTGCTTTCATGGAGCTTCCAGTTTAATGGAGGTGCCTGGGTGGACATTAACAAAATCCCACTCATGAACAGGTCATGACAAGTGGAGGAAATGCGTTCAGATGAAAAGAATAAATCACCATTCTAGGAGAATGAGCGTCGTAGATAAAGCAAATCTTTTGTCTATTCTTATCAAATGGGGCTTGTTCGTTAAGGTTAATTTACAAATATTTAAGAAGTTAAAAATGAGGAATCCATTAAAAATATCCTTGGAAGTCTCCTGGTTACTCAAGATATCAATGATTTTCCAAGTTGGAGACACCACTTCCATGGATTGGCAGCTTTCTACCAATGCCCTGACAAGAGCTAACTCTACCTCAACATCTATTCTATTTGTGGGTCCCCATACCACTGTGTGCATTTTCTTCACCATTTTCTAAGCTTTCTCTGGCAGAAACCTGTGAGAATCCCTCAGATTGCTGTTACTTTTTTTCTCAAATAGACAAAATACACAAGGAAATTACAATGTGCTTACTTCTGCCCAAAATAGACTTGCCAAATCAAATGTCCTTGTGTTTGAGTGCCTACTATGCTACCTATATGATGGATGATGTGCAAAAGACTAAGAGTACAGAATAAAGGAGGAGGAGGATTGGTGGCTCAGAGAAATAGTCACTTCCCTAGTGACTCCCAGCTAGGAAGACACAGATCAGAAGTTCAAATCCAAGCTTTTGACTCCAAAGCTCATGGATGTTCCATATTTAGCCTGAGGTCTTTGTAACAAAAAGTACCATCTTTTTCTTTCCAGATTTTAAATATCTGTGAGGAACATCTACTTGGATTTAAAAAGCCAAACAAGCAAGAAACAACCTAACCGGGCACATAGGATGAACACCCCAAAGGGCACAATCTCTTTTATCCTCAAAAAGGACATGTTGACAAGTGACAGAAACTTGTTTCCAAAAATCCTTCTGTTCCCATGGTGCTTCAAGGAACACAAGAGAAGGAAGAGCAATTTGACTCAGGAAGACCTCAAACAAAAATTAGAAAACTACCCAACATCTTGGCAATGTTGTCCATTTCTCATTTCTGTTCATCTATGCATTATTTTCTCTTCTTTGGAAAGCAAGCTTTTTCTTTAGTACTCATACAATATAGTCCTACCCCTTCTGAGTTTGCAAATTCTGTTTTCTAGTAACCATCACAGACCAACTAGCATAGCACATCAAAATTTCAAAAATACATGAGAGACAATCTGATTAGCCTGGTCTTGGCCAAGGGTCAAATTCAATCCAGGCAGCTGGGGCTGGGGAGGGGAAAACATAGTACGCCATGACTTGGACCCAACTTCATAGTACGCCGTACTAGGACCCAACTTCTACAGCAGCAAAGATCGGAGAAGGGAAAAAAAAAAAAAAAGAAGATAAGAAATGGACAGAGACTCCAGTAAGTGGCCACACGTGGCATAGATTAAAAGTTTTAAAACGTATGCAATAAAATAAAAACGTGAGAGTAGCATGTAATTAAACTGAGTTCTCAATTAAATTTGAGATGGGCATTCCTGGGTAAAATAGGTCAAAGAGAATGAAAGTAAAAATTTGATTCTAGAGAAGTCAAATCAAGATCTTGTCATGAAGGTTTCCCATGGAAGAACATGCGTAACAAGGTGCAAGTAATGTTCATGGCTCAGGGAGGAAACGAAAGTCAGGACATTAGTAAGGATTAAAAAAAAAAAGTTCATTATAGAAATAATGCCAGATATGTTTTCAAGGCAAAATTATGGCGGATATTAAAAGCCCAAGGGACAAATTAACATCTTAAAGTTAAGAAATGGAAATTGTTGTAAGTTTTCAACTGGAATTATACAATGCAAATGGAATTTAAAAAAAGATAGATCTGGGAAAAGTGTCCCAATAGTGTAGGTAACCTTGTAACACTGGCGTCTAACAGGGTGCAAAATTTCAGTATTGGAAACATCAGGGCAAGAAAAAAAATTGTCAGAAACTATGTGTAACACAAGCTTGAAATGAAGGTCTGTTTGTTAGGGTCAGACTACATTCAAGTGACCATATCATTAAATGGTAAATTGATAACTGAGTTTAGACATAGATTGTGGAAAAATAAATGAGGGAACAAGGAGATCATTGGAATTTTCAAACTTTTTTTTTAATTCATGGTTTGTATTTTGTGTTTTTTTGTTTGTTTGTTCTTAAAGGCAGAAACTCTGTGTAATATACCTTCCATAAGCCAAAACGTCTACCAAGCTTACCTGGAATTAGGTTGGTGTATAATTATGAGCTACTTTGTATATAGAGAATTGGTTTATCAGCTGTTTAGTCTCAGAAACACACATTTTAAGATACTGAAATTCTTTTTTTTTTTTTTAAAGATTTTATTTATTTATTTGACAGAGAGAGAGCGAGAACGAGAGCAGGAACACAAGCAGGGGGAGTGGGAGTGGGAGAGGGAGAAGCAAGCTTCCCGCTGAGCTGGGAGCCCGATGTGGGGCTCGATCCCAGGACCCTGGGATCATGACCCGAGCCGAAGGCAGATGCGTAATGACTGAGCCACCCAGGCGCCCCAAGATACTGAAATTCTTAGCTTCTCTTCCTTGAGGTTAAATATTTTCTGCTTATTTGCTCTTAAACCAAAACCTCCCAGCAATGATTAGAAGGTAGAGAAGGTGGAATACTGGTCCACTCTCCAAGAAGAAACATGTCTGGAGGGTTAACTCCAAACACTCTGGGATGGAGATATATACTTCATTTGTGCAATATACTGTGTTACCATAATTTACATCCTATTCTAGTTTGTGCAAATCCTTTGTCCAGGACCTTTTTCACAGAAAGATCTTTCCACTTTATTTTTTTAAAGGTTTTATTTATTTATTTGACACAGAGAGAGAGAGAGGGAACACAAGCAGGGGGAGTGGGAGAGGGAGAAGCAGACTCCCCACTGAGCAGGGAGCCTGATGCGGGACTCAATCCCAGGACCCTGAGATCATGACCTGAGCCGAAGGCAGACGCTTAAGGACTGAGCCACCCAGGCAACCCCTCTTTCCACTTTAAATGATACCTGGAATGTCTCTCTCCAAAGAAAATCTGTACTACCCTCTCCAATGAAGTCATTATCTCCCCCCTCCCACCCCCCTGCCCATCTCCTGGGGAGAGAAAAGTTCTGCCCAGGTCTTATTCCTACTTATAAATAATTGTTCCACTGCTCCAACTCAACCATCTTTCCTCTTGTGGAGTCTACAGTATCTGTTAAAATATTCTTTAACCATTTGATTATTATGAAGCACCAGGCTCCAAGACACATTTTCACCTTCCTTCATCGTTTCAGCAATTAGCTCATATTTTTCTTCTATGCCAAGTCCCTTGATATTATCTGCAGTAACTTCGAGGGTCATGGCCATGAGCAGTACTTGAAACGCATAGCTCCCTAACTACGTTTTGAAACCTTTAGTTCTACTCTAAGTGGTAATCAAGTATAATAGTTAATAGTATAGACAATAATACCAGACTGCCTGGTTTAAAATCTTGGTGTGTTTTTTTAATCACTTAAGATATCATTGGTATAAAATGAACCACACTTTTTAATGGGTATACTTTAATGAATTTGGACATTTGCAAAGACCTGTGATACCATCACTAAAATCAAGGTCATAGACATATATCCACACTCCATTCCGGAGTTTCCTGGTATTCGTGTGTGTGTGTTGAACACTTAATAGGAGATCTACTCTGTTAAATAGGGATGTTATTATGGAACTGAATAAGTTATTATAGCAGTTCTCAAAGTTTGGTTTGCAGACTCCTGGACATTCCCAAGACTCTTTCATGAGGTCCAAGAGACCCAGAGATTTCATGGTACCACTAAGATGTTATTTGTTTTTCATTAATGGTGGAAAAGTCATGGTGGGTAAAACTGCTATTACCTCAGTACAAATTAGGCAGAGGCACTAAAATGAACGTGGGGCCATTGTATTTTCATGACCGTACATGAGCATACATTAAAAAAATGACAGTTTATGACAGTTTAACTGAGGAACATCCTGGAAGAAGCAGTAAAATTTGATAATTTTATTCAATCCTCGGCAGTCAGTATACATATTTTTAATTATTTTGTGTAATGGAACAGGAAACCATCCTAAAACACTTGAGCTGCCTACCAAAGTATAGTAGTTGTCTAATGCTTATGCAATTGTTTGAGTGATGAGCCAAACTTGCTTCTTTTCTCAGGGAACACTAATTTTACTTGAAAGAACAATTGACAGACAACTATGGTTATTCAGACTTTGGTATCTGGAATAATTTTTTTTTAAATGAACAAAGTAAGTCTGTCAGCTCAAGGAATTAAATTGGCAGTATTTGCTTCCAGTGATAACATTTGAGCTTTCATGAGAAAACTGGAATTCTGGAAACCTTATATTGGCCACTGTGAGTTTACAGCTTAACAATAGTTAAGACACTTATGGATTTTGATGGCAACATTAACAATATTTTTATATTATGGAATAAGATGTGTCAATATTTAGAAGGTCTGTGTAACTCTGTGAACCAGTATTTTCCAAATGATCAATGCAAGATACTACAAAACCATGCAAAAGTAAAAGATACAAGGGCACCTGGGTGGCTCAGTCGGTTAAGCATCTGCCTTCAGCTCAAGTCATGATCTCAGGGTCCTGGGATCGAGCCCCGCATGGAGTTCCCTGCTCAGCGGGGAGCCTGCTTCTCCCTCTCCCCATGCGCTTGCTCTCTCTCAAATAAAATCTTTTATTTTATTATTGTTTTAAAGGTTTTATTTATTTGACAGAGAGAGACACAATGAGAGAGGGAACACAAGCAGGGGGAGCGGGAGAGGGAGAAGCAGGCTCCCCGCAGAGTAGGGAGCCCGATGTGGGGCTCGATCCCAGGACCCTGGGATTATGACCTGAGCCGAAGACAGATGCTTAATGACTGAGCCACCCAGGCGCCCCTCAAAGAAATAAATCTTAAAAAAAAAAGTAAAAGTTACATTCGAAGCGCAGGATAGACAATGGATTTTAACATTACAGAACACAGAATGTTCATTGACAGCATTTCAGATTTTATGTTGTAAATAACTCTTGAGAAATTACCACTTGCTGAATACTGGTATGGTATCAAAACATATTCCTAATTATTTCAAAGGGCTATTAAAGTTATTCTCCCCCTTCTGATCACATAGTGTGATTTTCTTCATATACTTCTACCAAAACATATCGCAACAGATTGACCACAGAAGTAGGCATAAGAATGCAGATGTTTTCAATTAAGTCCAACATTACAGAGATTTGAAGAAAAAAAAAAATGCTTCTGTTCTCACTGGAAAATATAGGTTTTCATAAAAATATTCACATAAAATGAGTTTTCATTGCACCGGTTTTTACAATATTTTGATCATTTAGGAGGTATGGGGAAAGGGTCAATAATGATAAGGACAGTGAAATTTGTTGCATGTTGCTAAATCCTATTAATGCATTGAGGAGAAAAAATGTCAAGCTCAGGTTAGCCAATTACCAACTTACAGTATGAAAGTCAAAATATCTCTATGTCAATGTTAAAGAAACCCTCATTTTTGCAGCTGAGGAGCAGATGAAGCTGAAGACCGCGTCAAGGGCTTTATTTAAGAGAAGGAAAACTTGAAAGAGACTCTAGCCAGTCTAACCAAGTCTCCTGCAGCAAAGCCAGGGCCCCAAAGGGAAGAAACAGGACCCTGAAATTTGGGATGAGCTATCTAGGTAGATGCCTTCAATTATCTTGCATGCCCAGAGTCTGAATTCCATTGCCTGCATGGATGTTCTCTAGCAAGAGGCAGGGAGCCAACAACCATCCACTTACCTGAAGCTGAAGCAGAGAGCTCATGCCTTGAAAGTCAGTACTTGCTCAACTCAAGATTTACTCACCCTCCCTCTCCCCTGGCAATGTGACCTATATGTTAGGGCCAAACATAAGCATGGCCCCACTGGAAAGTGTGGGTCCTGCTAAGCAAGGAGGGGATTACACAGACTGAGCTGCGGGGTCTATTAATGCATACTGCTAGAAATGGGAAACTAGGTCTGGAAGCTAACTAATATGCAGCTGAGAAAGCCCCTGGAAGCTTAGCAATGTGTTGGAGGGAATAAAGGACTCAGAAAAATGGGCATGCTAAATCCAATCTATTATATGAGGCACAGAATCCTAACCATGTTCCTCAGGATAACTCAGAGAGCAGTCTGAGTATGAGCATTAAGGTGTAATATTATTCTGGATAATAGGCATGCTGATGTTGGGGGGAAAAATGCTTCCAAAATATTGCATATTTTTTATATAATTAATATGGAACATATGGAAAGAACCAAACATATAAGAGGTTTAAAATAATATTTATGATATAAGAAAACAACTGTATTATTTCAGTTTACCTCAGTTAATTTTTGCCCCTGCAAATTTTATATAGTTGGATATTGTAGTTACAGATCTACACCTGCTTTTACTATAATAGCATGGATATTATTGTATAACATAGTCTTAATAACCACCATTATAATAACAATGTTACATTATCTAGGGTACAAGGATTATTTAATCACTGTAGTTTGTTCTTATTTACCAAAATTGAACATTTTTTATTTATACACTTTTTGTTGTAAGAGTGCCTATTTTGTATCAGTAATTGTTCATCATTCTTCTTTTTTAAATTTTTACTATTTTGAGAGTAGAGTTGTGATGTTTTGTTAAATACCATTTATTTGAGCACTTAGCCTTTCTAAAATTCATTTTTACAGTCACTAGATCTCTCTACAGGGAATGACTCTTTCACATCCTTCATCTTATTATCTACTGAATGTTTCTATTATTAAGTTGTATGAGCTCTATATTTATTGTGAATATTTCTCATTGCACTATATATAACAAAAAAAATTCCCAATTATTTGCCATTTCAGATGATCCATCTTTTTAGTGTAGAAAGTCATCCCTGTGGCACTACTTTGATAGACATTTATTTAGAGTTTAAGAAATATTTAATTATTTAAGTTTAGAGCTCTTATTCATCATTTTAACTTGACCTTGGTATACAGTATAATATCTCCACTTATTTTTGTCCCCCCCAAATAATTTTCCTAGAATGTTATATAAAATCCTGCTCTTTTTAGACATCTCATATTTCCTTTATCATATATACTCTTTTTCCACATTAAGGCATTGATTTAAAACAGATACTCATTCATGCATACTAATTTTTTCATGGTGCTCTTTTGAACAGCTGAATTTTTGTTGGCACAATTTAAGGCATTGAAGACGGAGACAACTACTTAGCCATATTTATAGCAGTTGTTGTTACAACACTGACATTTCTTGGGGTCTTTAAGACTTCACATAGTTAACTTGTTTCGCACATTTTTTCCTTGGGCACTATGCCTTCTTTGAGTAAAACTATTTTTTTTTTTTAAAGATTTATTTATTTATTTATTTGAGAGAGAGAGAATGAGAGAGCAAGCACATGAGAGGGGGGAGGGTCAGAGGGAGAAGCAGACTCCCTGCCGAGCAGGGAGCCCGATGCGGGACTCGATCCAGGGACTCCAGGATCATGACCTGAGCCGAAGGCAGTCGCTTAACCAACTGAGCCACCCAGGTGCCCTTTGAGTAAAACTATTATTTACACTAATACTGCTCTTTTAAATACTCAGGATTCACAGCTCTTCTACGTTTTGGTACCTCTGTGTTTTTCCTTTGGCCTGACTCAATGTTAGGCTTCTCAATGTTATAGACACTGTCCTTACAGCATGTGTATTCAGAGAGCAAAATTATTCTTATTCACAGATCAAAATCAGGTAGAATGGGATGATTGGCATCAATCAAATCCTCCCACTGATGACCACTACAAAAACTATGCAACATTTCACAACAACAGAAAATCTCTTTAAGGTTTCAGGAAGAAAAAAAAAATGCAGAAAGAACCTGAAGATTCAAGATGCTGAGAGAGAACCCGCACTGAAGTGAGTCAGACATTCTTGGCCACTTTTCTATCTTAGGCTTATCCATAAACAGCTGAGGGGCTCAGAGGAAAAACAGGAGTGGCTTAGAATTTTCAGTAGTATTACAGTAAGAGCCAGAGACTGGGGCTTGGGACTGCCAAGGCAGCAAGGACTCATGGGACCAGAGAGAGGGCACATAGAAATGGGAGTCTAACATTATGCATTGATATTCCCCGTAGACATTTGCTAGTACTAAGGGTGTGCAGGGGGAGAGCCTGAGAAATCAAGCATAAAATGGCAACTACAGCTAACTAGCAGCAAACTATTGGCAGTCTCATGGCATATGGAGATAATAATTTGGGTTTAGGCCAAGCTTTTAGTAGAGACCTTGAGAGGTCTGCACATCAGGAGAATGAGCACTCTGGAAATAGACCAACTCAGCTCTCATCAATGGTACATCCTAGGCTGCCATGAGAAAATTAAATATTTTCTGTAGAAAGATAATATCTGGGGCGCCTGGGTGGCTCAGCTGGTTAAGCGCCTGACTCTTAGTTTCAGCTCAGGTCATGATCTTGGGGTGGTGGGATCGAGCCCTGCATCGGGCTCTGCGCTCAGCCTGGAGCCTGCTTGAGATTCTCTCTCCCTCTGCCTCTGCCCCTCCTCTTGCTTGTGTTCTCTATCTCAGTAAATAAATAAAATCTTTAAAAAAGATAATATCTTCCAAAGCCTCAGTAATTGTTCATATACAATAGCCAATAGCCAATAATAATAATAATAATAAAAAGACATGCCATAAAAGAAGACCATAAAAAAAAATCTCAGAAAATGATACAAATTTGGAGGTGATCCAGTCATTGGGGTTTTCAGATAGAAATTTAAAGATAATATATTCAGAAAGCCAGACAATTTTGAAAAGGAGATAGAATTTATTTGAAAAATCAAATGGAAGTCCATGACCTGAAGAAGAAAAAAGTGAAAGTGAAATTAAGAACTCAACAGATTGTAGATGAGATAGAACAGAGTGATTCAATTATAAGGTGGGTAAAATATTAGACTAAAACCCAGAAAGAAAAACAGAAAAGGACATAGGAGATACATGGAGCATGGTGGAAAGTCTAAAATATATCTAATTTGATTCCTAGAATAACAGGTGAAAGAGGATGGGTCAGAAGCAATATTTGAAGGAATATTGACCAACAATTTTCCAAAGATGGTTAATACCCATAGATTCAAACATTTAACAAACCCCAAACAAGATAAAGAAGAAAAAAATTACACACAGGCATATCAAATGAAAATTGCTGGGGGAAAAAAAAAACCCACAAAGACAAAACTTTAAAATCACCTAGAGAAATGGAGAAATTCCCTTCAATGGAAATACAGTAAGTTTGATATTTTACTTTTCAACAGAAATGATAGCACCCAGAAGACCCTTCCCAAAAAAGTTAACCAAAATTCCATATTGAGCAAATGTGTTAAAAAATGAAAGTGAAATAAAGATGTTTTCAGGGAAAAAAAAACAAGTACCAAGATAAATTATCATCAACATTAAAGTAAATATTAAGGACATTCTTTGAACAGGAGTTCTTTGAAAGAACATAACCTAGCTGGAAGCACTAAACAAAGAGCCAAAGAGTAATTACATGAATAAGTCTAAATACGGACTTTAGTAATGCCATGTAGGAGTTAAATTATACATAAAATAAAAATATATGACAGAGTATAAGAAAAGATGGGGGTGGGGGCACAAATGGAGTTAGTATTCTAAAGTCCTTGCATTGTCCAAGAAGAGATAACAGCACTTACTCATAGTTATAGAGGCATGTTGTACTCTAAATGTTAATAGACTAGTAACATATTGTATAATTAACAAGCCAAGGGGAAGGGAAATGAAGTATTTGATCATTACAAAGAAAAAGAGAAAATATGGTAAATACACAAATTAACAATAATATAGTAAATATATAAAATACTCTAGAAATGTATTGAAAACAATATCCTGTAACAATGGAAATGAAAAATCTATGATAAGGATAAAATGGTATAAACATAATGTTGAGAAAAGATGCCTGATCCAAAAGATTTCATCTGAAGATTTTTTCAAAAAACAAACCAAATTAATCTATGAGCTACAAATTAAAATAGTGGCTGTCTTTTTGTGGAAGAGATTATAGAAAGGCAATCAGAGGGAATTTCCAGGCTCATTGTTTTGATCTGGGTCATGGTTTCATGGCTTCGTCTTGTAAAATTTCATTAAACTGCAAACTTGTGATTTGTACGATTTTCTAAAACTATGAGATAGGACAATTAGAAAATAAGTCCTTTACTTAAAGAAACACTTGGTGGCGAATCTCGAAGTACTTCACATCCTGTCAAGTATCACTCAAAATACTGAGAATCAGTGTTGTAAACAGTACCTCTTGGCAATATAATTTGCTTTGTTTTTCCTGCTTATTTATCTTTCCACCTGTAACAAGTCTATGAAACGGTTTATTATCTATTAGACCAGTCCTTCCTTAAAACTCTTAAAATTTTTTTAAACATTTAAACATTTATGACAAAATAAGAAATGTGTTTATATGTGTAACAATGATTTTACGATTACGAAAATTACTTTCACAAATTCCTTGTTATTTTTTGGTAACCACTTGTCTTATTCTACAGTAGCTTTAAAAATGGTTTGTTTTGAATATGGGAGTTTCTTTACTGGCTTTCCTCTTATTAGCCCATCTATTTCTTCTTGAGTGTGCTATTTTCCTTTTTGTTTTGAAACCAGAAGAGGCATTTGTACATTGTAGGAATTTCACATTATGCCTATAAATTATAATATGGGGATGTTCTAAATCACATTAAAACTGTCAGCTGGTAATGGTTTTCTTTTAAAGGATCTGTTGCTGAGGAGAAAATCTGCTGCCTAACCAAACTATCCATAGCGATCTCAATTTCATAATAACCTTTGCTCAAATAAAATATTTGCTCTCTGAAAGTACTAAGGAATAAACAAGTGCTTTTTATCAAGACATTAAACTTAGTATAATTAGATATTTATGGTTTCGTGGCATTGGGGACAGATGGGAGAGCAGCCATTAGTGATAATGGCTATGGACTTGCTAATCATTACCTTCTTCATCTTTCTCTTGCCATCGCTAATGGGAATTTCCCAATGGTGACCCTTGTAGTTTTGCCTTTAGTGTTTTCTTGATTTACTTTCTCCCCCCTACCCATAAATTTTTAAAATATTCTTACCAGACCTCTGTCCACTCTTAGCTGCCCCTAAATCTTTCCCTTTCCCCATGTCCTATGTCATTTTTTAATTGACTTAAAAATAATCTGATTTTGTCATGATGAACATGGAAACAAAGCCTTGCACTTGTTGTCAGCCCTCTCCATAATGACTGACCACATCTCATGAATGGATCCACTTAATGGTTGTTACGGAAACCAGAATTACTACCTCATAAGGAAAGACTTACTAGTACATTACAGCTTCCTCTAAACTGTTTTCATTTCACTCTGTTTGTTAAAAGGTGGAAGACAAGGGCATGGCTGAACTTGGAAAACATTTAATTATTCCAGGAAAAACATTCGTATATGCGCCAATAGATTTCAACTTGATATTTCAGGAGAGTTGAGGTTTACTTCAGGTCTGCAGAATGTCCAAGTCACTGGATCCTTCAGATTAGCCAATTAGATCCATGCTGTAACAACACACCCATTAACTCACTCAGATGCCACTTAGAGAATCAGTCTTGGAAAAACTAGAAACAGAAGGATCTTAATTTGTGGACACTTTAAACTTACGTTCCAAAGATGTGTCTGCCTTGGTCAAAATTAAGTGATGGGTTATAAATTCAATAACATTATCGACTATAGTTAATATTTGCCAAGTGCTTCCTAATCACCAGGCGCTATGTATGCTAAATACTTCATGTGCTTTATATCATTTAATCTTCATAAAAAAACTTAAGTTTATAGTTTATGCTATCATTTTCCCCATTTTCTAGATGAGGCAGCAAAGCTGTGAAAAGATAGTGTTCCAGCACACTCAACTGGTAAAAATCAGAGACAAGTACAGACTCAGATATATTTGGCTCTAAAATCCAAACTTGCAACCAGTACTTTATTCTTCCTCTCGTCAGAGACTCTGAACATCCTTCTCAACTTCTACCCAGTTACTGATTGCCAAAATAGAGAACGATGCTATGATCATGTGGAAAGCCCATTTGAATTTTTTTTTTTTTAAATATATACTTAAAGTAGAAACTGGCAGCTTGGTTCTTTGTCTGTTTTGTTTTTCCAGCTGTGTAAGCCTTCTTGGGTCCAGGCCCAGAATAGGAAAAGTTGGGTTTAAGTTTGCAGGGTTAGGGTTTACAGGGAAAATATAGGAAGGTTTTGCTTGAAGAGCAAGTTAGAGTTTTGGGGTCTGGAATCTAAGCTAAATGAGGAAAGTAAGGTGGATGGGACAATAGAGGAACAGTGATAGGGTCATGGATCATGTATGTAGATGGTGAAGACACCAAGAACGTTGGCAGGCATAATAACAGAGAGAAGAATGGTCGGCCAGATGCTAACATTTTTCAGGGAGGAAGAGGGGAGGTGACGGGAGGGTCCATAGGAACTGCCACAGGAAGCATTGCCAGTGTCATCATCTGATGGCTTTGTAGGGTCTTTCAGGAAGGAGTGAAGAGGAATTATAGGGAAATAGCTGTCAGCGAAGCAAACACCAAAACCATCTTAAGTTATAATTGTATGTGAAGAGTGAAAGGAACAACAGCCACCACTTGAAAGGAATGTAGGGGAAACTGTGGGCTCGGGGGTCACCAAGCTTCTATTTGAGGACTGGTCCTCAAAGTGTGGTCCCCAACCCAGCAGCATCACTTGGGAACTTGACGGAAATGCAACTTCTGCGTCCCTACCACAGACCTAATGGATCAGAGACTGGAGGGATAGGCCCCTCGACCTGTGCTTTAACATTCTAGGTGATTCTGGGAAAACTTAGGCTAAAGCTTGTGTGAAAACAGAAACAGAAGATAAATGTTCAGTGAAAAGCCTCACATATGGGAGTTATACCGAAAGCAAGAGAAGTTTCTGGAGGTCAGATTGAAGGGTAATGGAAACAAGGAAGATTGAGGCATAGACATATCCAGTTCATGATGGATATCTGAGGGACCCAGATATCTGCTGGAGATTGGGATGGATGCCATTCATCCTGAGGGACTCTTAGAGGAAGACAGGAAATCAATCATAATTAGAGTTTTAGGAGAAACAAGAACCCATCTTATAAGGATGATGTGACCCAAGAAGCCATCTTATAAGGATGGTGTGCCTCTCTTAAATCTGACGTCTTTTTGGACTCTTGACTAGGTTCAGAAGTAGAAGTAGAGGATTGTATAGTGAAACAAAGAAAACACTGACAAGAAAACCAGGACTTCCTTGTTTGATGACCTCTTTGGCATTATACTAATCTACTCGTTTACATAACCCCTTAGTTAGAACTGCAGAATAATATGGCTACTTGGCCCAAACGTTCACAAAATAGGCTACAAAGCTGATTCAAGGATTTACCCTACACCTTGGGCACCAGAATAGAATTAATCAGGTTTCTTCTAAAAAAGCAGAAGGATTTAAAAAGAAAATCAAACTGAGAAATCCCAGCCTCTAATCAAAAACAGAATATACCAATATTAATAAAAATATGACATACAGGGGTGCCTGGGTGGCTCAATCAGTTAAGCATCTGACTTTGGCTCAGGTCATGATCCCAGGGTCCTGGGATCGAGCCCCAAGTTGGACTCCACGCTCAGCAGTCTGCTTGAGATGCTCTCCCTCTGCCCCTTCCTCTGCTCATTCTCTCTTTCTCAAATAAATTAAATCTTAAAAAAAATATGACATACAACTGATCCTGTAACCCAACTTTCTTAGTAACTGATCTCCTGTATCTGAATAAAATTGTCATTTCTTTGGGGACAATTTATCAAAAGAGTACCTGTTCCTGTCATTTCTTTGGGGACAATTTATCAAAATGATCCAAGAGGGCCATGACCCTGTATCATATCCTTAATGCCTCACTGCCAAATTATTGATTCATAAAAGAGCTGATGTTGTTAGTCATTGACCTCCCAGGTGTCTTGCCTTTGTGTATCATGTGGACTCCAAGTCATATATTTCCATCCTAGCCAATAATCATTTGTATTCCTAAAAAGGACCTTGCTTCAAGACACATATTCACAGAAATACAGTTTTATTTAAATATCTTTAGAGAGCAAAACGCATGTAGTGTGTAAGAGAAGCTATGAAAAATATCAGTTATCTAAGACAGAACAAAAGCCAGGTGATGGACAACATTTTCATCAATAAAAGCTGCGGATAATGTGTATATACTCCTGGCTTCCAACCATACTAATTGCATCCTCTGCTAGCTCATGTGCTCTCAAACCATCCCCAGAACCAGCTTTTCACGGCCCACAGCTCTTTTTATCATGCTCTTTCCTAGACCACCTGTCAAGAGTGTTTGTGCCTATAGGCTCAAGTAGACAAGGTAGGCCAAGTCTTTGTCCTCTTTGGTTTTCTATGGGCATATGCCTGTTCATATGTATGTCTGTGTGCGTGCGTGCGCGCACACACACACACACACACACACACACACACACACACACACACACACACACACTGGCTTTACCACAAGCATGCAAAACTTCTTAGTGACCTATGCTGGCTACCTAAGCACAGAAGACAATCTTCTCATAACAGAGATGATTTTACAAAAGGATTAAATATACTTGAACAGCATGGATCAGGTGACAGTAGGAAAGTTGATATGAAATTAAGACTCCCCAAACCTCACAATGTTTAAGATTTTATTTCTGTTAATTCATTTCTCTTTTAGATATTGAACTACACATTTCCACAGAAAATTTTACATTTATTTTTTCTAAAGGATTATTTCCATTTAATAACATTAAAAAAAAAAAAAAAGAAAAGTAAGGCCCAAAGAGCTTCTTAACTTGGTCAAAGTCACATAGCTAATTACAAGCAGTGAAAGGATGCAGACCAACTCTGCTGGACTCCAAAAGTAGGGTACGCTCTCCACACAACACCAGCCTGTCCTAAAATGCAGATGTCCTGGGAAGAATCATTGTCATCATTATGGGTAGGATTTATTGAGAACTTTTTTTTTGGTTCTAAATGCCTTCCATACACTAACTCACTCAAACCCTACCACAACCAAAATCAAATAGTAGATCCTCCTTACAGATGATAAAGGGGAAGCACAGAGAAAATAACTTGCCCAAGACCACCCATCTGGAGTGCAGCTGAGATGGAGCAAAATGTAGACGGCTCACACAGGAAGAGGCAGTTTAGTTGTTCATAGTTAGGAATAAAGACTCCAAATCCACACCACTTGGGTTTTAATCAAGGCTCTACCACGCACAGCTGAGTGACCACAGGACCACTAATTGACTGCTCTTGTCCTCAGTTTTCTCATCTCTAAAACATGCAGGATAATAGTATCCACTTTGATAGTGTAGTTGCGAATTTAACATGAGAATTGTTTAGAACAGTGGTCAGCTCCTAAGTGCATATGGGTTAGTTGCTGGGGTTGGTGCTGTGGCTATTGTTATCTTAAGGACCAGTATGGCAGTATGTTTCATCTGCAACCACTGTGGTCTCTAAAAGAGGCTAAGACCCTTTAGCATTGTTCTACACACAAAGACCTCTCAATTTTACTCAGAGCTACCCCTGCCAACTTGTCCTCTTTTTTGTCTTCTAAGATCAATATAAGTTTTGCTTCTTTTAAAAGAACAACCTTATTTGGAGAAATGCTAGATATTCTTTTCTAACCCCCACCCCTTGTTTATGGAGTTCTTTTATGCCGTATTTTCTCAATCTCACCACTACAGACCTGTTGGACCAGATCATCCTTTGTTATGGGGAGTATCCGGTGCATTATAGGATGTATAGCAGCATCCCTGGCCTCTGGCCGCTAGATAACAGCAGTACCAGTCCCCCCCCCCCCAGTCATGACAACCAAAAGTGCTTTTAGACATGATAAATGCCTCCCTCTACACCAAGGACTAAGTCCCTTCCTTGCTGAGAATCCTTTAGATGGATCCAGTAGATTTGGAAGTGTCCTCCATGGAGACTCAAGTTGAGAACATGTCTAACTTACCTAGTTATTTGTCAATAGAGTCTAGCCTAGTAACTAGCCTAGTAACAATAAAACCTTAGTAAGCACTGGTTGAATCTTAAACATTGGAATTGTGTTAGTTATACATCAAAATAAAAGGGTGGCCGATCTGATGTTAAAATGGAAAGAGCATATTCATGTACTATACCCAGCTTTCTGATCAAAGGCCAGATACAACACTAATTCCTGTTTGCAGTAGAAGACAGACCTTTTCAATAGCTTTGGTTACCTATCAGGATTACCATGCACCCATCCCAGAGTTGTGGGAGGCATACCTGTAATTTTATTCCGAAACCATCATACCACTTCCATGATTGGGAGTAGAAAAGCAGCTTTCCATTTGAACAGCTGTCAGGACTTCTGGACAGAAGAGCTGAAGAAGGGGAGGGAGGGAAGGTGGTTTAACTATTTGCCACAGAAATTTGCCTTTCTAGAGACCCAAGCTTAGAACAGTAGCTGGTTGTCTAAATCTAATGAGGGGCTCTTTTTTTTTTTTTTTTTTTCCCCTAACAGTTGCTAAGTTTAGAGCTAACTGGTAATATAGAAATAAATGGTGGGAATTAAGGAGGGCACATACTGCTTGGAGCACTGGGTGTTATATGAAAACAATGAATCATGGAACACTACATCAAAAACTAATGATGTAATGTATGGTGACTAACATAACATAATAAAATTAAATTAAATTAAAAAATAAGACAACAACAACAACAAGAAATAAATGGTGGGAGATGACCAGTATATACATTGCAATACCATCGTACTTTACAATTCTGGCCACTCTGCCCCCATTCTTGGAGTGGTTGACTGAATCATCATCAAGAATTGAGCGAAACACTCCTTCCTCTCTTGCTCAAGAATTTCAGGATACTTTGAACGAGTCAGAAGGCAACTGAATACATGATCAATTTTTAAAGGGACAAGGGGAGGAGAGAGAAAAGTGTCAGATTTGTTATCATGAGTCACACTTGACGTGAGCTCTGCTCTTTTTCAGTGGTTAAGAAATTAGAACAGGTATTTTTTTGTTTTTTGTTTTTTTTTTTAAAGAAGACAGGCTGAAACGTTTGCTGCTTTTGAGAAGCGATTTAGCACTGTCAAGCTCATGACATGTCAGGATTCAGTAAAGGCATTTTGTTTTTGTAATACAAAGATCAGAGAGTTGAGCAGATTTGGGTGAAATAATAACAGGAAGAGTCCCTGTCTCTAGAAAGGGTTCTGCCAAACTTCGAAGTAATTTACATAAACATTGTAATCGGCCCATGCAAAAAGTTCCGCCCTTCACAAAGCTAGTTATTAGAGGACTTGCCCAATCATAATGTTTTGAGGAAAACAGAACTGGAACTGAGAAGGGTAGATAAGGGATGATCTGAGATATGAAAACCCATTCTAGAAGAGCCTTTGAATTTGGTTTTCTTTGATTACAGAAGGGAAAAAAATCATACTTTCAATTTTTATCAGGGATTCAGTGTGTTGAAAAATTAAAACACTTAGTAAAATGTGTGACTCATCTACTGCTGAGACTCAAAAAGAATTACAGAAATGGCTCAAAAAAGAATATATACTGAATAAGAGAATACACACACAAATCCATAGAACTTGTATTTTGAATTTTGATTAGAAACTAAATCCCTTTAAATCACCTCTAGTTACCTCAATATTAACCATGGCATGCCCAAGTTTCTACCATCCTGTAGGCCAAGTAAATTGATTTTTTTTACATTTAATTTTGTAGATAAACATTTTTTCTATGGTTTTTGACTTTCAAACATATTTGAATCCATTTGAAAATTCAAAGTGGATTAGCACACTGTCACTGTGTTATGGAGAGAAATTAAAACAGTGTTGGACATATTGAGATAATTTATAATAGCAAGTGACCATGATATACACTAAACAATATACATAATAACTAAACATAATATACATAAAATACTATTTATAATCTGAAGAACTAGGTCATTTGGGGTAAGCGCCAGCCTCTAGGGCAGACAAATCATAGATATTTTCACAAAGGAGAGGTTTCATAGTGTACGCGATCTGATAACATAGTTATAATTCTCAGCTCTATATTAGAATGGCCCCAGCTATAATCTTCAGAAATATATAATAGAAACTGTGATAAACTGGATTTATTATTTTAATAAACAATCACACCAGGCTTCAGTGGCTATAATTCCAAGAGGAACCATCATATAAGATTATATGGATGGGGGGGTCGCCTGGGTGGCTCAGTCATTAAGTGTCTGCCTTCAGCTCAGGTCATGATCTCAGGGTCCTGGGATAGAGCCCCGCATCAGGCTCCCTGCTCAGTGGGGAGTCTGCTTCTCCCTCTGCCCTCCCGCCATGCATAAGAGCGCGGGCATGCTCTCTAATAAATAAAATCTTTAAAAAAAAAAAGATTATTTGGATGGATGTTTACAGTCATGGTAAAGAGATACTGAAAGACATTACTTTTGTCTAATATTTTTATATACAGTCATTATATGGAGTGGGAGTATGAAACTAAAGGACAAATCTAAGTAAAAATGATTCTCATCAACATCTATGGGCCCAAGGGTTAGTGTGTGTTTGTGTTTGTTTTTTTTGCATAAAGAAAATGAGACGATACAGCAATAAATGGTATATCTGTATTTGACAGCCATGGGCTATATGAAATTAATCAACTAATTAATTTCCTTTCCTCCATTGGAATACAGGAAGAAAAAAGTGTCCTTCGCTAGATCTGTTTTTAAAAAATATATTGCAATACCTTGATCTGTGAAGTGCAAATGTAAAAGAAAAAGCAGTCAGAAACTTTGAAGTATGGGCGCCTGGGTGGCTCAGTTGGTTAAGCGACTGCCTTCGGCTCAGGTCATGATCCTGGAGTCCCTGGATCGAGTCCCGCATCGGGCTCCCTGCTCGGCAGGGAGCCTGCTTCTCCCTCTGACCCTCCCCCCTCTCATGTGCTCTCTCTCTCTCTCATTCTGTCTCAAATAAATAAATAAAAATCTTTAAAAAAAAAAAAAAAGAAAAAAGAAACTTTGAAGTAACATTAAGAATCTCTAGTCTGCATTCCAGAGCAAACATTAGCAGAAGACTCATCTGTGTGTCCTCTCACAGAGCAAGTTCTATTTAAATTTGCACTTTAAATAGGTGCATTCTGATCAGTTGGCTAGCCCTTCAGTGGTGTCACAAGTTGGGTTCTCTAGAAGAAGATGCTGAGATAGAGTTTAGGGTGAATGATGTTTATTTGGGATCAACCCCTTCGAAATGAAGGGGCAGGAGGCAAGACTGGGCAGAGGGAGAAATCAGCTGGGATGTTAATAAGATAAAGCCTCACCAGGAGCTCAGGAGTGAGGATCACTGGTCATCCAAGCAGTGATGGTCATTGGGTGAGTGACATTCAGGCATTGCCTGACCTTGGGCAGGGCAGCTCTCTGCCACTGAAGAAGCTAATGGGCCTTTGCTGATCGTGTTATTTTCAGCAGGTCCTTCCTACAGGAGCCATCTGGGTGGTACAACACTGCCTACGAAAGACTACTAATTACTTATTTGATTCAATAAGTCCTTTTTATCACAGAATTTTAGCAAACATTTGCTAAAACATTTTTTCACATAAGCAGGCAAATAAATAAACAGGAGGAGGCTGTTGAGGAGTTAATATACCCAGAATTGGAGCATTTGGATCTAAACAAAATTTGCTAGTTTCAACAATAGGCCATAGTGTTCACCTCATCATTGTTAAAAGAACTATTTCCTAAAAATAACTTCCTGTTACGAAGCTCCACGGCTATCTTTTCAAAGTTAAGAATGAAGAGGGAGGAAATACTTCAACTCCTCTACTTGGAAGATACACAAAACAATTATTCATTTCTATCTTCAGTAATTTGTAATTCTCGGGATAAAGCCAGGTCATATACTTTCTGGGTTCCCTCTGTTTCTGCTTTGATAATCTAAATTGTGTTTTGGCTTATCGGATTGTTTCATTGAAATGGTTGATGCTCCAAATTCTTCATGCATATAAAAACCCAAAATAATATGCTTTTAGTGCCACACAAATATAATAGATTCTCAGATAAGAAGCGATATCAATCAGAGTAGTTAACATTAGCTGCTACAACACAGAATAACTCAATGGAAAGTCCAGTCAGCATTTAGCAGCTGGCTTACACCAATGACCTAAGAATTCTGGCTTTTCTCCTCTAGTGGTATCATTACCTTCCAGGGCCTATTTGGAGTCCTTTATTGGTCCCCTGTCATCAGCCAACCAACTGGCAAATACAGCAAGGAAAGTCATGTATGGCCAGATCTAGACACGATACACAACACTTCTTCCCTAGTCTCAAAGCTACCACAAGAGAGGTTGGAAAATGTAATCTAGTGTGTCCAGAAAAATAGAATAGGATTGATAAACACCTACCAGTCTTTGCCACAGAGGACTATGCATATAGTAATTATGTATCTTCAAGTGTTTACTTATAATATTCTCCATCTATGCTAAAACTATTTCAAAATTTTATCATTTGGGGGGCCCTGGGTGGCTCAGTCAGTTGGGCATCTGCCTTTGGCTCAGGTCATGATCCCAGGGTTCTGGGATTGAGTCCCACATCAGACTCCCTGCTCAGTGGGAGTCTGCTTTTCCCTCTGCCCCTCACCCTGCTTGTGCTCTCTCTCTCTCTCACTCTCTCTGTCTGTCTCTTAAATAAATAAATAAAATGTTTAAAAATTTATCATTTGGGAGAGACTGTCAAAAGGAAGTTGGATTGATCCAAAAGAGAATTTGATGTCATGAAAACATATGTAAATGTTCTGGTATACATCATTGTACTGTATATTTCTGATGGAACCATCTAAATTTAGGATTGATGCTTCTTTCAAAAAGTGAATCTTATGGCTTACAATTGACATAGACTCCAACAGTCATGTAGCTGTTGGAAGCCATGTGGCAACATCCTACCACCTTCCTCTTGGTGGATTTCAGATTAAGATTTGTACTTAAGAAAAGATCCTTACTTCAGTCACTATATTCTTGATAAAATGGAATACATATACACCTTCCCTTATTATCCCATTCAATGTTGCTTCCCTGGGCTGCAAACTCAAAGAAACATGGAGTCACATCTGCTACCAAATACCCTGAGAAAGTGGTATATTAGAGCTGGCCTCCTACTGGCTTGCCAGAGCTAATTTTGTCCATTTGGTTTCTTTCTGTTTTTTCTTTCAAGATTTTATTTAAATTCTAGTTAGTTAACATATAGTGTAGTATTAGTTTCAGGGGTAGAATTTAGTGATTCATCACTTGCATATTAATACCCAGTGCTCATTACAAGTGCCCTCCTTAATGCCCACCACCCATTTACCCCATCTTCCCCTACCCACTTCCCCTCTGGCAACCCTCAGTTTGTTACCTATCGTTAAGAGTCTCTTATGCTTTGCCCCCTTCTCTGTTTTTACCTTATTTTTCCTTTCCGTCCTCTCTGTTCATCTTTCTTTGTCCGTTTGGCTTCAAGTCTATATTCAGTGTTCTCATGTAAGTAGCTTAAAATCAGCCACAGTGGGAGTATTCACACTACAAAATTCACCCAACATTACAAATGATGGCCTCTTCCATCCTCCAAGAGGCAATATCCCAGCACACCATCAACAGTTTACTACATATTTAGCAGCAGCCTCATTGTGTCAAGAGAGACCTGTTATGCTGTGGTTGTAAACCTTCAAATCTTTGTGTATTAACAAAACCAAAGTGTATTTCTAGCTCACATGACATGTACTCCATAAGATGGCTTTCCTCACTATGGTCTGTTCTAGTGACACTTGGGTTGGCAGAGTCATCGCCTTGATTGGGCTTCCATAGTCACTGTCACAGTGAGAAAGGAGGCTCTTGAAACCTCTACCAAGGACTGAATCATGTCACTTATATTTATTGGCCAATGCACATCACTGGCCACACCTAACCTCAAGAAGGCAAGAAAGTGAAATCTTATCATGTTCCTTAAAAAGGGGTGAACGTTGGAGGAGGTCACTGAGAGGACGTGACTGCTGGTTGACCCAGAAGCTGGACCTGGGTAATTGGCCACCCCTTATCCCCTCCCCTGTCCTTAGGATTTATGCTCTACCTACCGATTCCACAGTGGGAGCTGTTCCAAGAACAGTCCTGAGAATAAAGTGTTGTATCCTGTCCAGATGGTCTCAACATGACTGCAGCCAGTTAAGCTTTCTATATAAGATTTTAAGACTTGGTGGGTGGGTGCCGAGGTCTGCTTGTCTTGCGGCCACCCAAGACAAGACTCGTTTAGAAGTGCCCTTGCTTCTTAAACCTGCTACCTCCCCATGTGGAGTGGTGGTCTCTTTCTTCAGTCTCTCCCTGCCCTCTGTGTACATGCCAATTTGTGAATCAACAGTGAATTGGAGTTATGATTAATTATTACTAAACATTACTAATGACAATTGCAGTAGAGTTTGATAAATAAGAGCATAGCCTTCATTGATGTGTTAGGGTTCTTCAGAGAAACAGACCCAATAAGATACACACAGATTTTTTTTACAGGAAGTGGCTCACATGGTTATGAGGCCAAGAAGTCCGACCATCTGCTGGAAAGCCAGGAAAGCCAGTCGTGTAATTCAGTCCTAATATGAGGGCCTAAGAATCAAGGAAGCCAGTGATATAACTCCTAGTCTGAGATCTGAAGGGCTGCTGGTGTAAGCTCTGGAGTCCAAAGGCCTGAGAATCAGAAACTTCAATGTAGGAGGCCAGGAGAAGAGGAACATCCCAGCTCAAGAGAAAGTAAGACTCTATCCTTCCTTTACCCTTCTGTTCTTTTCGGGCCCTCAGTGAATTGGTGATGCTCACCCACATTGGTGAGGGCAGATCTTTACCCAGTCTACTGATTGAATTGCTGTTCTCTTCTGAAAACACTCTTAGACACCCAGAAATAATGTTCATCAGCTATCTGGGCATCCCTTAGTCCAATCAGGTGGACACTGAAAATTAACCATCACAATCACATAAACCTAGAGTCAAATGGCAATTTTGCCCCTTACTTGCTTGTGTGAATTCAGCCAATTTAGTTAAATTCATTATGTTTCCACCTCCTGAGCTCTAAAATGCATTGTAATAAACTTAATTGATATTATATGTATCAGTTATGCTTCTCAGTCTTTTCTGTCCTTTGGAACATGGAGAATGGGATTGGTATATAAATGATACTGGTGCATACATGGTATACAAATAGATATTTATTTATACCAAACACGTGATTGAAAAGATGCTGTTGCTTAAGGCCAAAGGCAAGTTGTCTGGTCATTCCGTGGGGCCAGAGAAGATCACTATCTAGGCACGTTTGTACTCATTCTAGGCCATGAATGTGCCCCATGCACAGAATGAATTCCATGAAGCTTAGTTTCTACTACTACTGTTTTATTGTTTGTTCAATTCACATTAAATGAATGTATTGATTTAAGTCACTCAAAGACTGAGGTTGGTACTATTATTCACTTTTTACAGATGAATAAACCGAAAGGTCAGGAGGGTTAACGATTACTCAAGTCCCTAATGTGGGAGAGGCATTCCCAGGAGCTGGATCCAGGAACCATGACTTCTGGCCCAGTGCCTTACGATTATGCTCTAGCTGCCACACTTATTTACAAAGAGGGAATCCAGTGATTTTTGCCTAAGAAATCAACTTTCACTTTTACCACCTGTCTCCTTTAAATAAGAAAGCGCCCACCCTGATGCTCTTATAGAACATCTGAATTTACTTTTGTTTTAACAAAATTTTTAGAAGATCCCTAAAGTGTACAATGAGGGCAACCCCTACATTTGGCCTGAAAATTTATGGGAAGGTGGCTTTTTCTCTTTCAGGTAGGTTTTAAAGGGATCAGTTTCACTGAGGATGGTCCGGCATTTTAGAAAATTTTAAACCTACTCAAAGGAAACAGTGCATGGTCTTGACATAGCCCCCATCAATACACTTAAATTACTTAACACCTTCACTTGCCAATCCACAGAAATCAATACAGCAGGGTATTTCAATTTCTCTCAAGTCTACATGACATATGCATTATTGGGGATTTTTTAAAAAGTTGCCCTCAAAGGAAGGAAATAACCCATAAGAAAGTTAACACCATTATCCTAGTTAAAAGAAGGGGCAGATTTATTAGATGGCTATTTTTAACAAAACCCCAGTGGTTTCAATAACCTATAAGCTCAGCAACCGGGAAGTGATCTCACCGGTTGCCTGAGTGAGAATGAATTATGTTTGTTATCCCAAGAGGACTTGTATATTTTCCAGTGCAAGGAGACATTCTTTCTTTCTTTTTTCCTAAGAAAGAAATAGGGGAAAAAAAGTATTTTAATATCATTCCACTGGGTTAACTTGATTGGAGCCAAGATTAAACCTGTCTTTATGTCCGTTAGAATAATTGTGAGCTGACTCCCTTTCTTCCCTTTACCTTACTACAGCCCCCAAACCTCAAGGGTAACAGGAAATATGGACTAAAACAAAGTTTATCTTCAAAGCTTTTAGCATCATATCTGCACCATGGGAAAGGAAGCATTTGATAAAGGAATTAGAACAGAAATCGTAATGAATTGGGTGGGAGAAGGGAAGTTTTAATTCTGCCTGCTTACCTCTGAACTTTGCAAACTTGGTTTCATTTGTGGAATTACCTTGTAGGTGTGAGATTAGAACTTAGCATTACTTTACCCATAAAAACATGCAGGGGGTTATTAAACAGAATTTGGATTGCTTGTAAGATGTCACTCAGTAAAAACTGATTTAGATCTTGTTCCTGGGTTTTTAAATCTCCAGACCTAGAATTTTATTGCCATAGATATTAACACAGTAACATCTGATTCATGAAATGCAGGGTTTCAACACCTCCATAAATGAGTCAACCACATTGAAATACATACCAATGACATTTACCACAGAATTCAGTATATGGGAGAGGAGTAATTTCACTCCTATAGAAGAAATCTTCCAATATCCTGCTGACATTAAGAAAGAAATGGGGGCGCCTGGGTCAGTTAAGTGGCTGCTTTTGGCTCAGGTCATGATCCCAGGGTTCTGGGATCGAGCCCCACATCGGGCACCTTGCTCAGCGGGGAGCCTGCTTCTCCCCTGCCTGCCGCTCCCCCTGCTTGTGCTTGCTTTCTGTCTCTCTCTCTCTCTGTCTGTCTCTCCCCCTCTCTGTGTCAAATAAAAAATCTTAAAAAAAATAAAAATAAAAAAGAAAGAAATGAAATAGGGGTCTTTTCAGGGTAGCTGTATGTGTATCCAAAACAAGTCCATTTACAAGCTTTAAAACTACTTCTCTTTTCACAAGTTACGGATTTGGTTCTTTGGGTTTCTGTACAAGGGATGCTCCTGTTTCTTATTTAAAGTGGAGCTAGCTTATTTAGTTTTCCTAGTGTTGCTGCTGCAGAACAGAGTAAAATGTATCTCAGGTGACCTGCTGAGTGTCTACACAGATATATTCACCTCACAGTTTGAACTGAACAAACCTCTGAAGCTGGAGCCTGTTAAGGAGAGGAGAGAAACAGGGTCCTGCATGAGAACTTTCAGGACCTCATGCAAGAACACAGAACTCAATGGGGCAGGTGGTAGAAAGAGGCTCAGAATCCTGTTCTGCCAATGGCCAGATGTGACTGGTGAGAAAGCAAGTCTTGCAAAATTTCCATTTCCTTATCCATAAAATGGATTAATAGTATCTCATAGTACATTTGGGAGCATTAACTGGACTTACAAAGCCCTTCATGTCCTCCCAAAGATATCCACATCCTAACCCCTGGCACCTGTTACTATGTTTCCATGCATGGCCAAGGAGAATTTAAGTTGCAGATGGAATTAAGGTTCCTAATTAAATGAATATAAGAGAGGGGCATTATCATGGATCATTCAGATGAGCCTAATGGAATCACAAGATCCTTAAATGTAAAAGAAGGAAGAAGAGTCAACGTCAGAAGGATATAGTAGGAGAAAGCCTTAATTGGCCATTATGGACTCTGAAATCTGAAGGTGAGACTGTGAGCCAAGGAATGGGAACACCTTAGAAACTGGAAAAGGTAAAGAAATAGTTCTCCCCTAGGGCCTCCAGAAGGAACTCAGTGCTGCTTGATGCAAGGTTTTTGCCCAGTAAGACTGATTTCAAGACTTCTGATCGCCAGAACTATAACATATCAAGTTTGATTTGCTTTAAACCATCAAGTTTATGGCAATCTGTTATAACAGCTACCGAAAACTAAGATTGTGACTAACCAGGAAAAGGGACTCCCTCCTTCCCACCCCCAGGAAAAGGGACTTCTACTTGTGAAGTAAGTTCTATGTAAGAATCATCTGTGGTATCTAATGTGACTCCTTGTGACTGGATTCTCCTTGGAAGGTTGGATAGGCTATTACAGAAAATCAAATTCAAAATTAAGAGTTCAAGAAATTAAGTAGCTAGGAAAGGAGTATGCCATGTCAGATCACACCAGTGCTCTCCAAACTCCTAGGCATTCGATGTTAAGTTCTACTTCCTAAGACACTAAATTAATCAGCTAAAGCTCCCATTTGTTAACCACTTCGATGTGCCCCATCGTTCACAGCCCTTTTTGATTTTTATAACAACCTTAGGAGTCGGACATTATAACTTATTTCACAGATTAAATTTGAGGTTCAGAGAAGTAACTGGTCACAACCAATACAGAAAAGAAGTGACAAACCCAAGGTTCAAGCTGGTCATCCAAAATCTCATATTTTTCTGATATTACAATTATAGGACTCTCGAGGTTATAGAATTCATCCATGTCAATCAACAAGTATTGATAACATGGTTACTATATGCCAGGCACCATGCTAGATGATGTAGTTGTAATGATAAGCTAGAGGGGTATGTGTCCTGTATTATTAAGTGTGAGGAATGCAATGTTGGGTTGGAATTAACAAAGCTCTGGGACCATAATAGAATAATCCAGCCCACTAGAGGGTAACAGAAGATGTTCCGAGGTCAAATCCAGAACATGGAAAATGGGTAGGAGACAGTCAAGAGCACAGTCTGATAAGTGATTGAGACTATATGGAATGTAGGCAGGACAAGAAATAGGACTGAAGTCGTGAAAGGTGGGAATCAGAATGTAGACCTGTGCTCCCCATCTTAGCCTAAGGGCAATGGAAATGTAAATATGGAATGACACTCAGACTTGCATTCTTGGTAGCTTGTTCTGACTGCAGGGAGGACGACTGGCAAAGGGTGATGCAGGTAGGTCATAGCTGTCACAGGGGAAGTACCACATGGGAATGACAATAGGGGTAGAAAGAAAGGGTCACATTTGAGAGAAGCTTGGAAAGCAGAATTAACAGAACTCCATTGGTGGTGGGGGATAATAAAACCTGTTAAAAGAAAAGGATTTGCAAAGAATTGTGCTTGTGTTTCTGGTGAAGTCAGTTTATACCCAGCAGTGAACAAGAACAGTTTTGGAGGGGAGTAATAAGGATTTGTTTGGGAGCGAGGTGTGATTAAGCTACCTGTAACACCTGGAAGGAGAACCATCCACTTGTACTCAGCCAAAGACACAGGATTGGCTCTCAGAAAAATAGGAGTTAGATAGGAAGAATTGGTTCTTCTATTTAGATAGTAATTAAATCCATGGAGTGGATGATACAATCAAAGAATTAAAAGCCAGAAACAAATCAGTCCAAGGACAGAGCCCTGAGGATCAACAACATGAAGAAAGGAGCAGAGGAAAAGGAACCTGTGGGGGAAGGGGCGAATGAAGGAGGAAGAGACAGAAGGAAATAAAGTGGCCAGAGGAAGAATGTATGTCAAGAACTGGGGAGTCACTGTTGGGTAGAGCTTGAATTCAAGGAGAATGGGTGAGTGTTCGCCATGATTATTTATGTCTCGAGTGTTCACACTTCCTGCCCCCTCTGCCTGGAATGTTCTTTCTGTATCCGCGCATCTTCCTCCTCTCAACCTTCCTCAAAACTCCTAGTCATCCTCGCAGGCGTACCTGAAAATTTACTTCCTCTGACGTATGTCAGGACTTCCTGCTACGTGTTTGGTAGCACCCTGTTCGTTTTTCTTCCAAGAACCATCAGAGTTGTGGTAGGTTAGAATAACTAAATAAATAAATGTGTGGTTAATGCCTTGCTCACTGCTCTGTCTTCAGTGCCCTCCCTGTCATGCCTGGAAAGAGCAGAAACTAATAAACGGGGTTTGTATGTGAATAACCAGTAGTTGCTCCATATATGTGTGTTATTTTGAGTCAGTGTAGACATTAGCTACGTATGCTCCCATGTCGTATTGCCTGGGTTCTAATCTCAGCTGAGCCAATTCCTAGCTATAGGATTTTAGGTGATCATTTAACCATGTCATTCTGCAGACTGAACATAATCTCTTAGATTCTGAGTTGTGAATTTTCCCCCCTAGTATTTGGATTCTTTACAATTTCACCCTGAAGTGTTGCTGAGTTAAGTGAGTCCATGAACAGACACCAGCAACGCTGATCTTTGCCCTCATCTTCCCTCACAGAGTTAAGGTGAAGTCTACATGAGATAATCACTTACAAACACTTTCATGCTCATTAAAAACAAAACAAACTCAACTATTGCTGAGTGATCCATCACTACTCACACCCAAAAACACCTCTCCTCTCCCTCTGTGTTTACTGTGGATTTAGCTTGAATGACAGCTTCACACTCTTATTTAAACAGCCATTCTCAGGCTTGCAGCAGAGCCAGGTGGAATCAGTAACTGTTTAATTATAAAATTATAATTATAAAATATATAATAAGGCTCGGCAGTTTCAATAATATTCACCATGATAAAATAGTGGAGAGAGTGAAGCCCTCCTGGGTAGATGTTGGGGTCGTGAGTTCCAGCCCCACATTGGGCATAGAGCTTAAAGAAAAAAAAGAGAGAAATAAAAGAAAAAAAATAAAAGTTTAAGGCAGAATGAACAATTACCTAATTTTGCTGGCCTTGAGTGCCATGCTATGTCTGAAGAACAGTAGATGGAGGTCTCGACTTTAGGAATCCGGTCTGTTTTGGACCACAGTTCCATTATTTGCTATGATCTAGTCTCCCAAGATGCTCTGTTTGTTCATGACACACAACAACGTACTGCAAGGCATAAATGCACCATGATCTCAGCTCAGGATAAACGTGCAAATCAAGTCATTCATCTAAAAGAGGGCCGCTTACTCTCTAGGCAAGTAATTATGTGAAATTGTGAACTCCCTTTGTGCAACAGCATGAATAGGTGAAATATGGACTGCAGGAAGAAATAAAATCTGTGACAATGGACTATCTGTGATGCCAACTCATGTCTAATGGCAGGCACTAATCAATGCATCTGTCTGCCTCATGTGTCCACACACAGACATGAGGGTTTCTCTGCCATCCTCCCTGCCCAGGGAAAAGAGAAATAGTAAACAAACAGTGTGCTACAATGTCAAGCACTCTACAGAAAAAGTTTGCCCACCCTGCATAAAGTGCTTGATTATGAATATTTTAGGCTGTGCATATTTTCAGCAATAACGACTCATCTCTGCCATTGTAGTGCGAAAGCAGCTCCAGAGAACATCTAGACAAATGACTGGAGCTTTCTTCCAACAAAATTTTATTTGCAGTAACAGGTGGCAGGCCAGACTTGGCCCATGCACCGTGGTTTGCCGATCCCAGATCTGTAGTCTCACGGTGTGCTTGTGAACGTTAGCATTTTTTTTTTAATTTTTTTTTATTTTTTAAGATTTTATTTTATTTATTTGAGAGAGAGAGCACAAGAGGGGGTAGGGTCAGAGGGAGAAGCAGACTCCCCACTGAGCAGGGAGCCTGATGCGGGACTTGATCCTGGTACTCCGGGATCATGACCTGAGCCGAAGACGTCGCTTAATCAACTGAGCCACCCAGGTGCCCCTGAACGTTAGCATTTTATAGAGAATATAATCCTTGTGACTGTGGCGTCCATGGGTATAGAATGCTTTGGGATAGAACATTTTCAAGTGGACCTGAGTGTTTTCAAATAAGCCGGGAGCATGCCCAAATTTCAGCAAAATGATATTTCTTAGCCAACTTCTCTTACTCAGAAGTGGCATTTCTTCATCTACCCTTGTGTCCTGATTTTAAGATTTGCCACAGAGTGGTACATTGAATTTGATTAACTTGTTTAGAAAGACAATATTTTTTAAAAAAATGTTCACTATTCAGTTGCATTGGTGATTCCCTATAGATGATTAACCAAACAAAAATCTCTATACCTATTTGCTTTCTCTTTTATAGTTTGCCTTCTAAGTAATAAGCAGCTTGTCCATTAGTTTTGAAGACTTAAATCTAGAGTGTCATTTAAAGTCTCTAACAAGGATGGCATCATCTCCCTTCTCTGAGATCGGGCAAACGTTTTGTCATGTTAGCCGCCTGGGATGGACAAAAGATTCACCTCCTGCTGTCTTCCTCCATTAGAAAGCTCCTTCTTGTATATCATTACTGAAAGGAAATTACTTTATGATTTAGTGTTTCTAACCTGAAGCACTAGAAATTCTGTGGACACGAACTAGCTCGTTCAACTTGTTACAGGAAGTACTGTGGTATTTCAATAGGGACATAGATGAAAAACAGACTTACCTTTCTGCTTTCTTGTTCTTTAATCTTGTCACTTTTGCTGCTCTATGCTTTGAGAGAACAACTGGAAACAAAAAGATAACCACATGAAGGGATAAGAAAAATTAAACAGAAAAACAAACCAAAAAAAAAAAAAAGCACTGAAAGGAGATGTGTCTACCTAGTGCCCACGATTCTTAGAACATATCAATAGGATAATTTTCATCATGATTCCTAACATGACTGAAACCTTCATATGTCTATTGCAAGAGGTTTTCCCTCTTTCCGGAAATTGGAGAAAGATTAATAGGGATGCTAATTCTTTTCTTTGTACACAGGTCAGGCATGACTGGGCACAGAAGCAAGCTAGCTCTTTTTCATTATTAGTTCAGGGAATCTGGTGCTTCATCTTATTCTGCTTGAGCTATAACCTGATACAGGTGAGTGACGATGCGGGTTCTCGGATGCTTCCTTGTCTCAGAGCAGCGATAGTTTCCGACGGTCTCCTCACCCTGATTATAACTCTGGTGCCCTTTAAACTCCGAGCGGGCAGAAGTACAAAGTGTTCCCACTGTGCTCTAAACTCCTAGGCGTATGTAATAAAATAATTGCTTTACCACCTCCTAGAAGAGTCACGGCTTTTTGACCTGTATCAGAAACCCAACTCAGGGCTGATCCTGCTTGAAGAAGCCCCTTTACAGAACTTAGAATCACACAAAACGATCCCCATTTTTCAGGAAAACAAAAATCTGAAAGTTGTCAATTACTTGAAGTCTCCTTAGGGACAGGAAAGAAAGTGAAATATCTCAAAGTAGATGTCTTCCCCGCCTTCTTTTTCTCTGTAAACTCTTTCTCGGTTAATGGTGAGAACATGAACTTCTTTGAAGAGAGAGATCTTGGTTTGCTCCAGGGACCTTCCCTCCTCTTGGCACGTGCTCCTTGAAAGGCAGGTCACATTTCTCCACTAAATATGTTTGCTGCTATTGCAACTGAACTCATACCATCTTTGTGTTGTGGGTGATCAGGGATTTCTAAGACTGGTGCATTCCTTTTTCGGTCTTTACATCAAACAGTGGCCATCAAAATTAATGGAATCGGTTAAAATTTTAGACTACCACCAGTTGTCACGTGATGGTGAAGTAAAGGCATTGGTGGTCATAGGAGGCCATACAAGCAGGAAATTGTAGATGAACGGGAGGAACTGCTGGGCAAGACTTGATCTTGGAATTTTTTTTTTTTTTTTAAATCAAAGCTTTCTGTTCATCTAATGCCATGTACGATATTAAGCAATTTCAGCCAACACGTAGATTTAATTTCATTAAATCCTGTCGTACCTTGATCATTTGACCCTCAAAAACTCTACACGATTGTCATGAGATTCTAATGGTCTTCCTCCAAGAGATCCAGTTGCATCCAGCTGGGGAAACCCACATTGATAGCAGGTGTTTTTGCTCCCGATTGGGCAATTTGGGTAACAGTAAGAAAAGAGGAAGTCTCAATGGCAAATCCTAAAAAAGAAAGAGGCAGATCATGCTCCGAATTTTCCAGCAGACTGGATTGTGTTGCATTCTAACGCCAATGACCAGGACTAGACGGAAAATGAAATATATAAAACTGCAAAGATGTATGTCCCATTCTCATCCTTCAGCTGAGCACGAGAACGACCATTATTAAAAACAGCTGATTCATTTATTTCCCTTTTTAGACTAAGGCGATCTATGCTCCTAGTGGGATGTCCTTTATAATAAGACACTTGGGCACTGCATATGCATGGCCTTTACCTTCCTCCAGTCTTGCTTCTGACTGCAGACAGACATTATCTCCCAGCAGGGGGAAGATTTGGCTTATGTCAGATTCTTTATCATTGCGTCTCTGGCATAGGCACGGATATATTTTTAAAAGCAAAATAATTGTCGATGATACAACAGGAGTCTGGTTGTTCTTTGGAATAATGAGATCCACGATTGAACCACAAGCAGTAAGTGAGCAGGATTAACTGTTGACACAGCTTCCTGATCAGACTTTGATGTGCTGAATCTACACATCTGAGAGGTAGCCCTGTGCTCTTACTAGGTGTGAGGACAGGCTTAAATGAATCAATATTTTTCTTGGACCAGAGCACCTCTATATGATCCCACCCTCCACCAGATATTCAAAGACTTAGCTAAGTTCTTCTTTCTTTCCTGCGATTATTAATTATAATATTCAGATTTGTGTGCCCACTCAATTCGTGTTAGCTGATGCGTACGGCAATGGCTTACCTGCTTCATACTAATAGGTAAGAAATAGCATTTGTATGTAACAGGCCCCATAGATTTTAATGTAAAGAGAAGTTAATTTATTATCCCTAGTGGATCAAACACTGACTTTGAAGAATAAAGTCTTCTCAGATTTAAAGCTACTAGGGAAAAATTTCTCTGTAAAAATCAGTTAAAATCAGATTGTGTTTATACTATACTTACACATAGTTGTGTTAAGAATCATCAGTCACCATTAAAATGGGAGTACGAATTTAACATTGACCCTTAGTACTATTTCCTCCTTCTGCCTCAGGTAGATCTTTCTGACCCAGACATACACAAACACACACAAACACATTTTTTTCTGCTCTTTCTCCTTTTACATAGATTCAAACCTACTGATTATTCACATTAACCAGGTTCTGTGCAGGGAGGAGATGCTATAGAATAATTAGATAATGGGTTAATTAACCTGCCCCCCCCCAACCTCTAGCACCTAATGATTGATCTATTTCAGTGAAATGCAGCTAAGGACATAGCATTACAAAGAATATCAGTAATTCTTTGTTATGGCACATATTCTAAAAATCTAAATTTAGATATTACATGTTTGCAGTTTTGGGGGGGTGATTGCAGTGGTTTCTGAAATGCATGTTTATGGCCATTCTTTCCCCCCCTCAAATTTATTAACTGCCTTGCTATGATTCCTTGCTTACAAATCCCTTCTGGCTTTTAATTACTTTCAGTATAAAGCACCAAATCCTGAAATATGGAATCTAAGGAATCTTGCACACTGATTGAGCTATATATCTTCAGGCTCATGTCTTGCCACAGAACCTACTCGTCCTACTATCTTGTGTCTCTTATAGCCCAGTAATGCCAAATAATTTGCAACAACGCAAGCATGATATTTATGAACCCATGCAATATGTTGTGTTCTTCCTGTGTACCTTGCACTGTGGCAAAGTTGGGCTCAAGGAAAGAAAATGAGAAGGGATACATGGTTCTTTTGAAGACTGGCATGCTGTCCCCATGTTGATAAGGGTCATTTTGACATGGCACAAACATAAGTTATTGGATTCTTAATTTTCCAGATTTTTATATAGAGTTTGTGTAGAAGAGATTTTCTCACCATAGCTCTGAGCTTTACATCATTGATCTCACCACCATCCAAGACTGAGGGGAAAAGTGATAGAAAGGGTAGGAGAGGCTCATAGATGGTACACAGGTGGGATAGGGCCTTAGGCCCCATTTAGATTTCAGACTCATGTTTCTCATTGCTCCTTTTGGAAAAGAACATCAGAGAATTTGAAAGGCTGACTGTTCATCCTCCACGATTTGCACATATCTGAGATCATCTGCATCTCAAGTTCCTCAGGTTTTTCCTTAAAGTTACAGACTGTAGAGTGAAGGTATTTGGTCTACAATAGGATTTATTATTGTTGGATCTACACAGTGTAATATTACTAAGTCCTCTCAGATGTCAATGTTACACATACATTATATTTAATATCATTAAAGTCTTATGTGATACACTTTGGGAAAAGAATTGAAACATTAGATGCTAACTCAGTTTGAATAGGACTTTTGAAAAATACATTTATTGCTTTTAATTTACAAAATATATTTTAGTAAAATCCAGTATAGAACGAAATGAATGGAAAATTATCTGAAACTGAAATATAATGGATAGTGAAAAAAATAATTTTTGTGCAGTTTACTTTATAATGGAGAGGAGTTTTACACATTAAAGGGGACATTATAATGAATCCTGCTTTAGTTGAGTACAGAGAGTCAGGTAGAACCATAATCATGTTTTCACATCTAAGTCTTCTGTTGGAGGAGGTTTGCCAAAGAGCTCTGAGAACCGTGTAACTGTCTTTGTGGGGAGAAGAGGGGAGATTGGTGCAGAAATGAGAGACTCTTAAATTGCAACTTGTACACCATTTAGAAATTTACCAGCAGTTTGGGAAGAAGGAAGGGCATTCTACACAAAGGTAACCTGCCTGCACAAAGACTCTGATATATGAAAGAGTTGCGTTATAATGGGAAAAGAGTGGTGTACTGTAAATTGAACACTGAGCCCCATCAATGTCCAGATGGGATTTTTGGCAGACCCAATTTATAAGTGTTCTGGGCTTCAATGGAATCAAATGAAAAGTAGGACTGTAAATCTTGGAGGAGTCAACTATGTCATCAAAAACTGTTGACAATGAAAATCTCACTTTAGTAGGCTGAAAAATAGCCCCTTCAAAGATGTCCACATCGTAATCCCAGGAACCTGTTAATACGTTTCCTGATGGGTAAAAAACACTTTGCAGGAGTGAATTAATTCTGGATACTGAGCTCTTGAGATTATCCTGGAATAACTGGATAGGCTCAATGTAATCATAAGAGTCCTTATAAGGAGGTGACAAGAAGGTCAAAAGCAGAGAGGAGATATGAAGATGGAAGCACAAGTTGGTCAGAAGTACTTTGAAGAGACAAGAAGGGGCCCAAATCAGGGCATGTAGGTGGCCACTGGAAAACAAGGAAACAAGAGAAAGAAGAGAAGACAAGGAAACAGATTCTCCCCTAGAGTGTCCAGAAGAAATGCAATTGTCATGTTTGATTTTAGCCCAAAAGATCCTTTTCAGACTTCTCACCTGCAGAACTCCAAGATAAATGTATTGTTTTAAGCCACTTCGTTTGTGGTATTTTGTGATAACAGCAATAGGAAACTAATACACTCATCGTCCTGGATCTATACCTCCTAACCGCCCCCTCTGTTTTTGTTTTATTGTTTTTGCCATTGATGTTTTTCTTAGGGTAATTAATTTAAGAGACTAGGAAGTACATGAGTGTAAATGTTTGTTGACAGATTTTCCCTTGGGTTTCACTTTGGGGGTATGAGGTACATCTATTAGAAAAATATCCCCAAGAGGTTATACTGATCAATAATATAAGGTCTTTGGAAAGAGTAAAGGACTATTTGGGCTAGAAAGCTGCTAATTTTAACTAATAAAATTAGGACGGGTAACACAGCTGTGAAGAAAACCGTTGCTAAAGGATAGGTAGACACTGTCAACACAAAGAACAATTAAGCCATACAGACTAGTAGTTACTTCCTAACCCCTCAGGTTGAAGTCCCTTGGGAGAAGCATAAGGGGAAAGAGAGAACTGTATGCGTGGTCTCTCTTGAGATTAATGCCTCCTACATTTTAACAACTAGCAAAGAACTGATATATTTTTCAAGAGGACAGGGAGTCAATACTCTTAGAGAAAATAATTTGCTCAGATGTATTAAATGCATTCAACTTAAATGAAGAGAAAAATAAAACTAGTTATCATGTTCACAAGAACATTACATTAAAAATTACTAGTATATCACTACCAAAGTACCAGAAGGTTATAGAGTTGTAGCTTAACCAAACGTTAAACTTCTTTACTCAATCAAGAGTACTCCATGAGCTGCTTTAGTGAGTTCTTTCAAGTAACTTGCCAGTGGTAAAGTTTGTTCAGCTGAAATAAGTCAGTTTGGGGAAGTAACCAAGAGCTCTAGAATGATTGGATGTTTCTTTGAGAGTAGAACAATCCAGCATTCTTCCAGCTGGTCAGTGTGCTTGAATTCTGCCTCCCAGATCATAGGCACAGCCTTGAGCAGTCCATAAAAGGCTGACACCCTCTGGGTTTTGTAGCTTCCTGGAACTTTCTGCTCTGCCTTCAAAATTCACTCTTCTAAACCCACCCTTTCACCCTCAGGTTGCAATTCAATTTGTTTTAGCCAAATGTGAGCTTCAGATGCCTTTCTGGCATTTCACTCATTCCTCCTCCCTAGAGGATTTAGACTGAGCCTGCCTTTCAGTTCACCCACACACTTGGGCTATAAATTAACTGGCCCTTTGCTCCATATTTCTTAGCCATGATCAGCCAACCAAATGTACTCCCATCCTAGCTCTAGGAACATGAGGCTGAGCCAAACCCTCAGCCCACCATTGCTAGAGGGAAGAGATCAGACTTGAGTTACATGCCTCTCTTTAGTCAAAATTTGATGGTATCTATTGGTGATGTAGGAGAAAGATGATTTCTCTCAAAATTCAGTATAATTAGAGAAGGATTCTTGGACTTTAGCTACTTGGAAAGAAGAGAAATCTGGGTAGAGGAGGATTCAAGGAGGCTAACCTGGGTCTAAAGCAGGACCCCATAAAAATTGCCAGAATCTCTAACGTAAGGGGTGTCTAAAGGAGGAAGTTGAAGATCTTTGGCCTGCTACAGGTTGGTCTATGAAGTCATATCTGGTTAGGGGGATATTGAAAACAGGATTGCAGTCTGAAGATTAGAGCCAAAGTCAGAGAGGGAGAGCACCTCACAGCTTAATCATCAGGTGTCATTAGTAAGGTCCAAAATAGCCCCAGCAGGTGCCTGGCAGGGACACAAAGGCAGAAATCTAGTGAGATCACCAATTCACTGTGTCAGACTAGGGCTTGGCTGTGATGCAGTGGGCATGAAGAGGCTCACAGCCCATGTTGGGATATCCTAAGATCAGCTATATAGTAATAGGACTCTAAATCCCTCTAGCCAGTAAGATGAAGCTGTTGACTTACTCCTTCTGTGATGAGCCACAGATCGGCAATTACAAGAACCATAACCTGCAGTTGGAGCATCAGTCATTTCAGTTCATTAGATACACATTCAACATTTTTAACTACAATCTGGCAGAACACACAGATAAAGGACCTGTGATCTGAGCTGAATGACTAAAGGCTAGTCACGGAGGGAAACTAGAAGGACACTTTGGCCCCTTTGAAAAAATTAGTCTTATACTTTCTCATATGTGGCAGATCTCTAGTTTGGGACACTTTGTAACCAGAATTGGGTTGGTCCAAGAGTAAGGTTGCATCTCTGAGTTGGGTGTAATGCCCAATAAAGGTTGCATATTTTATGGACCTTCCAACAGAACCTAAAAAGAAACCCTAGAATATCCTTCCCCTAAGGTGAAGCTGAAGGCCCAGGGGAAGAGAGGCTCAGCTCCTGGGGGAGGATGCTCTAAAGCCAATAATAAATGCACTATAATGAATAAGCTAGGACACTGACCTGACAGAGTTTTGCTTGCAATAGGTGGAGTCTGGATTTATCTTTCTCCGGAGGTGCTTTGTTTTAGGATATTAGAATAGAGATGAAGGAGGAGGAGGAAAGGAGGCAGAAAGAAGAGGAAGAGGAGGATCCAGGTTTATAGGTTTGTGTTGTTGAAGGTCAGGAGCATAGAGAGTTGAATGGTGGTCATGTTAAAATGATAGGCTTAGGAATCTAATAGAGGAGAGACCTATGTTACCTACTGGGATCAGAGCTGAGTACCAGGTTGCTCAGGATATAGTATTGGACTGCCTGGATCACAGCCTCTTGGGGCATAAAGTCCCAGACACCTGCAGTTTATTAAGCACTCCAAGGCTCTTTCCTGTACAATGAAGTTTCAGGACCATTGGAGTACTGAAAAGTGTGGTCAAATGAACAGAGTGTATGGGGCTGGCAGGTAGAGAGCAGGGAACTGGGGAGGAGAGATATTTGAAACTGGCACATGCTCTATGCTGAAAAACACTGTTTAGTAAATAAATGAAGATCCAATTATTTAGGATTTTTTCTTAACTTATAATTCTATGGGTGACATCATCTATGGCTTGGGTAGAATGGGGTCTTATGAAGCATAGTGAATTTAAAAGTCAGAAGTCCTAGATTCAGGGCACCTGGGTGGCTCAGTCTTTAAACGTCTGCCTTTGGCTCAGGTCATGATCCCAGGGTCCTGGGATCAAGCCCCTGCTCCACGGGAAGCCTGCTTCACCCTCTCCCACTCCCCCAGCTTATGTTCCCTCTCTCGCTGTCTCCCTGTCAAAAAATAAACAAAATCTTAAAAAAAAAAGAAGGAGTTCTAGATTCAAGACATAGTTTGACATTTATTGGCTGTGTGGTCTTGGCAAGTCACCTGGCACAGTTCCAAGATGATAAGAATCAAGTGACCTCCTATATGCAAGGGTTTTGTGGGCCACCAACAGTATACACATAAAATGATAATGATTATTTTTCCTGTACTATCCTATTTCTAATAATACATTATTTTTTAGTACACCAGATACAGTCCTACAGAAATACATTTCGCTGAAGTCCACTTAACTGAAGAGAAATTTCCTATGATAGAAAGCACTGCAAATTCCACATACAAGTATGTGGAATCTCCTTATCTATGTGTTTTCTACAGAATTAAGGCATCAGCTAGACCAGAGGATGATTGGAGAAATTTCAGGGCATTACATGTTACCTATTTTAAAGTCTGATGTAGGACATTCCCCTTTGCAGCAGCTCAGATAGGCAACCCTCGTGACTCCTGAAGCGCTATTAAAGAGTTGATGGGCTGGGTGCCCGAGAATCCCTCTAAATAATTGAGTGCCTGTGGTATAGCTCCGGAAGGCATGATTGTGTTCTCCAGAAGGGCACTGATTTGCCAAGTCTCATTACACCCCCAAGAGTTATTCAATTCACTTAACAAGATTCCCTTTATGGAAAGGCAAAGAACATTCTAGTCATTTCTCAGTAGATACTTGTTCAAATACCATTCCTGGCAGCTGTTGCAATTTGGGATCGGATGTGTGAACTCAGGTTTTTGGAAGTCACTTAGTGCCGTAACTAATATCGGTAGTCATGGGCAATTTGAGGAAGACCTCCAACTCGAGGTGATACATCCTCCCCACCACTGCCCTCTGATAGAGCAGGGTTTACCTACTTGGAACTTTCCCAAATTCTTTTCAGTTTACTTGAGGAAAAGACAAAAGGGAGAAAAGCCCGTAAGTCTCCAGCACAGAGAACAGAATTCAGAAGCTTCTATAAGAAATAGCACATTTTTGGATAAATCATAACAACACTAACATTAATAACATTTAGGTTTTATGTGCTTATATTGCAGAAACTGTGCTGCATGATTTGTAGGATTTCATTTACGTGTTACAGTAATCCTCCAAAATAAAAAAATGAAATAGAAACTGGTACGGAAAGGTACGGAAACTTGCTCAAGATCCAACAGCAGTTGAGACAGTTGAGTCCAGATGAAGCACTTTGCTATTGCATACACTGCTTACTGCTAACTGCTTGGAATTACTTAGAATTTCTCCAAAAGCTGAATGTTACTTCTCTCTGTTGGTACAATTTGGCAATGGGGCATCTGGTTCTCAAGGAGATGATTAGTGTGGCTAATCCAAAAATTAAATTGTGGGTTTTCCAGGCAAAGTAATGATCTACGGTATGAAATAGTGTTTTCTGGAAGGGTGTGTGAGCTGAAGCTCTAATTTTCCTGGCCTGGTGAGAGACATAAAGAGCAAAGAAATAATTTAAGTTATAGGAGTAAAACACTGTTAACCACCAAGAAAATGCTGTTGAAATTATGCTTACCCAAAGAAAACATGTCAAATATAAGATGAATTGATGGACTTGTGTAATCTTATTTGATTACAGTGGTACAATTAAACCATCCTGTCTAGAATGGGGGGGGGGGCATCTTGTGTCTTAATTAATGCATAGACATAATCAGAGTTATAAAGTTGAAAAGAACTCCACCTTTAGACCACTGGTATTTGGGGAGGTCCTTCTTCTAGTCTTTGGAGGAGAAGTCCATTTTATCCCATCATGGTCTTAGAGTAGCAACTGCATTATTGAGGACTTTCTTCATTATAGGCATTGTGCTAAATACTTTACATGCATTACCTTATTTTGACCTCACACAAACCTGGGCCCATTTCGCAGATTAGAAAATGGAACGGATATGTTAAGTGATTTGTCCAACTCCACATTCCTAATAAATGGCAGGACCAGGTTGGAATTCCAGGCTGCCTGATAGCTATGAGTTTGCATTTCACGAGTTTGCCATGATGCCTCCACTCACACTGTAAGGTCAAGATGTTGATTGGGAGTCCAAAGATCTAGGCTTTGGTCTCAAAGCCACCCACCCCTGGTCATCTGCCACCCACCATTCAGGAAATGCCAAACAAGTTACTCACCTCCCACATTGAGATGCAAACAACAACTGCCCTACTTGTCTCCCAGTGTGCTTTCCTATGAAAACTTTCCCTACATGAAGGGTCTGATTAATAAGGATGTGAAAAAAATATTTTCAACTTAAATCGAATTTTTTTGGTCTTCCTCAGACATGATCAGATTTGAATTGCATTTTATGGAAAAGGGTAAGACTCTGATAAAGTTGTGTGAGGAAGAACATTTCAAGGAAGATGAATTATGTGAGCAAAAATACAGAATTTGGTAGCGCCTCCCCAAATACATTGAACAAAGGTAGAGTTCAAGGTGTTGTACATTTGATAGCAGGCAGGCAAGGTTTGGATTTATCCTGAAAACACTGAAGATGTTGTCACATGGGGGTTGTGTCCCATGCAATTGCCTATTTTTTGGTAGTAACACCAAGGATAAAAGGGCTGGGAAAGAGGAAAGCCAAGGGGACCAATCATAATACTGCTGCAGCTCTGGTTGAGCTCTGAAAGTCATAGGCTAGAGACATGGCAAGGAAAGAGATGAGGCAGACGGGAGAGAAAATATGGGGCCCATGCGGATTCCAGAGGCTAGACAGCTGTCCTTAGTGAGAAAAAGGAAGGGATTGAAAATGTGAGGATTTTGAGCCTGGGTGCCTGGGAGAAAGAGGCCAAATGGGGGGAAATCCAGCCTAGAAATATCCATGGGGAAGAAAGGATGGGAATCTACTGTGGGGATCTACTGCAGAGACCATAAATGGGCAGCTGAATATAGAGAACAGAAGCGGTGGAGAGAGTTCAGGTCCCAGAGAAAACAAATGTAAAGCCATCTAGTGTTGGTATGCTGGACAGAGGAGCGGTGAAAGCAGCTGAGCTTCCAAGCCAGCAAAGGGAATAACGGGACAAGGTGTGCAGCCTGGTGTATCTCTGTATTTGGGGGATTGGAGAAGGAACAATTCAACAGGAAGTTAAAAATAAAAAAGATGGATCCTCATTAAAAAGATTCATTAGTCTGAAACTGTATAATGATATACATGTACGCAGGTACATACATATATAGGTATGTAACGTGTGTGTACATGTCTAACCAAGGTCCAAAGTGAAGGATTCAAAGAAAAGCATGACAAAATATCAACTAGACTCTTGTACTTCATGGCCTTTGTTACTACCCTTTTGTTTCTCTTAAAGTCTGGACAGGGGCTACTTTCTATAGGTAGAGAGATTGCTAGAAATGTCTTCCATGCCCAAATGCACTTGTTTTTCCTGATGAATAATTTTCCTTTATACCTATCTTGGCATCATTCGTTACACAATTTCCCTCATCATCAACTCATTTTGCTTCCAGAAACATATTCTCAAGTGCCTGGCTACGTCATAAATACTCTCTATGGATGCTGCTCAACTCTTAGTTCTGTACAGAATTGCTGAGCTGTAATGTGCTACCCACTCTAATATTTCTAATGCCTCCTGGAATCGTCCCAGCATTAACCATTTATAAAATTCCAACTGCTACTCAATATGTAAAAATGCGATTGCATTTCACTGCTTGCCAAAACAACAGGCCTTTCTGAGATCATTTTTCTTTTTTTGGTTTCTGGGAGAATACAATATTGAAATCCGTGATCAGTTGCCAAGTGCAGGCTAGTGGTACTTGTTTTTTCCTAAATGATTTTATTATACTGAGGATTTGCCTCAGGACAGAATGTTCTACAGACACTAATAGGTTAATAAATACATTTGTATATGGTGACCCCTTACCCCAGTCCACCATCCAGTGTTTATGTAAGGTTCACTAATACTTACGGAGGGAATTTTAAATTTCATTGTAAAGGCAAATAGTGGATCTAGTTTGCATTTGGAGGATGGAAAAGGATACGTTAGTAGTAGGGCAAAGCCACCTTTTAAAAATTTAAACTAGAATCAAAGGTAGATCATACGATGAGGAGACATGGTTTGCTAGCGCTCTTGGAGTGATAAATGTTATTGTAGTGATGCAGGCCATTTGTATATGATGTAGTAGGTGGGATGCAGCAGTTATAGATACGGTCAGCTGAACATCAGAATTCCTTACCAGCTTTGAGCCCAGTAATTCCACTTCTACTTGGGGAGTCTAACATTTATTTGTGCCACAAGGAAGGGTTTCAGAACAATGTTTGTATGAGGTCTGCAACAGAAGAAAGGTGTCTTTAAAGTCAAAGTTGTCAATCAGATCCCATAGAGTCATTATAAACATCGAGCAAAGAAGCAAAGCCCAATAATGTTGTGCTGGGGTGAGGGGAAGCAGCAATTGAGCAAAAGTCCAGAGATGTAAACTTGTCATTTCACTTTTTCGATGATTGCTATTATTAGTCAAGTGATACACACATATTCTAGTTTTATGATGTCAACTATGACACTAGTTACTAGGAATACAAAGACTCTGACATGTTTCATGTTCCATGTAGGTGAGAAAGGATAAAGGAAGGCTTCCTTATAGAAGAATTTGAGTGGGGTTTTGACAATTAGAAAGTTTTCCAGTGAGAAATGAAAGAAAATTCCAGGGGGAAAAAAAAAAAAAAACTTGTGCAAAGGTTAGAAATTGCTATTTTAAAGATTTGCTTTATATATTTAGAATCAAAGAATAGATGTAGGAAGAATTATGAGGGAATATCACAAGAAAAAGCTAAGAAGGGGAGTTCTAATATTTTAATAGACTACACAGGATAAAAAAATAATCACCCTACTCATAAAATTATGTAAACACGAAGGACATTTAAACACCGTTTCCTGGAGAACAAGTGTCTGTTATACAAAGGGCACTTTATCTCCTTTGCCATTGCTGGAATGCATGATTTGAATAAATGCTGCTAGGACAAACTTATCTTCTAAGCCAATAAACTTAACCTTGACGTTCAGCTTCAAGATCATGACACCTGTTACTTAAATCATTCTAAGCCTGGTCACTTAAGTTCATGGCATTTAACTAAGGAAGAATCTGTATCAGAGGGAATCTCTTAGCTCAATCTTCCAATTAAAAATAAATCCTTTATAAATTTGACTATTTAAGATAGAAGATGAGGAGTATGAAGACACTCTTGAACGAATGACTCAGCAATCTGCCAAGTGTCTTCTTGATCATCTAGCCCACCTGGAGAAACCTAGGGTGGCTCAGGTTAGGGCTACAAAAGAACACTAAAACATACCCTCCTTGTTCCTCCCTACCTTCCGGAATCTTGACAGGGAGGCAAGACACAGACACAATTGAAAAAAATTTTTAAAAAGCGCATATAGTTCAGACATGTGTATGCATAACTACCATCCTAAACGGACTTTAGTAAATGACTTGGGTAGGCAGAATAAGGACTCCTCAAAAATGTCCACATCCTAACATGGCAAAAAGGGACTTTGCAAATGTGATCTAGGTGACCAATCTTGAGATTGGGAGATTATCCTGGATTACCTTGGTGAGCCCAATCTAAATTACAAATTCTTAAGATTGGAAGAAGCAGCCAGAAAGTTGAATCAGAACAGGGCAGGAGGAGGAAGACTGGAGGTGTTCTGGAAGACCGCTGGTGTTCGGACCTGTAGAGGCCATGTGTAAGGGCCTGAGAGAGCCCTCTAGGAACTCTGGGCCACCTCCAGCCAATGTCGGGAAGGAAACAGACCTCAGTTCTACAACTGCATGCAATTGAATCCCACCCACACCTGAGTGAGCAATAAAAGGGATTCCTATGTAAAGGAATAAAAAGCCCTTCTGACACCTCGGTCTGAGCCACATGAGACCCATATCAGACTCTTGGCCAACAAAGCTGTAAAGTAATATAGGTATGTTGTCTGAAGCTACAAAGCTTATGGCCATTTGTCACAGCAGCCTAGAATACAGATGCACCCTCGAGACAAGTGGCAAAAATTATTTAATTCTTTTATTGGCATTTGGGAAAGGAGAGAGAAGGACAGAATTTTTTGGAAGAGCTTCAGAGACATGAAATTTGAGCTGGTTTTGTAGGCTGGTGGAATTTGAACAGGGTTGAAGAAGGCATCGCATTCCCCTCCAGGGGCAGTTCAGAGAGCAGTCGGAGTCAGGGCCTCTGACTAAAGCAGAAGACTTCTGTTGGGAAGGAGGTGGAAGTCTAGATTAGGAATGTATTCTTGAGGACTTTGCATGCGAGAAGAGAAATCTGAGCTTTCCGAGGAAATTCTCATTTCAACCCACCCTTACAGAGCAGCTATGCGAGTCTGTCCATTACCCTTGCCCTCCTGCACCTCTTCAGCAACATTGAGGGATTCAAACATAAAAATAAAAATTCACACTTATGGGGCACCTGGGTGGCAGAGTTGGTTAAACACTGGATTTTTGATTTTGGCTGAGGTCAGGATCTCAAGGTTGTGACACTGAGCTCCTCATGGGGCTCCTCCCTCAGTGCGGAGTCAGCTTGAGATTCTCTCCCCCTGCCGGTGCTCTCTAAACTAAATAAATCTTAAAAAAAAAAAAAAAATCACACTTACTGAGTGATTACCAAATACCACGCACTGTACTAAGAGCCTTATTCATGTTATTTACTTTAGTCCTTACAACAAACCTTTTTTAAAGAGAGTCAATGGAGGCTTAGAGAGATTTAATGAACCTGCACCAGGACACAGTGCTAACCAGGGGCAAATCCAACATTCAAATCCAGGCTGTAAAACCCTAGAGCTCAGAGTCTTAGCCAATTTATGTTGTGCTGTCCCCAACCATCAGACACGCAGTTTGTTTTAACTGCCTGTAGAATATTTTACTCACGTGTATTTTTATTATGCATGTATAGGCACAATGGATTCTGCTTGCTAACTGATGTGTTGTAGACCATTTTAAACATGAGACTGTTGAATCATGGACCACTACATCAAAAACTAATGATGTAATATATGGTGATTAACATAACATAATAAAATTTTAAAAAACATTTATAAAAGAAAAAAATGAGTACACTTATCATAATGAGAACTGAGTCATGTACAGAACTGTTTAATCACTATATTGTACACCTAAAAGTAATATAACTATATGTTAACTCTACTGGAATTAAAATTTAAAAAAAGAAAAAAAATGAAACTGAAAAACAGATCTAGTTAATCAGTCAGGTGACAGGTCTACAATGACTGCAGCCTAATTCATCCAAGAATTGTTTACATATTATAGCCAAAAACTCCAGCTGGCTACAAAAAAAGGATTCAATGATCAAATACAAACCTCAACTAAGTTGCATCTGAGTCTAAAAGAATGCCTGGCGTTTATGCAACTATCGAAGAGTGCCATGCCCACAATTTTGTCTGTAGTGATGAGCAGCTGGGACCCCAGCAATTGAAGAGCTTACTAGAACTGCTTTTGTGTGATTCTGTTGAAATGCCTTCCTCTGCTCCCGTAATTCTCCAAATATTGTCAGGACCAGAGGGAAACTGGACATCTGAAAAGGACCTGATTAACATAGTGCACAATTAAAGGAATGAACGGATGAACGAGTGAGTGAACAGTGATGCCCAGATCTGAAATAGAGCATCTCGATGGTGGCGAATGCTCTTGAAGACTTTCTGTCCTGCTACTACACACAGCCTGTGGGTGGTGTCTTGTTGAAATCCAACATATAAAGTTGACCTTTCGAACTTTTAACTTCTCTTGAGTAAGACTTAATCAAGCATGGATTCCTCATAGAATGCATCAATGCCTCTAAATAAAACCCATCTATTTTTATTTAAAGGTTGAAATTATGACACATGCGAGAAGAATTAAATGTAATTGGCAGATCATTGGATTTGAATATTTAATGGTAATAATTTGCAGAAAATAGGATGTAGCTAATAATGTTATATTGATGGTACATAAGAGTTATCACAAGTAATTGCTTATCCATTTGAAAGCCAACATTCTTCCAGGAGAATAAGTTTGTTATCCTTGTTTATTTGGATTGAATTTAAAAATGGCTTTTGGTTAGGTAATAAAAGTACACATAAGAAATTTCAATAGATGGGGCGCCTGAGTGGCTCAGTCATTAAGCATCTGCCTTCCGCTCAGGTCATGGTCCCAGGGTCCTGGGATCGAGCCCCTCATCGGGCTCCCTGCTTTGCGGGAAGCCTGCTTCTCCCTCTCCCACTCCCTCTGCTTGTGTTCCCTCTCTCACTGTATCTCTATCAAATAAAATCTTAAAAAAAATTTTCAACAGATCAACCTTCTTACCCTTGACCATGTCACTTAATTTTGTTTTCTTTCTTTGGAGGCAATCATGGTTTCTTTTGTATCCTTTAATATAGCTATATATCTACAAATCTACCCATAGATAAACCTAACCATACACAGTTTATTTAAAAAATCATCACTGGACAATGGCTAAAAATCTAGTTTTCCATAGGTAAATAGAAGGAAAACATTTAAAAACAATTTAAGTAGATTAAAAAATGTGGCTATGAATAAAAACAAATGCAGCTAATAGAATATATATTATTTAGTCTTGTTAACTGAGAAGGACAGCAGGATGGGAGTTAAAGCATAGGCTCAGGGAACAGATCTCAACTTAATTTGTCATGACTCTATGCCTTGGTTGTCTCACCTGCAAAATGGGGATACAGACAGTGTAAACTTTAGGATTCCTGAGATAATCAAGCTAACCTGTTTAGTCCAGTGCTTGGCACACATTAGGAACTCAAACTTTAGAAGAAGGAAAGAAAAATTGGGAAGAAGGAAGACAGCAACAGTGTGTGTGTGTGTGTGTGTGTGTGTGTGTGTGTGTGTGTGTGTGTGTGTGTTAAGCCCAGAGTGCTTCAGAAAAAAAAAAATCTGTCTTTATAATGATCTTGGGCATTGCTTTCAGAAAAGGGTATTTTTAAGCTTAGGAAATATAGCATTGGAAAACTCATTTACAAATTTGGAACTTGAAATTTAACACTTGATTTAAATACATTTCTCATTTTTTTTTCCCCAGCAGTATATTAAAGTAATGGATTAACCATAACAGTTTTCAAATGACAAAAGACTTAGATTCTAAGTGATTGGTCAATATACAATTGCTTTCCTATGGTTTCAGCTTTTGGCTCCAAGCTATCAGGATGCTCTTCTCTTTGAGGATTCCATTATTCTTCTTTTGCTTCCATACTTCGTTGACATTCGTTACCTGTCTTTGTTCTCTCACACTTGACAATAAGGCATCTTCTTTTAAAAGCCCACCCTTCTCCTTCTAATCCACCACTCACCAAAATAAGAAATTTTAAAAGTCCCAGAAAAAAAAGATTTTTCACCTGGAACAAGTGGACATCTAAGTACACATCTCCGCCATGTTTGGGGTCTTCACTACCACGAGCAATGCCTTAGCTCCTTTGGTATTACCAAATGTGCCACGGGAAGGAAAAGGCTGGGAAGTGCTGATGGAGAGGTGGGAGAAACTTAACCTTCTGGCAAACAGCAGATAAATGTGAAAATAGAACCAAGCAGATATATCCAGTTCCCCATCACCTCTCCTCAAAGGACCTCACTAAAGTCAATATCACCTTGGCTTCCATGACAACCCCTTGACAAAGATAAATAGGTATCAAATATGCTTTTGCTCCTAAGACCTCTGGGCATTGGTACAAAATACAAATGCAAAACTCAGGCTGATTAATCTTCTGATGTACCACTTAACAAAAAAGCCACAGAATGCAGATTTGCCAGGCCAAGCTGCAGGCCTTGCCTCTCTGCAAGGCTGTCAGCACCCTCTGAGAAAGAAGGTTGATAAAATTAAGCAGGCAGTTTCCGTTGGTATTTTCACACCGTATGAAACACATGTTCTGTTTAGAATGCAAACAGGACTGCAGAGTTATAGGATCTTTGGGGGGATGTATGCCAATGAAGAGATTTCTAATCACAGGATTACGGTCTCAAAGTTTAAAACTTGGTTGAACCCACAGCCAGTAAATCAAGGCCCTTCTTGAAGAGAAGATTAGACAAATAGCTAGCAACTTTGGGCCTTGAAGTCAGTCCGTCTACAAAAATAATCAGTGCCTCTCCTTGCAACTTCAAACTCTATAAGCTCCTGGACCTGGCTCAACACAGAATGGATTGCTTCTGTTTGACTGGGGTGTTGTCTGCTCTCGAAGAGGTAAAAAGAGACTGAAGCAGGTGTTACTTTTAGGGTCCCTTTTGCCTTTACCAAGTTTAATGGTACCAACGTGGAAAAGATTCAACCTAAGACAAAAATCTCAGTGCCTGTGAGTTACACGCAGTGTACTACCATAGTTAAGAGTTAAGCTCTAAAATCTGATGGTCTGTATTGGTTGGTCTCATTTTCCTCTGCTTTAAAATGGGGATGATAATAGTAAATGCTCCAACGAGCACATCTGAAAGTAAAAGAAAATCCTAGCCATAAAGTAAAGCTCACAGCGGAAAACTGGATACATACTCTATAATCCATACATATTAACGACTCTTTCCAGCTGTCTTGATTTCATAGTGACTGATGTATTCTACATTCTTATAGAAAGTTTACTGTATGCATTCTGTGTTCTATATGGTAAAATTCCTCTTCTGAAAGGCAGAAAGTCTATGGAAGGAAAAGAATCGATTACCTCTGCGAAAGAAGTAGGAGGACAGCAGAGAGATCTTAAAGTCCAATGTTCTAGGTTTTTTCCAAGTCTCTGAATGTCCGCACTTTCCCTCCAGCAGGAAATAAGCCCGAGGGGAAAAGAACTGGGAATATGTTCATATTCGTGTTACATAGAGCTAAGAGTAGAAAGAGCGTAAAAACCACTGACAACTCAAAATTCTTGGAGAGGAGATTCCTCTAGCCAATTGAGTTAAATCAAGTATTTCCAGCTCCTCTTTTGCTGTTTTAGGTGCTAATCCCAAGTCTCAAAATAATATTCTGACTCTCTCCCAGCATGGTCCTCTGATAGCAAAAGGTCACATAAAGGGAATAGATATAGAGCTGGAGTCCTTGCGGGTGAGCCTAGGTCTGCAGTCTACTGACATGTGACACTACGCCCTCCCATCCTCAGCCTATCACTGAGCTTGGGGCTTCAGCTCACATGTAGCTGTTCACATCCAGGTACCTGGCTATGTAAGTGGAAAACATTTTTTTTTTTTTTGCTTTAGTTTATTGTCCACCCCTCCGAAATGATTTTATATTCACAAATGTCATATTAAGTAGCTAATAAAGGACTGGAAAACCAACCTAAAAATGTATGAACTATAATACCAGACCACTTGGGTATTTATTTTCTTAGAGAATTAGGAAGCATCAGGCTTTATCCCTCCTCTCCCCTTATCCACATAATTTATTCAGAAAAGCACAATGTGATAGGTCTTGGTCTTACACAAATCCCTCATTTTGTATTAAAAAAAAAAATGTAAGATGCACAAATTGTGGTTGTTGGGAGAGGTTTACCGTGGATAGGTTTTAACTTGACCTTGCCTTTCAATGGCATGACTTTTTGGGTCTCTCTTCATAGGTTCGTGAGAAACCCCATCTAAGGGGAGGACTTTTTTTGGGGGGGGGGGGGAGTCATTTCTCTCAAGTCAGTCATACCTTCTCTGTTCATCTTGTCTGTTCCCCTCCCTCGCTTTCTCTTTAAACTTCACATGACTGAAATTGAATGAAATTAACCTGCTCTGAAAGCCCACTTCCTAGTCCCCAGTGGGACTATTCAAGTTTTATTACTTTTAAAGATTCACCCAGGCTTTCAGTACCATGAAAAGTAGACCACCTCCGAGTAGCCGCTTTCAGGTTTAAAAGACTTAGACTCCAAAGCAGAAACTGGCTTCCGATGCTCCACTTGAAAGGCTGCAAAGCCCCACTGGCTGTATGTTTTAACAGTTTTTATTCTCCTGTGAAAAATGAGGATGTTTATATCTTTGCTGAAATCATAAAAAGACCCAGGTAGAAGATTTTCCATTACAAGTCACTGTTCCGGTCATGTCATTTTAGGGAGAATAAATGAACAGGATCTGATCACAGGTTTATAAATGGGAAAGAACTCCTGAGTGATGTGAAACATCACAGCCATCCCACCTTCTATGTGCAGAACATGTCTCACGAGACCCTCTCCCCCCCCCCCCACAAGAACACTTCCCCCATAACATCATTCTTCCCTTCATGTCTCTGGGGCTGCTTTGAAATAAGACTGATAACATGCAATACAGGCATCTGTGATACTCAGCCTCAGAAAGTTCCGGGCTAGGCTGGGGGTGGAGAAGGTGAATGAGTGCCAAAGCACAGCTCAGCTGCCAGATGTCCAATACTGACAGCTGCCGCCTGGGGTTTGCCTTGCAAGGACTGCTGTCTAATTTCAACAGTAGTCACAACAAGGAGAGAGAGAGGTTAATGTTCCTAAACCTGCCATCCTAAACTCTTGTCTTTGCCTCTCCATCCCTCATGATGCTGAGTCTCTAACAGGGAGTCAGACAGTTTTAATTGACCCGACTGCCATCTCGCCTGATATTCTAAATGCACAGATAGTTTGGTTTGAAAAAGGTCAGATTGAATGCAGGGGGAATGGACCCAACCCAATTACTGTGAGAACAAGGCTTGACATCCTTGGTCAGTGGGTAGGATCCCATCTGAAATAAAATGCCCACACTTGTTATCACTTACCTAAGGAGCAAGTGGGGTATTACTCAGGATTTCAAATTGAAAGAGGACCTCCCTGACGACAGAGGACATAACAACCAAGTACAAATGCATTTGGTTCCAAACAAATTCTAAAATTTGTTATTAATAGTTATTTCAATATAACTGTACCCTAAAATTTGCACCGATCAGTCTTTTACAAATAAATATTGTCCATCTTCTATGAGCTCTCATTAGTGTTGAGTACTGACAATCTCCTATCAAATTCCTCCAGCAAATTCCCCACAATTACTCAGAAGTGTGTTCAATTCTCTTTTACTTCCTAGAATTGATTCATCTTCTCTCGCTTTCAACAAATCATTTGGTTTTTTAACTGACATGACCTGGATTGTTCCTCAGAAATCTAATGTTACATAACAACCACCCCCCAAATTTAATGTTTTAAAACAACCACCATTTAATTGGTGCATGTTTTTTATGCTTTGGTTTGCCATGGCTCAGCCAGGGAAAGCTTATTTCTTCTCCCTCAACTGACAGCTAGGCTTGGTCAGGTGGACCGCAATCTGGGCTGGACGATCCAAAATGGCTTCCTTTGCATACCTGGTTCCTCAGTTAAGAAACTGAGTCCTCTCTCTTCTCATGGTCCTTCATCTTCTAGGTCCTCTCCCCGCCCCCCCATGGACTTTCACCCTTCAGAAGGTCATGCTCTCCATCTGGCTCTCTAGCAGGATAGCCAAGTTTAGTTATGGTGGATCAAGACTCTAAGCAAGCAAAGGCAGAGTCTGCCAAGGCTCTTAAACCCAAGGCCCAGAAGTGGTGTGTCGAACTCTTAACTTCTAACAACCAAAGCCATTCTCAGGCCAGAGAATGCTCAAGGGAAGAGGAAATACTCTCCATTTCTTGGTAAACGAGCAACATCCACATATTAGAATGAGAAGAATTACTGGCATCCATCTTTGCAGACAATTGACCACACCTATCATACCATACATCTGTGTAAACACAGAGGGGAAGAAATACATGTAGGAATTTAGTATATGTTAAGTTGTAGGAGCCAAATACTTGGGGAAAGTGATCTATTTAATAAATTGTTTTGAAGCCTTTGGTTAACTGTTAGGAAAAAGAAATCCAGCTACATTAAAGAACATAATGTGACAAATAAAAATTTAAAGAACTGGCATATTTGTTTTCTTAGAATGTGGAAGAGAGATTAAACATAAAATTTAAGAAACACACACAACAAAGTCATAAAGGTAAACTGACTGGTGTGACAGATCTCACCAAATATAAACTTTAGATGTGAACATCAAAACCTTGTGTCCTGCCTCTGCTTAAGATGAAGGAATATACAAAAGGATATTGTTCCCACCCTCAAACTGAAGGGGGAAAAGCCAGATATTTTATAAAATCATAACCTTTCTTGACCCTATCAGAGAACAGAGGTTACACAACAACAAAATGAACTGAATTGCAAAGAATAACAGCTTCTCCAAGGAGAGAGGGAAGAACTGTTTCACCTGGGAGAGACTAGGGAAGGAAGGGTCAGCCACCATAATAACAAGTAAGAAGAAAACAGCCAAAATTTCAGCAAGTTCCTAAAAGCCAATTATGAGCTAACATGACCCCTTAAAATACCTGGGAGCCCTAGACCAGAGGAGAATCCACACTCATGTACAGCCTCTTTCTCATGGACCTCTACTGGTGTTCACAAGAGGCCCAGGGGTCTCCCAGTGACCCCAGAAAACCCCCTTCAGCATGAAGCCACACCCACTTTTTTGGAAACTTCTCTTCTCCAAAGCAAAGGTCCTAAGTCACTGGGGCAGGGGCAGGCAACCTCTCTGTCCCAGAGGTTCAGACAAAGATGGACTGCCTCTGAGACAGAAGCCAAGCAAAGGGCATCAGCTACTGGAAGGACAAAGCAAAGGTAAACCTCTGCCGAGAGAGGGGTAAAAGCAAGAGGTCTGCTCCTGAGGTAGGGGCAACAAGGTTCACAGCTGTGGGAGGGGAGCTACCATGCCTGCCCCCAGTCTCAGGCAATGGCTGAGGAAGTGCTGCTGAGGAAGAAATAGAAGCAAAACCCCTCCTCCCCAAGGACCCTCCCCTTCCACAGATAGAAAGTTAAGTTTGGAGGTCATAGTGGAGGGGCAGGAATGCTAGCAAAACCCCATCCTCAAATGGCAGGCACGCCCACTGAGGCTGGCACAGGGGAACGGGGAACTCCTGCCCACAAGTCTTGCACCAAGTAACGAGCAATAGCAGTTTATCACTGGGAGAGGGACAAGAGCATAAAAGAGAACTCTCACCTGATGATGTCAACAGGACCCACCGCAAGCTTAGGCTGGAGCAGCAGCACCGAGAAAACCCTCCAGCCCTGCATAATCCACACAGCACACTAGGTTGCAGAAGCCTATCACTGAAGGAATTTAAAGTCTGTGTGGACTTAAGGCACTTAACAACAGCAAAGGCAATCTGCTTGATTGCCAACTGGATTGACTGGACTGCCCATGTTAATCATCTGAAAGAGAAACAGGTGTGCTTGTTTAAGGCTTATATATACTAGTTCCCGCAATCTTTACGGTTACACATAAGCAATGACCAATATTCAAACAAGAATTGTAAGAAAAGAGAGGGGGGGAGAGAGGGAAGGAAGAAGGAACAAAGGAACAAAGGAATGAAGGAAGGGATAAAGCAGTTGATAGAACCAAATCCAGAGATTAGACTGATGGGAGAATTACCAGTCAGGGAATTTTGAAAACTATGATGAATATGTTAAAGTATCTAATGGAAAAGGTAGACAATATGTTTGGGCAGATGGGAAAGTATAAAAAGAATCAAATGGGAATGCTAGGAGCATGGGAGATAAACAACATAACATTGAAAATGAAAACTTCCATGAACTTATCAGCAGATGTGATACTAAAGATAAAAGATTCAATGGGGGCGCCTGGGTGCTGCAGTCGGTTAAGTGTCCGACTCTTGATTTTGGCTCAGGTCATGATCTCAGGGTCGTGAGACTGAGCCCCACATCAGACTCTGCTGAGCACAGACCGCAGAGTCTGCTTAAGATTCTCTCTCCCTCTGCCCCTTCCCCAACCCACTTGTACTCTCTCTCTCTCAAAATGAAAATAGCATCAAAAGTTACAGTAGCATCAAAATTAAGAAATGCATGGGTAGGGGATGGGCTAGATGGGTAATGAGCATCAAGGAGGGCACTTGTCAGGATGAGCACTGGGTGTTAAATGTAAGTGATGAGTCACTTTAAATTCTACTCCTGAAACCAAAAAAAAAAAAAAAAATTAAATGCTTAGAAATAGTTTTGAAAGAAGTTGTGCAATATCTTTATGCTCAAAACTACAAAACATTAATGTGAGATGCCAAATTTTAAAAATAAATTACATAGGTGGAAAAATATATTCATTGATCAGAGGGAGGACCTGATATGATCAAAGTTCTCCTCTAAATCAGTCTACACACTGAAAACAATCCCAATAAAAATCCTTCCATATTTTTTTGTAGAAATTAAAAAACTGATTTAAAAATGTATACAGAAATGGGAAAGGCCTAGAATAATCAAAGCAATTTGAAGAAGAAAAACAAAGCTGGAGGACACACAACACATATTTCAAGCTTTACTACGAAATTCCATAGTTCAGACCCTGTGGTATTAACAATGTAACAAACACATAGATTGATGAAACAAAATGTTTATTTTCTTAGTTATTTTCAGATAAATTTCATTCCCGTTTCTTTGAAGAATAATTCACTTTTGGTTCAACCTTTGTCTCAACTCTCTCCTTTATTCTGTTACCCAGTCGATTTACACAATTGCCTTCCTCCCGGTGAGCTTCTCTCCCCTCAGCACAGAACTGCAGCTCTCTCATTGGTTCTCTGGAACTTCCTTTTAGCTAAAACCAATGACAGCATTCTCTCTAAACTTAATTTCTCCATCTGGGAAAGTAAACGAACTTTACCACCTCTTCCTTTTAGAAACTGTCTATCTTTTAGCTTTTAACACCACACTTTTCAGTTTCTCTTCTTGTTTTCTTTCTTCCTTTTTTCCTTTGGGAACCAACAGATTAGAAGGAAACTAGGGGGAAAAAATGGACAGAAAATATTTTTTTTTTTTAATCTTCCTAGTAATTTTGCTCTCTCTCTAGAGTGGAATTTGGGTTTACCTAGGAATAATTTTATTTATTTATTTATTTATTTATTTATTTATTTTTGTATTCAATTTATTTGAACAAACGAACAAAACAGGTTTTTTGTTTTTCAGCTTAACTGTTTCTCTTCTTATTGACTTTTCTTTTCCTGTCTCATTTGGTGATTCTTCTTCCTCCTCAAGCTTAGGATGCTTAGCCCTCTGCTAAGGATGCTTAGCCCTCTGCTCATTTTTCTCAAAGTTCTTTCTTTCTATTAGAATAGTTTCTGTATCTTTAGTCAATCACTCCTCTGTCAACAGCTCCCAGAGGCCCACATGCAGCCTCAGCTTCCTTTGCAAAATGCAGTCCCTATTTTCACCCTCCAGTAAAATGTCTTCCTACGGATACCCTGTCCTCTCTTTATGTGCTTCAGATAAGCGTATCATTTTTATCTGACAGACAATCGCACTCTTAATTCATCTGTAACTCTCACTCTTATCTCTTGTTATCTTGGCGAATGAGACCACAGTTCCCTCAGCTTCAAAAACTGTAGGAGGACCTCCATCCATTCCTAATTAGTCACCAATTCCTACTGATCCTTCTTGAACATTCCTAACCTTTATTTGCTTCCCTTTCTAATCAAGCCTCCAACTCTGTCATCTTCCTGCTCAGAGAACTCCAACTGCAATAGTTTCAAATTACTTCCCTTTATTTGTGTGTCTCCAAATATAACACTACTCAGAACACAAAAATTTTATATTCTGTCTTCACTGTGTATCCATATTTATTCTCTAACCATTGTCAAGTAAAAATCTTCATTCCTATTGTTCTTCTACCCATACTTACTTTAACTCAAGAATATTTTCTCTGTGTAAGATACTGTGTTACATGTTGACAATAAAAGAGAAACTTAGAGCACTTTAAAAACTCTAAAGAAAGAGACAGATTTGAAAACAAATAACTATAATGAAATGTGGTAGGTGATAAAAAGGTAATATGAATAGGTCCTTGAGCAACAAAAACAAGGGGTAATCATATCTTTATTAAGGGTAGGAAAAAATACAAACAAATGACATCTAAGGAAATGACAGGAAAGGAAAGGAAAGGAAAGGAAAGGAAAGGAAAGGAAAGGAAAGGAAAGGAAAGGAAAGGAAATAGGAAATGACATCTAAGAGTAGATGATAAAGAAGTGATATGAGCAGAGAGAGTGACATAAAAGCATGGGGGCACGCCTCTCCATGAGGTATCTGGACCAGAAAAAGTCCAGTGTGTCTAGAGTTCTTTCTTGTACACCTGCTAAACACATGGTACATGTCTTCCCAGGCCCACCTACACATCTCTTTCATGCCCTAATTATAATGCCTGTTGATTTCCACCTCCTTCTGTAAACTCTTATGGATGGCTTATTTCACTTCTATTTTTTTAAGGGTTTGGCCATAAACTATTTTTATTAAACATAAGCTGTGCTATTGAAGTAGTGGCGCTGTTGGTATTCCCTATCAGATTATGAGGATCTGAAGATCAAGAATAATGACTTACAGTTCTCCTCCTCCTTCCCCTCTTCCTCCTTCTTGCCCCCCTTCCTCCTCCTCCTTCCTTCTGCCTCATTGCCATGTACATAAAAACTCCCTAAAAATTATTTTAAATAGAGTTTCTATAGCAGGAGAATGGGGATTACTTAGATGTTATCAATATTAGTGGCTCTCAACCATGGTTCCTCATTAGTGTCACCTGGATAGCTTTTAATAAATCCAGATTTCCCTAATGTCTGGACTTCACCTACTGTCCAATTAAATCTAAAATCTTGGAACAGAACTTGATCCCTAATGTCTATGTATCTCTATATATGTGACATGTATGTAGTCTGTATCTACAACTATATATGAATCTGATGGGAAGCTAGTTGAAAAATATTGATGTACTTTTTTTTTCTTGGATGAGGAACGTGAAGCCCAGAGAGGTAAGGTAGTTGATCTAGGTCACCCAATTTGAGATAAAGCTATGAACAGAAGCTTGATCTTCTGATTCTTGGTCATAAATTTCATTGTATTCCCTGCTGTCTCTGAAGAACCAACTCTGTCCTCTTTTTGAGTATGATGATCAAATTGGCCTCATTTCTGTGATCCTTAGACACACGATGACTACCTGTAGGAAGACAACATTGTGTGACCTTCTTTAGGTGTTGAGTGGTCTCCTTCCTGACTTGCCAGGCTATCTTTACCAAAGCAAATTCTGGGTGTGGGAAAAACCCAGATCTGAAGAACTGCTAAAGTCACTCCCACTTTAAAAAGAAAAGAACAAAGGTATAAATCTAGGGTGAAAACTTGACGGAAGAAAGTCTATCTTCAGTGTTACGAATGCAGCTCCAAAGTTGCATAGGGAAGCTAAGAACAGGCTGAAACTTCTCCAACATGTCACATGGCTCTGCACAGGCCAAGCCAAAGCAACAAGGGTGTCCTTCACATGACACTGGAGTGACTTTGATAAACTGGAGCAGGTGGGAGCAATGTAAGCAGATGGAAATAAGGCCATGGGACTGAGGTGTTTTGTTTTGTTTTTTACACTTTTCTGTTTGTCCTCATGAAGTACCTTGCATGCAGAGCCCCGTGTTGCCTCCTTGTTTCTTATCATGAGAAATGGGACATTCAAGACTTTATCTCCCTAGATCTTGTTGTAAACTACCTGACTTTCTTTTCCTTTTGTCCCCTTTGATGCATTGTCTAGTAGATCTCAATTCCCAAGGACTTTTCTCCTTGTGAAATTATTTATTTATTTTTCTGGACAGCTCATTGCTTAATGCCTCAAAAGTCTACAATTTCTCAACACTATTTCCTTTTTGGTCCACAGTGGTTGAGAATGTTTCTTTTAAGTTCCCCCTTTTACAAGAAAAACTAGAAATAGTAAACTACCTAGGGTATTTTTTTAAACTAAAGTAAATATGCCCTGGGGGCAGTAGGTATTGATCTGCTGTCTTCTTTATACGTCATGCAATTTCACAGGCACTGATTAAACGGAAAGAACACCAGTAATGTCTTGGTTGTTTGCTCTAAAGGAGAGATGAAAAGGAGTGAGTTATTGAAAAGGTATATGCGTAAGATTTCTATAAGTTTTGGCTTTGGACATTGTTTTTGCACTGCAATATGAATCTATTTATGGACCTTGTGCTATAGGATAGAGCTTCATATAAAATACTGAAAACAATTTCTGAACACTTGGCCCATGAGTAGCTTACAAGGCTCTCATACCATCCACACTAATCTCCTCGTGAGCAACAGGCAAGTGTATATAACCCGAGAAAAGCTCCACAGATCTCAGTCTGTAGGAATAAAGATGTGAATAAAGAATAAAGATATGATGTATTTAGGAGCAAGATCAGTGATCAGTTAAGTATTATAGTTTTAAATCCCTGCTGAGATGGATATTGTATCAAATTTAGACCAAATAAAGAACAAGGTCTCAAAAAAGCATCCAGTTTAGCTAACTACCTCAGATATCGTCAACAATTGGAAACACATTTGCCTACAGAAAATCCAATGTCTTCTTCTCTCAGATGGAAAATTTCTATGGCTGAACTTCATTGCCCCCGTTATTTTCCTGTTGTTGTTTTAAAATACACAGTAAAAGAGTTAGTTTTATCCCACTCTCTGCTTGTATGAGAATTCATCTTGTGTTTGTCAGACTTTGGGCTTTGAGTTTTCAAGTTTCCTAAGTTCAGAAGCTCTGAAAACTAAATATATTTGTTATTCCTATGGATTATTAACAGATGTCATCACACTATACAGTGAAGTGTTCAAGTTATGTAGATACACAGATCTGGGTTCAAATATATACCAGGTTGCCAAAATTCTTGAGAAAGTACTGTATCCTAAGTGTGAGTTTCCTCATCCCTGTGATAGGACTACTTATGGTGCTAAAATCATGCCATTTTTATGAGAATTACCTGAAATCACCAATTTAGATGATTAATAACTAACATGTAGTAAGCACTCAATTGATTACAGCTAATTTTAGTTAACTAATAAAACATAGCATGATTAGATGATAGTTGGGTCAAGTTTACAATATAAGTATCT